>NC_081415.1:323885493-324196207 GCF_030272615.1 Cryptomeria japonica
GACTCCTATGTATTGAGGTGCGCTTCTTCTTAAATCCCAAGCTAAGTTTGGAACTAGATTAGGTTGCTCAAAGGGGAGCAAACCATCACCTGGGAGACCCATGAAGGCACATGCTATGAACCTATAACTGACAATGGACTTAGATGTATATGAGGTCTAGATGAAGATGTATATGATAATGTAGGACTATGCAACTAATATGGATGATAATGCAAAAATAATTAGAATGATAATGAGGATGTAAGTGGGACCATGCAAAAGACGTAGGATGATAATGAGGATGTAAGTGGGACTATGCAAAAGATGTAGGACAATAATGAGGACGTGATTGGGACTATGCAAAAGACTATGGATGATAATGAGGATGTAAGTGGGACTATGCAAAAGATGTAGGACGATAATGAGGACGTGATTGGGACTAGGCAAAAGACTATGTAAGGGACTGCCTATGGTCACAAGTATGTAAGGACTTTTGAGAGTCAGTTTCAAAATAGACTTTGTTTTTGGTAACTTCATGTGTAGGACAATTTTTTGTAGTTTTCCAAATCTGAGAACAATTGCAGGTAGGTATGTATAGCTGACGGACTCAACTTTTATACAATCTCAGAAAATTCAGAGATACGTGGGATAGGGCTTGAAATAGCCCAAAGGACTGACTCAATACTGGTCTATCACAACGATACATAAAAAATCATGAAATACAATCTTAGGATTGATAGTGGACACCATTCAGTGAGGCCCTTATGAAATATCGAGACAAAATGAATAGATAGAGAGTCTGGCAGCACTGGCTCCACTCAATGGCTCACATTTCTCAGGCATGCCAGTCTCTCTTACCCCAAAGATCCAAGGATCTTATAACTAAGGGATTCCTATATCATAGTGTAAGGTACATGAAGGGTATCTATGGGGTATGATCCGCACTCCCGAAACCATTGAATGTAGGATTTTTGGCAACTAAAATTGTTCTTAGTATTAGGTTTTGAGGGGTCCTGATTCAACGATGGATTCTTAGAGAAAGCCACTTAAGGATTTAGTTGAGCTTATCAGTGCAAAGAAGGCCCCACATATGTCGAATTCACTCAACACTCTAGTTGCCTGACCAGTATATTTATATAGTGGCTCGAAAAACCCGCTCGAGAGTACGCTGGGAGAGATGATATCCCCAACGCATCCCAATTCGAAGTACCTCTATGGGGTGATGAAATCCCCAATCAAAGATACCCCTCACTATGTAGAATAAAAGAAAATTTGGATGTTGTTGTCACCTTCCTTATTTCTCCCATGAGCCCGATGGTGGGTAGAAAGTCAGTTAGTGCAACAGTAGGTCCACCCCAAACATAATAAAAAGTTATTTTCCTTAAGAAAATGAAAAAAATGATTTAATTTAATGCAACTTGATTCACATTCATTTTATAGCCCAAATTTAGGTGTTAGATACGCATGTGCATGTCAATTTTAAACACCAAATCCAAGTATGAAGGCATACATGTCCATTTTAACCATTTGTTGATTTTTAAGCACCAAAAACCAAGTGTGAGATACACGCATGTCCATTTTAGCCCATCTTTATTTTAAACACCAACAACAAAGTGTGAGATTATCCATGCATGTCCTTTTTAACTGTTGTTGATTTTAAGCACTAAAAATAGAAGTGTGAGATGTGCATGCAAAATTACTAATCTAATCCTCCCTGCGAATCCGCCACAGGCTGTAAACAAAAGATTAGTAGTAAAATTAAACCAACAGAAAACAGAAACTGAAAACTTGACAGAGGCGATTGCGTAATACTACCTGAGTGAATGCGTGATACTTACAGACCGAATGCATAAATATGATAGACCGAATGTGTAAATATGATAGAACGAATGCATGACTATATCTGGTTGATTGCGTAGCACTAACAGGTCGATTATGTGACATGATACTTACAGACTGAATGCATAAATCTGACAGACCGAATGTGTAAATATGACAAAACAAATGCATGACTATATCTGGTCGATTGCATAGCACTAACAGGTCGATTGTGTGACAGAATGCAGACAACAAAAAAAGTTAAAAACTAAAAAAAATAAGAAAACTAAACCTGATCAGGAACCTGCGAAACCAATTGTGAAGCCCTAGCCAAATCCCTCATCATCCATTCAATATTGATTAGATCATATTTAACTATATAAGAAAGAACTAGGCCATTATATCTATCTAAGGCCAATTGTTCTTCTGAATCCTATATCAATTTTTCTGCCTGGAGAACCTTTTGATAGCGTTTGTCTTCTCTCCTTTGTTGTTTCGTCCTTCTTGCACCTAAAATCTTGAACTGAACTTTTCTTGCCATAAATTTTGTTAATCAAATCATGAAATAAAAATAAATTTGATCCCGGATTAACTAAATTTAAGATAGAATTAAATAGAACAGATAACAGATGGAAGAAAAAATTAAACAACAAAGCTTCCTACGAATGTGTGATCTACAAAGGGTGATTGCACGATCATGACAGGGCGATTGCATGACCTTGTCAAAATGAATGTGTGACCCTGAAGGGTCGAATGCATGATTCTGTCTATTTGATTGCGTGATGGAAATATCTTTTCTCAAAATTTGTACAACCTGCAAAAAAAAATGAAAAATCTGCACAATCTGCAAAAATCACACAGAACACAGAAAAGGTTAAATTGTTGTTAGTTCACGTCGGGTTCACCAAAATGTGTGCATGTAAAATTGATCTTATAAAAACAAGTAATCAATTAGAAGCAAAAAGGGAAATCACGAATCCCTTCTAATCAAAGAATTTAACAAACTAACAATGAAATGATACAACCAAGCAAAATAGGATTTATGAATGAAATCAATAAAAACTCCCTATTTTGTGACTGCGTAGAACTTCCATTGCTCTTCTCCTCTTCGTGGTATGATGGCTCTCAGATATTGCGCTGGTGACCTGCAAGTGACACAAAGATTCAAAGTTAGTGATTGTTGAAAATGGAGATTGGATGCTCAATTTATAGAAAATTGGAGAAGATTGATTGAAAGGTGGAACAGATTGATCAAGAGGTGTGAACCCAGGTGAGCTCAAATGAAAATTGATAGTTGAACTGCTGATTGTAGGAGTGAAAATCAATAGATTAAATAGATTAATTGAGTTAATTGATTGAGAAAAAGCTGATTGAGGGAAGAAAAAGAATGATTAAAGGAAATAAAGAGGATGACAAAGAAAGCTTAATTTAGAAAAAGCTAACTGAAAGATAGAAATAGAGATTGGAGAGATAAATGATTTAATTAATTAATTGATTGAATTAATTAATTTAGCATGTGCTTGCATTTAGATTTAGATTTTTAATTTAATCTTTGCATGAGATTTAAATTCAAATATTGAATTTATTAATTCAATTTAGTATTTGTATATATTTAGAACTTGACTTTGATTTTCAATTTGGTTTTGGAATAAATTAGAAGAATATGAAATTGAACGAAATTAGAATTTAGGGATTTGGAAATGGAAGAATTAATTAGTTAATTAAATAATTTAAAGAAACTATTTAATTATTTAGAAATGGAATTTAATTAAATAATAAAGATTATTTAAATTAAAGGATTAAATCACAATTAATTAAATAATAAATATTTAATTAATATTTAGAAGAGGGTTGAATGATTAGATGATTAGAGATAGAAATTGAATAATTAGCAATTTATTTAAATAATAAAGATTATTTAAATTGGGGAATTAATTAGAATTAATTAAATAATAAATATTTAATTAATATTTAGAAAATGATTAAAATGATTAAATGATGATAGAATAGGAAAATAGAATAATTAATAAAATGATGAGGAAATATGAAATTAGAAGAAATAGATTAATTAAATTAATTAAATAATAAAGATTATTTAATCAATTAGAGGAATAATTAGTACATGATCAATGAGACATTTTTAGGTGTCTACAACATCCATAGGAAGGATATCACAAAAGATCCTATCCTTATTATCCCCCATTTCAAAATCTACCCAAGTTTGATCATCTACTACTACATGTTGTCCCTTATTAATTCAGGATATTCTATAAGGACTCACATGAGGCAACCTTTTCAGTTTTAACTTCTCTACCATCTCTAAAGAAATAGTATTCTCTATGGAACCAGAATCAACAATCACTTTGAAAACCTTACCATGAGACTTACAAGTAGTTTTGAAGAGTGAATTTCTTTGTGGTGGCTCTTTGCCTTGGGGTACGTTCAACAATGTTCTCCTTAGCATAAGGCTTTCTCCATCCAATGTGGGACCTGCACTTCCCATGGGTGAGTTGACACTTTGTCCATCATCTTCTTGCACAAGTTGAGTTCTTCTTTCCAATCCATGTGAGCTAGAATCTTTCTTCGAGCATCTAATCATAGTGTGACCCACTTGGTTACAATTCTAACATTTCCCAGTGAAAACACCAGGTCCTCTACCTTGGTTTCCTTGCCTACCCCTACCAAAAATTCTTCTTCCTCATCTAAAGCCTCCATTCTTATTATTGAACTCTCCATTGGACTATTGATGATTAGAGTCACCATTTTTAAAAGGATTTTTCCTTCAAAGCCACCTCTACCTTTGAAATTTATGCCACCTCTTCCTCTATTATTTTGTTCTCCTCTCCTTCTCATCTTATCTTCCACCCTTAATGCCAATTGGAAGCATTTGTGCATAGTATCTGGAGCCATGATTCCAATCTCATCTTGGATGTTTTTCCTTAACCCATTCAGGTATCTAGCCACCTTCTCCGCCTCTTCTTCATGCTTCTTGGACGTAAGACTTAGCTTGTGAAATTCCTCAGTATATGCATTCACATCCAACTCCCTCTATCTAAGGTTTTGCAACTTCTTATACATCCGAACCTCATAGTATATTGGTAGGAATTAGTCTTTGATTTTGTTCTTCATCCTCTCCCAAGAGGATATCTTCTTCTTCCCTATGTTCACTCTTTCTTCCCGCAACACTGTTCACCACAACAAGGCAGACCCCTTGAGTTTACAATTTGCCAAACTCACTTTTTTCTCCTCTGGGACCTCTTTGTACTCAAAGTGTTTATTGAGTGCTTCTATCCATTCAAGAACCTCTTCTCCACTCAGACTACTGCTATAAATAGGTAGACTTTCCACATTATCCCTGTTTACTGATTTCAGGGCATCTAAAAACATATTTTGATTAGGTTCCATATTTTGAGGAATGGCCTCCTTCTCTTCACTCTCTTCTTCTGATTAATCATCACAAATTATGTCCTTTCCCTTCGACTGTTCGGTCTCTTTGAGTTTCTCTTCAAGCAAATCTTCTACCATCTTCTTGTTGGCCTCTGGGTTCATTGCCTTAGGAGGCGTTGTAGTAGCCTCTTCTCCGAATTTTGAGTTTAACATACACTATTCCATCCTTGTTAAATCTCTGATACCAATATGATATAGAGGTATGGGGATGTTCTATCACTTTCTTTGGTTCTTGCTCAATAAGGGTCTCCATTTGGTGACACACAATGGACCAATTTCCTTAACCTTCCCAAGGTTACTAGAGCCTTCCCTATATCCTTCCTAAGGATCTCTTCACTCAAGAAAAATCACAATTGACAATGAGTCTCTTACCCCTTAGGTTCCAACCCTTCAACCAAAGACACCTAACAACCCCACACCCCAAGAAACGTGATCTTTACTCACAAGGTGGAATTTTGCCTATGTGAATGTTTACACATGTTATATGGTATTTTCATTGATCTTGACCCCTTTGAAGGATGTTTATTAGCCTTTTGTATCATTTCCCCTATTAGACCT
The DNA here is from genome assembly GCF_030272615.1 of Cryptomeria japonica. Lineage (NCBI taxonomy): Eukaryota > Viridiplantae > Streptophyta > Pinopsida > Cupressales > Cupressaceae > Cryptomeria > Cryptomeria japonica. Next base: position 323,891,296 of record NC_081415.1, read on the forward strand.
AGGAAATAGGGCTACAAGCAAATAACCCTCCATTCTTAGTTTTCTTGATTTGTCTCACAACCTACCTAAACAACCTCTTGAATAAATTTAATATTTGGATACCCTTTTGGGCATTGTACAAGATTCCAAACTTTTGCATCTGGGTTTTGAGTATGGATGGTCAAACCCTACTGACCCTATTTTGCCTCTTCTAGCCGGTATAGTGGTTTAAGCTCTCAAAAGCTTCACCAGTCATAAAGGAATGAAATAATGACACTTTCCTAGGGTATTAACCTACCCTAGGGTCCTTCTAATTCCTATTTTTACCATCCACTAATCTGGTGTTCAGGGTTTCTACCTTCTTTTCCTACTGCACAGGCTTGCCACATGATCGATGTCAAGCCTAGGGCATCATCTTGGGAAAGTCAAATGACACTTCCTATATTCTCCACCACTAGGAACATCTAATATACATGAAAAATTAACACACTCCTAGGTTTCAGATTGATCCCATTGAGAGATGTTGATTTGTGCCACTGTTTGCATCCAAACCCTTGGTTTGAGGGTTTTACTAGGCCAGTGAGATAGAAAATCCTCTTTCTCTTAAACCCAAATATTTCAAGACCTTAGATCAACTCCAAATGGTTGGTGAACCTCTTCTACAACTTTTAAAATTCTTAATTCATTCCCACCATTCACAAGGAATCATGCAAGAATAGGGAACTCAAGAAAAATGAAGAAAATCTCAGTAACCGTTTTGTTTGAAGATAATAATTTCATTCAAAATCATCTCTCTTACACACCAACTAGTAGACATTGTTCCTCTAGGATTATATCACACCAAGAAAATCCTCCAACTTCCTCCAACACTTACAAGCAACCAACCAACCGTTGGAGTAACCATATTTCAAAATGTTGCAAGAAAAGTTGCTAAAGACAACAATTGCAACTTTGCAACTTTTGAGAACTTCTTACAAGTTGGTCTTGCCTTCACACCAAAGGTCAAGAATGAACATACTACACATTGTAGACCCCTAAACATAATAAATACCTATAAAATTCCCATACAAGGCCTTTGACCAAGTTGAGACACCTTGGAGGCTCAGAGCTTATTACATTGCCTAGGCCTAATCAATAGGCCTTCAAAAAAACACATTGCACATTCTATTCCTAAGCATAACCATGAACCAAAATGATCTAGACATAAGCTAAAATGAAGTAGACACATGTCGTATTGCTCCTGCACCAACTGCACGGGGTGGCGGGAACTCAAGGACATTTGGATCCCACCAACCTGCAAGAGAACTTTTACCTATGCATGACCGATGTGGGTTGAGAATCTCTTGTGACTAAATGAGTTCCTCACCACCTCGTACCATCAGAACACATGCAAGATGGAACCCATGAGGTAATAAATTGATGCTCGAAACTATGACCCCACTATCCTATAGTCATAAATGCATAAGATCACCTCTTTAAGATGCATTTCAGAACACATGGTCATTAACGAAGGGGTAATGGGTCATGAGTTGTGGACACTCTAGTGTTGGAAAAATGGTCAGTGCTCCCCTTGGGATTCATGACAAGGGACTAACCACCTCTTGTGCGATCCATATCTTTACAGTTTGTATCGGGCGTTGATAGATCATTCTTTTGAAGCAATGACAAACTAGGCCAACAAATGGTATCAGAGCGTTGGGTCACGAACTCGAATCCCCTTGGGTAATGTTGAGGGGGAGATTTTTGGAAAAATGGTCAGCGCTCCCCTCGGGATTCATGACAAGGGACTAACCGCCTCTCGTGCGATCCATATCTCTACACTATGTATCGGGCGTTGATAGATCGGTCTTTTGATGCAACGACAAATTGGGCCAACATCTAGGGCATTTAGAACCTAGGGATTTATGATATACAAACACAACATTAGGTCCTTGGGGGTTTTAATTTAAAGCAACCAAGCTAGCTAATGAAATCTAATACGTGTGGCCGATTAACACACAACTATAGACCCTTTCTGTCGCGACTTAAAATAGTGTGACCTGCTAATGTCGGTCAACAGAGAAATATAACAGAACGAAGGATTTTTTCAAAAGAAGCATTGAAGCCACTAAACCTTACAAAAACCCTCTTGCAGAGAAGTCTCAAGAGACAAAATATGGCAAAAACTAAGGCAAAAACTGATACTCCCAACAGAACCCTATTTACGTGTGTATGCAATTGGTGTAATTTGGGTTCATAGGCCCAAATTACACTTAAGGCTAAGCCTAGTTCAAAGGTGTATTTTAGGTTCACAGACCCAAACTACACTTGGTAAAAAGACTAAGTGTAATTTGGACCTATGGACCTAAACTGCACATTGTGAAAAGCTTGTTATAGGTGTAGGTCAGACCCATTATTACGAACTACACTTATAAAGTGCATAACAAAAAATATGGTGTAGGTCATACCTATAGGTCCATATACACCAAGAAGGGAAAGAGTAAAGTTGAAAACCAGTGTAGGATGACCTTATAAACCTTCCATATACCATGTATGGTGTCATAGTGTAAGGCAGATCCATAAGTCGGTGTTACAAATGCAAAGAAAAAAAAATTGAAATGATGTAGGGTAGAGATATGGGCCTGCCTTACACCATGTAGGTAAAGACAGTAACAAGGTGGGGTGTGGGTTTTTAAATCCAAACTCCACCATAAATTGGTGTGGTTGGGGTTTACAAACCTGCACTGCACCAATGGCTGGTGAAAACAGCAAAGAGGGAACTTGGGTGCTACTTGGGTTCACCAACTTGAGAAACACCACAAATGTGGTGTTTTTTGGGCCGATGGACCCAAATAGCACCAAAAACATAGTGCATAGTCATAAAATGGCATCAAAAGGGAAGAACAAGATGAGTGTTTGGGCTGATAAACCCGAACACAACCAATCATTGGTGTGGTTTAGTTTCATCAACCTGAGCAAACCATCATTTAGGGGTAAAACAAAACATGAGCATATGCATTCAAAAAATGCAGCATGAAAAAAAACAATTAGAGTTTTCCAAACTCGAATGAACCAATTGTTGGCAATAAAGCAATAGGAAAACTGAGAGGGAGGGTGAATCAATTTTCACCAAACTCAACCAAATTCACCTTAACTTCAGGTCTAATTATGACCAACAATAATATAAATAATCACCACATCAACAACACACATAACACACATATTTTTGATGCGAAAAACTCGATTAAGGGAAAAATCATAGTGGGAACCTACCCACAGTAAGATGATACTGTGTAGTAGTATTTGTAAATATTACAATGGAGAATGCACATGCATTTAGGCACATTGCCTAGAGCTCACTGCTCAAAACAACAAAGGGCTACAACCCTAGGAAGACTCACTACCTTACAAAGATTAGACAACAATCCAGATTACATGAACTGAAAGAATAGCATCTCCAAATGTCTGATTACAGTTCTGATTAAGTGCACTATCTGCACAACAACTCTTCGCTACTCTTCCTCAATTTTAAATGATAGATTCACTTGTTTGCACATATAATATTCTCTCAAATCATGAACACAACCACAGACACACAACTAACATGATTACAACAACTATTTATACAATTTATCAACCTTAACCTCAAGGTCGACTCAACATATAAGATCTAATTACAAAATTACATCACACGATATACAAATTCATAACCGGATCAATACAATGTGAACAAGGACATAGAATGGACCCATATCAAATCCTCAAACATGAAACACCACCAAATAATTTGCCAAGATCATCTGCAATACACTACACCACCGAATATGTCGCATAACATGAAGAGTACAAGCAAACCAATAAAATATTCAATACCATGCACCATGATCAACACAGACCACCAAAACACATAGGACATGATTAGAGAACATAAATAAGCAACGTGAATTCCACCACAATCACCACAACAACTTGGATAGAAAGAATCATCATTAACATCATCACCGAAGCTTAAGAAAACCAACTGACAAACTGAAAGATGCACTTGCGAAGTTCCAAATCATGAACCATCTGATTTGAGGACACACATGAATGTCCCAAACACTCTCCAAAATCTACAACTCAAGCTATCATCATTCCAGAGGAATATGAATCAAATACCACACTTCTGCAACATAGAACACTGAAAAACCAGTCCACATACCAGACCTCATAACTCAACCAAATCACCTCATAGCATCATGAAAATCATACTGAATCAACTAGAGACAAGCATCTCAAACCCTAATAAACCACATCAACACATCAGCAACAAATCACCAAAAACAACTCTCTGCAACAAACCAATTCTCTGAAACACAAGAATATGTTGACATCAATGACAAAAACATATAACAACTCTAATATCCAACAATATCCCCTTTGGCATTGATGGTAACATATGAATGTGATAAATAATCAATGAAAAGAAAGAAATCAACATCCAACAATTTTCCAAAACTCAAAAATCTCCCCTTGAGATCAGCTCAAGTTAAGCACATGATATAGCATTTTTTCACATGCATCTCTCTCCCTTTGACAACAATGCCAAAGACACATACAAATCATTATTTTCTCATGCATCTCTCCCCCTATGGAAAGAAAATATCTCCCTTAGGATAAGCTCACAAATTTGATCATCTGAACCACACATTGACTACTCCCTGAAGTATCAACATCCACTCATCAATCCGGATAACAAGATAAGACAATGAAGTCCACCAGATCAATGCAACTCAATGCATCTAGTTCACAACAAGAGGGGAAATCACCCCTAACTTCTCTCTCACATACAAAAATGTACCTGTAGGCAAAGGCTTAGTAAATATATCTGCTATTTGTTCCTTTGTAGATACATACTCCAATTTGACTTCTTTCTCATTCACCTTCTCCCTTAAGAAATGAAACTTGGTAGATATATGCTTTGTCTTAGAATGCAACACTAGATTCTTAAAAATATTGATAGCACTATACTTGTCACAATACATAATAGTAATCTCATGATAAACAACTCTAATATCCTTCAGCATTTGGTTCATCCAAAGTACCTGAGTACAATTACTAGCAACAAAAATGTATTCAAATTCAACAATAGATAAAGAAATATAATCTTACTTCTTACTTGTCCAGTCAACCAACTTCTTTCCCAAAAATAATGCTCCAGCAATAGTACTCTTCCGGTCATCAACATCACCTGCCCAATCAACATCAATATAAGCATTTAAAGTGAAATCATAATCCTTTAGATACCACAAACCATAATAAATTATTCCCTTCAAGTATCTGAATATACTCTTTATAGCAGTGGCATAAATTTCCTTCAAATCAGCTTGAAATCTTGCACCAAGGCATACACCATTCATAATATCAGGCCTACTTTGAGTCAAATAAAGCAGTCCACTAATCATAGATCTATACAAGGTCTGATTATCCTTCTGATATTCATAATCTTTTATCAACTTATCGAATCACCAAAGGAGTTCCAACGGTTTTGGAATCATCTAACCCAAACTTCTTCAACAATTCCTTGACATTCTTAGATTGAAATATTAAAAATGCTTTTATCAGTTTGTGAAATTTGCAATCCTAGAAAGAACTTCATCTCACCTATCATAGACATCTCAAACTCTTTTTTCATATCATCAACAAACCTCTTACTCAAATCATCATCTCCTCCAAAAATAATGTCATCAACAAAGACTTCATCAATCAAAATATTTTTATTATCAATCTTGAAGTACACATTACTATCATCAGTACCTTTATAGAATGCCAACATCATCAAATACCTATCCAATTTAGCATACCAAGCTCTAGGGGCTTGTTTAAGACCAAAAAATGCTTTCTTCAATTTGCATACCATGTCTTCTTCATCTGTTAATGAAAATCCATCTGGTTTCTCAATGTAGACTTCCTCTTCCAACTCACCATTTAAAAAGCCCGATTTCACATCCATTTGATATACCTTGAATTTCTTATGAGAAACATATTCAAGAAATAGTCTAACAACTTCAATTATAGCTACCAGAGAAAAAGTCCCCTCATAATCAATACCTCCCATTTGTGAATATCCCTTACATACCAGTCTCACTTTGTTTCTCACAACTTCTCCAACTTCGTTCAGCTTATTTTGGAACACCCATTTAGTACCAATTACATTATTGTCCTTAGGTCTCAGAACAAGTTCCCATGTTTTGTTCTTTTCAATATGATATAACTCTTCTTCCATAGCTTTTACCCAATTTTCATCTTAACAAGCTTCAACAAAATCTTTAGGCTCAATCTTAGGAATTAAACATGTCTCTTTGGTAGCAATTCTTCTCCTAGTCATCACACCTTTATTCTTATCACCAATAATCTGAGTCTCTAAATGATTTAGTCTTACATACCTCGGGGTCTTCTAATTATTTTGATTTTCAGGCTCTTGAACTTCTTCACCGACAACAACATAAACATATACTCTCTCTATGTCTACTAGACCACTCTGCTTCATGCTCAGACTGTGCACTTGCTTTGAATTAACATCCTGACCATTAGGTTCATATCTGCATGCTATGATTTGCTTCCCATAATTATCATCTACCTTCACATTCACACTTTCCACTATCTTTCTTAGTCTCTTGTTGTAACACCGATAGGCTTTTCTCTTAGTAGAATATCCCAAAAAATTCCTTCGTTGCATCTTGCATCAAAATTTACCTATATCCTCATCTCTTTTGATATAACATTTACTTCCAAAGATTCTAAAATATCTAATTGTTAGAACATGACCAAACCATAGCTCATAAGGGGTCTTACTAGAATCACCTTTTATATGCACCCGGTTGAATATGTATACAACAATGCTAACAAATTCTCTCTAGTAGATATGCAGAACATTTTATTCAATCATCATAGTTCTAGAAACATCCAAAATAGTTTTGTTCTTCCTTTCAACAACTCCATTTTGCTGAGGGGTTCTCGAAGTAGATAACTATCTCCGGGTTCCATGCTCTTCACAAAAAGAATTAAACTCACCGGAAATGAATTCTCCTCCTCTATGAGACCTTAGGCACTTCAGCTTCAATTTTGTCTCAGTCTCCACTTTAGCTTTGAATATTTTGAATTTCTCCAGTGCTTCAGATTTCTCCCTTAGAAAAGTGACCCACATCATCCTAGAATAGTCATCAACCAGTAATATAAAGTATTTGTCTCCTTGCAAGCTTCTCACTCTAGAAGGTCTACATAAATTAGTATGCACAAGATCTAATAATCCATTAGATGTATATAGTTTTCTCTTGAATGAAATTCTTATTTGTTTTCCCAATTGACATTCTTTACATACTGGATTAGTAGGCTTCACTATCTTAGGTAGGTCTCTAACAGCTTGAGTAGAACTAGTCTTAACCATACGTCAAAGTTAACATAAAAAATTCTCCTATGCCACAACCAACTCTCATCAATTTGAGAAATCAAACAACTTTTGTCACCAACATTCAAATGAAAGATATTACCTTTAGTCTTAGTACCTGATACAATCTTTATACTAGAGCTATTCGAGATCTTTCATTTCCCATTCTTGAATTCCAAGTCATATCCCTTATCAACCATCTATCCAAGACTCAAAAGATTATTCTTCAAACCTTCGACATATAAAACATCATTAGTATTATGCTTACCATCAAGAGAAATATAACCTCTACCACAGATTACAAAAGCTTTAGTGTCTCCGAATCTCACCAAACCTCCATCATACTTCTCCATATTTACAAATTTACCTTTATCTCCTATCATATGATGTGAACAACCACTGTTAATCACCCATTCATCTTTCTCATCAATCTTAGCAGCCAAAGCTTTCTCTTCAATAGTACAACTTGTAGAATCAACAGATACCGGATCATCTTCCTTGATAGAAATGAACACAAATTCGTCTTCAAAATTCCCTTTCTTAGACTCCTCATCTATTACACCTTAATTTGCAGTATAATAGTATTTCTTCTAATATCTATACTTTTGGTTAGGCTTGTAAGGATTATCATACTTTGACACTTTTTCTGCTCTTTCAGGACACCTAGAAGCAAAATGACCAATTTCATTGCAAGAAAAACATTTCAAAGGTAACTTCCCTTCATACTTACCAGCTCCCTTAGGTAATTTGTTTGCAATAAATGCTTTAAGCTCTTCTAGTTGTCTTTCTTGATCTTCTATCTCTCTCATTTCTTTTTTATATCTAGACATGCTAGTTGAACTTTCTCCCGGATCATACTTTTGCTTCCCAGATTCAATAGCTTTAAATGCAGTACTAGTTTTACCATGTGATTCACCAAGTTTTCTCAATTCAAAAGGAACAAGCTTACCAACCAACACATCTCTTGTCACACTTGTCACAATTTGGATCTCATCAATAGTAGCAACTTTATTTTTGTAAGCAGGAGGAAACGATCTCAACACTTTAGCCACAATCTCATCTTTTTTAAGGAATCCATTGGCACATCTAATTTTCAACACAAGATCATTCACTTTAGCCATAAAGGATGAAATATTCTCATCTTCTCCCATTCTTAGTAGCTCATACTTTCCTTTCAAGCTCTGCAATTTTGCGACTTTCACATGTTTATCTCCTTCATATAGGGTTTCAAGCTTCACCCAAATATCATGTGCAGTCTGCAATCCCATCACATTAGTCATATCTGCATTAGTCAGGGCACTCAACAATGCTTCTTTAGTTTTAATATTACTTTCAACATCCTTGATCTTAGCTACAGTAACATGACCATTTAGAGGAACAATGTATGCATTCTTTGTAATCTTCCAATAATCTTCTCCAAGAAAATTCAATTAAACTTCCATCCAGTGCTTCCATATAGAGTAGTTAGTTCCACCAAATATTAAACTCTCCTTGAAAACAACAACGACCATCTCGGATCTCCTCAAGCAGTGAAGCTCCTTCCAGAGGATCTAGCTTTGATACCAATTGTTGGCAGCAAAGCAATAGGAAAACTAAGAGGGGGGGTGAATTGGTTTTCACCAAACTCAACCAAATTAACCTTAACTTCATATCTAATCATGAACAACAACAAAAATAATAATAACCACATCAACAACACACATAACACAAATTTTTGACGTGGAAAAATCGGTTAAGGGAAAAACCATGGTGGGAACCTACCCACAGTAAGATGATACTCTGCAGTAGTATGCGAACATATTACAATAGGGAATGCACTTGCATTCATGCACACTTCCTAGAGCACATTGCTCAAAAAAACAAAGGGCTATAACCCTGGGAAGGCTTGCTGGCTTACAAAGATCGAACAATAATCCAGATTACATGAACTGAAAGAATAGCATCTAGAAATGCCTGATTACAGTTCCAGTTAAGTACACTATCTGCACAACAACTCTTCTCTACTCTTCCTCACTTCTGAATGATAGACTGGCTTGTTTGCTTATATAATATTCTCTCAAATCATACACAACTACATACACACAACTAACATGATTAAAACACCTATTTATACAATTCATCAACCTTAAACTCAAGGTTGGCTCAACACATAAGACCTAATTACAAAATTACATCAGATGATACATAAACTCATTACCAAACTAATAAAATGTCGACAAGGACATAGCATGGACCCAAATCAAATCCTTGAACACACAACACCACTTAATATTTCACCAAAATCATCCACAACACTTTACACCTTCGAATATGTTGCATAATATGAAGAATACCATCAGACCAATAAAATATTCAATAATGTGCACCACGATCAATGCAGACCACCAAAATGCATATGACATGATCAAAGAATGTCAACAAGTAGCACAAATTCCACCACAATTACCACAACTACTCGAATAACAAGAATCATCATTAACATCATCACCAGATTCAAGAACACCAACTGACAAACTGAAAGATACACTTGTGAAGTTCCAAATCATGAACCATCTGATCTAGGGACACACATGAATGTCCCAAACACTCTCCAAAATTTGTAACTCAAGATATCATCATTTTGTAGCAATATGAATCAAATACCACACTTTTGCAACATAGAACACTGAAAAATGAGTCCACATAGTGGACCTCATAACTCAACCAAATAACCTCATAGCTTCATGGAAATCATACTGAATCAACTTGAGATAAGCATCTCAAAACCCAATAAACCACATTAGCACATCTGCAACAGATCACCAAAACCAACTCTCTACAACAAACCAATTCTCTGCAACACAGGAATATGTTGACATCAATGACAACAACATATCCCAACAACTCGAATATCCAACACCAAAGATATAAGGAAAACAAAACCTAGGATTATAAAATGGGAAAAGATCTTTTACTAGTTGAGAAAAGAATCCTGTGAATTTGAAGGGAAAACTAGCTGCACAAGGTTGCCTTAGCCCAAAATGGTAAGTTAAAATGAAAATGCAAGAAGAGGAGATTTAAATGAATGGCAAATATACTCCCAATCAAATTTTCCTAAAGGGAATTAAAATAACTCAAGTGCCATTAATAAGTGCATGTTAGGTTTGTAAACCCGATTTGCACTTGTTATTGACAAGCTACATTTTGGGTTTGTAAACCCGACATGTTTTTCAGACATGCACTTTGTGTGAAACTGGTAGAAGCATAAAGTGGTGTAAATCGGGTCTATTAACCCAATTTGTACCTTGAGTCCAAAATGGTCTAAATCATGTTTATAGGCCCAATTTGCACTTATAACTCAAAAAGTAAGATAACTTGGAAATGCAACATGAGGATCATGCATGAGATAATGAATTCATCTTAAAAAGTATGCCTAGAGAAATTAGACCACAAATAGGACAAAAGTTTGATGGGTTACCCCAATATTTTTATATGTCAAAATTAGGGATAACAATACTTTAGTTACAAAGTTTTAGGGGCTTGTACTGATGCCATGGGATCTATTGAGGGATGTGGTAGATGTGGAGATGACACTCTTTTATGAGTTTTATTTCCTTGCACATCCATTTCCATGACTTATAGGGCCAGGAGAGCCAACACCAAGGATTGATGATGAAGATAATGATGAGGATGGTGGAGGTAGATAAAGGAGCAAAAGGAGAGTGGGTGTAGTACCCCTGCCCTAATCAATTTCTAATCTTGGTTAGTTTATCTTAATACAATGATTATAGTCAGATGTTTGATTTAATGCATCGCTGTTGATGTGGTTTTCACACTAGTTGTATGCAAGTTGTTTAGTGTTCCTATTTCGTGGTATTAATATCGGACTAATGCTTTCATTAAATTTTATATATGTATGCATGTATGACTCTTGGTTGCAGGAGATTTCAGGTACAATGCCGCATGAGTGCAAGGTTCGTCTTCACCTGAATTTGCAGGTTTGAGTGTACTTCTTTAATCCTTAGAGTTGGATTAGGTGGTCGTAAGACCCTAGTTGACCCTAGTTGTGCTCAAGTGAGCATCGTCAGTCATCCTCGGTAATCCCTTTTTGTTTGGGTTTGCGAGTCATCTGTTTGGTTGACCTTCTCGATTTGCGTGCTTGGTGTGTATGGTTAAATTGATTAATTAGTCCTTAGTAATTATTTTGATTAAATATGTGTTTGTGCATTGAAGATTAATGGACTTGATTAATTGGGATTTCGTTATGCAATTTTCGTTGATATTGGATTGCTCGTTTTAAATTGGGAGTAAGTTCAATTAAATAGCTGATTTTGAATATTAAATGCATTTTGTATATGCTGTCGAAAAAGAAAGTTTTGTATTTAATTGCCATAGATTTAATTGCATTCTGTTGGCTTTTGAAATTAGAAAGGGTAAATTGAATTAAATGAGAAAAAAATCAATTTTTAATTGGAAAGCAATTTAATTGTTGATATAGTTAGAAAACAATTATTTTTGAGAATTATTTTTAAATAAAAATTTTAATTCCAAAAATGGAATTTTGGTCAACTCTTCCTTATAACCTATATTTTTGGGAAATTTTAGAGGATGGATGTTTTTGGAAAAATGGCTGTTGGAAAATATTTTTGGGGATGAAGTTTGGGGGTTTTCGAAGGAGAAGGAAGGTCTTGGGAGCTGGAGATTGGGGCTCTTCAGCAGATCTTGCCAGGAATGCGAGATCAGGTAGGATCTGTTTATCAATTAGTTTATTGTTTAAAATAAAATAAAAATGGAGGGGGTTTGAATGTTTTCATGCTATTTTGGTTCCAGATTCTCCAATGAATGCCAAGAATAAGAACTGATGTGGTAATTAGTAAGTTTGGTTAATTGCTTGTATTTGTGTATGGAAAATGAGTTCCTTTTTGCCTCAAATTGGTTTTGGAGAGGTTTTTCAATAAAATTCTCTTTTATATATTAATTAAGGCTGTTTGTTTTTAAAAAAAAAATGGGGGTTTTGCTGTTTAGAAAGTTATGAAAACCCATTCCTATAATTTTAGGAAAATAGAGTTTTTGTGTAAATTAAAATTCTGGTTTTAAAAAAAAAAATTGAGTTATTTGTTAGTTTGATTTTTTTTTTAAATCAAAATTTTCGAGCAAAAATTTTATTTGGTTTGGGGTTCGGAGGGCGGGGAGCGGAGCTCAACCCGCCTCCTCCTCCCCCTTTTCCTTGTTTTCCCCCCCCCTACGCGCTTGTATGCTGCCCACGACGGTCGCAGGCGCACTGCGGTGGCCGCAGGGGCCGCGGTGGCCACAGGGCGCCGCGGAACCTGCGGGCACCACAGTGGTGCCGCCCGCGTGGGACATCCCTGCGGTTAGGGTTTTGGATGCCCAACCCTCGAGCTGGGAGGTGGGCCCGGCTGTCGCCGCCCCATTTAAAACGCTTGTTTTTAATTAGTTTTCAAAATGTTTTTTTTATGTATTTTTTTTTTATTCAAAAAAAAATATATAATATTTTTTAATATTATTTAATGGAAATTTTTAATTAAGTTTTTTAATTATGAGTAATGTGGCATAAATATATATATGCTGATGATTTTTTTTAGTTAGATTATTATCCAAGATTTAATATTAATTGTGTATATTGGAAAATCTTTTGAGTTAAAACATACTTTATTCACGAATATATATTGTTTGAAGATTTTAATGTTATAAGCCATCTAGAGATGTTAGAAATGAATATTTAAACCTTGGACATTATGAATTTAAACGATGTGCTTTTGGAAATTTAATTAAGTACCATTTGGGAAAATTGTTAGTTACTGATATTCTCATTTAGTAAAATGAATGATTAATTTATATTTTTCCTCTGTTTGAGAAATAGACAACGGTACTATTGCAATTTGTGGTATTGTACTCACTTGGTAACGGTGATTTTCCGTCATGCTTTTTGAGAACTTAGATCAATCAGAGAATTGGATCAACTGTTATGCTTAAATCAATTTGAGAAAATATCGTCTTCTCCGATTATTGCCTATGCGAGTTTAATTTTTGTTTCGCTTTTGATTATGAAATGGCAAGTCGTGCTTTGTTTGATAGGTCCCTGTCGTATGGATTGACTTGGGGTACCTATTTTCATCCTCGGTTATGAGTTGATTGTTGATTTGTGGTAGTGTCATATTTGGTCATATCCTTTGTGTGGGTGTCGAATGATGATTCGTGTTTGACCAATTGGTTGTTCCCTCTTTCTTGAACTTTGTTCGTCTGACCATGTGTATTCCCTGGTTTTGAGTTCGTCTGAGTATAGTTTAGTGTCGTAGGGGAAAGTGACTTTCGATTGGGGGCCGCGCCCAAAGTGGCTGTTGGGTAACCCGTCGAAAGTAAGTCTAATAAGTGATAACCTAACAGTAGATTTGAATGTAATCTCTAAGTAAGATAATTGTGCCTCACACATGGGACGAGTGCTAACACAGACTCGACATGCTGTGAGAAGGCCTGAAATGGCAAACCATCATCCTTGTCTTCACGAGAGGATGTGTGGATCCACATGAGTCTTGGATGGGCCGGAGGCTCGGATTAGGTTGCCAGGGTAACCCAGTGTATGGGGCCGGAACCTATGAAGACCTGCCATGATAACCGTACTAGGTTGTGTGATGACACTTGTCCCTACGTTCGCTAGTGTGTTGTCATTTTGTCCTATTAGGAGTACCTTTGTTGGTCATCCTTTTGTCTATGCCCTTGTGAGTACTTGGTTTCATGTTAGACCTTGGGTGGTGATGACTCAATTTTGTGGACGCTCTCCTGGACCTTTGTTTTAGCTTTGATTATGTTCGGCTGGATCCTGTTCTTTTCAGGGATCGTTTATTTATTTATTGACCGATGTGGTCGTTTGTATATTGTTTATATTTCGCCTTGATGGCCGGATTGTAATGGTGTAACCTCTTGTATTCTTAACTTTATTATTTATCAGAGGGGTCTTGCAGTTGAGCAGACCCGGAGATGTAGCCCTTTAGGGGTGAACTCCGAGATCATTATGGTGTTATGTGATGTTATTCTCTTATGTTCCTTTATTCTTTATCATGTATGAATAGCTTATGTTAGAATGTATAAGTGGATAAGATGGAATTAATTTTAAATGCTTATATGCGGTTCTTTCTTGAATGCCTATTTTGATCGAATGCATAAGTGGTTTAGATGAGATGTATCGTAGATGCATGTATGCAATCGTCTTTTTTTAATGCAATAAATTGGAATATGAAAGAATGTAACTTAGAGTAATGGAATATATTCAGTTGTTGTTAAAGAAATTAAGTATGCTTGAAAAGATCTCATATGTGTATGATGAAATTCTAGTGTGTTAGAATAGTAGATGTTTGGCTTGTATTTTTAATGAAAAGCTTGAATGAAGATTATGAATAGATCTTAATGGATGAATCTTTGCTTGTGATTTATATTTCCATCTTTTGAAAGAAATTATCCTGATTAAGAATTATCTCATTATTAAGGTAATCAGCTTATTGGATTAATTGTGTGAGTTAGTGAATTGTGAGAATTTAAGTAATCTCGTTGGGAAACTTCTTAGGTGTTAGTTGTGGTCTTCCGCTATGTAATCTGAATCTTTGATATCTTGTTGTTTCTTATGTGGTGTAACTTAAAAAAAAAATTATTGCACTCTAATCTTGTATTTTGGCTTATCCCTTTGGGGTTTCCTGGCGGGGCATTACATTTGGTATCAGAGCACATGTTGCAAACACTGGGATCTCTGGTGTCGCGTGTGCCCTCTATTGGTGTGAGGTGTATCGACCTTATGTGTATGCTTGTCCTCCTTTTGCATGTGAGTGATTGAGCAGACCTGAACTTGTGTGTAACATGTGTGTGCACACCTTGTTGTCACCTTCTTGATGTTGGTGTTTTTGAGTGTTTGTATGTGCATTGTGTGCTTATTGATGTCTTGGTCTACG
Source organism: Cryptomeria japonica (assembly GCF_030272615.1). Lineage (NCBI taxonomy): Eukaryota > Viridiplantae > Streptophyta > Pinopsida > Cupressales > Cupressaceae > Cryptomeria > Cryptomeria japonica. Next base: position 323,906,617 of record NC_081415.1, read on the forward strand.
ATTACTCATATTTTGAAAGAGAGTCGTATGTACCTTCCCTTTTTGAGTGTTGTACTCTTTAGACTAATCCATTTGGGTTGGTCAGTGCTTCTCTTGAATCTGAAAGTGCGTAGCGTGCTTGTTTAAGATTATGATCTAGCTTAGTGTTGTCCACTTGAAGGACTAGTATGGCAAATATTGAATGCTTATTTTGTAGAAAATTAAATGATCATCACCATTCCTCTCTCTCTTTCTGGAAAGTAAAATGATTAGGATATGTGTAATTATCATTGATTGAGTTGCTTGTTTGCAAGAGAAAGGGTGTGACTTCTTGAACCCTTGTGTGAGCCTTATGACGCTTATGTGTTTTTAGATTATTAAAAGGGCTTGGGCTTTAAAAAAAAAAAAATTCATTTTGGTTATTGGGAGAAAACTGTATGTGTACGTTTAAAGAATTCTCCATGTGTATGTTGTAGGAGTAGCATGATTAAATTTTATCTTGAGTGAGGTGTATTAATATGCGAATAGTTGAATTATGTGAAACTGCTTGGTTTGTAGAAGAAGCATTAAAAGGAGCATGTTATTGTAGCTTCGAGAGAGTATTAATGTGTTCCCCGAAAGATTGCTTTATGTATTTCATTAAACCAGTTGATTGAAGATTTATTTTAGCAATGCTCCATTGAACTCGCTTTTGGGTATATGTAATTACCTTAATGTGTTTAGAAAGTGCGAATGAAAAGCTTGTTTGATGTGCATGCATTAATATGTTTTATTTGGGTAATAGCTCCTCGCTTACCTTTTTATCGTAATGTGATTTCCTTAATAGGTTGCAAATTATGACATGTGTCTGTTTGTATTAAGTATAAGAGAGTGTTCTCAAGAGGTCTGGTATTATCGAAAAGATTGCCTGTCTTGATCTCTGCTTTGTTTGGAAAACTAGAACCTCTTGTTGCAACCATAACTATTGGAAGTGTTTTGTTAGGCTGATTGTCATCCTTCTAACAGTAGCGAAATGAAAACCGTGTAATTAAAATGATAGGCTTATAGTGAGAAATTTTATAATGTAGTGTGATCTGTTGATCTTGCATTTTTGTAGGAATTAGTTTGGTTATCAAACTCTCTTTCCCTTCTCTTTGGCTAATCATAAGATTTTTAAAAATGGTATTAAAGAATGCATTGATTTAAATAGAATGTTTATAAAACATGTGAAATTGTACTATTGCATTTTGGCTTCATATTGAAAGATGAAAGTCTTGAGCTTTAGAAATGAATTTGCATAGCTAAGTAATTTAGTTACGAATGCTTAGTGAAATTTGAGAAAGATATAGGAATGATGTTACTTCCTTATGTAATTGTGAATTGTTAATAATTTTAGTACTTGTATCTAGAGTAAACTTGATTCAGTATTCATGTAGAAAGCATAATTAAAATCTTCCTGGTATAGATGTTAGCGTACTGAAAAGTACTCCCCGTAAATGTGACTAAACCAGTACTGGTGTAATTGTGTGTATTGTAAGAAACCAGTGCTTATTATATGTGCCCATGGTTTGGTGAAGTAATCAACCATGGAGGATATGTTGCTTATGAGTATGGGAAACCATACTGTTTATGTAAATTTGCTTATTTGTTTCCCTACTGAGTACCAAACCTCGGGTTGTGGGTAACTCAGTATGTTAAGGGGTAGTATTCGAAGTAACCGTTCCTTGAATAGTATGGATTGGCGTACGAGTAATGTCAATGCGAAGCGACTTTAGCTTCTCTACTTCGAGGAATGATATAGTTGTACTATTAAACTGTATCAAAGGTGTACTCAATACTTTCCCTTTTGATGAATCTATTTATAGGTTTATATGTGGTGGCCCATTCCTCTCCTTTATTTGAGCATATGGATGGTGATTCCTGTGTATAGTGATGGTGTGATTTGGAGGATCCTTTGCCTTGTCTTCATGAAAGGTAGGTTTATTCACTTGTGCTGCCAGTTAGTATGTGTTGGTGGGCATGTGGGTGGACCCTAGTCATGTATACCTCTAACTTACAGTGAGTATCCTTCTAGATACGTCGCTATGCGGGATGTGACCGGCGCGTGCTTTTTCCGTGAGGTACACTACCATGCGGGATACGTCCATTGTGTGTTTTCTCCACTTGGGGTATTGCCATGCCGCGTGACGACGTGATGCGGGGTGATGTCGAGGTGCACACCGCCATGCCATGTGGGTAGTGTGACTATGTCGCACCACATGACGAGCTACTGCAATAGCTAGTTAGTTGTTCCTTCCTTCCTTGTTGGTGGCTAGATGCTAGTCACATAGTGATGTTCTGTGCAGTTGTGATATTCTTATTTTTTTCTTGGGGATCAACAATTTATTTTATGTTGACTTTGAAGGTTTAGCCATGATCTTGTGATCTTTTGCACTTTTGATTTGGTGTTGCAATTCCGGATTATTTTCTTGCCTTACTGTTGGAATTGATGATTTATTATCTTTATTCATTTGTACTTTGGTGGCTAAACTGGTTTATCCTTATTGTTTTCGGATGCTGGTCTTGTGTCAAAATGTGAAATTCCTCTCCAAGGACGTATGATACGGAATTGGTAGAGTGTGTGCGAGGAAGTAGATGTAGGGAACCTTGAGGATGGGGGTATGTGAGGCTGTGATGCAGCTAGGATCCACTACCTACCTATGTGTGGTGACTATCTCTTGGAGGCTAACCACCTTGCTCAACAAGGGATATTCACAAAGGTCTTGTATGGAAGGTAGCACTGCTATGGTGTGCCTAGCACCATCGAGCCTTGAGTGAGATATTGGATATTTATGATCATATTGTTGTTCTGAGATCAGGCATAGAGATGCTGATCATGCATGTTATCCTTGACCGAGCATTAGACATGCTCACATGTGGCCTTTTGAGTTATGTATTCCAGTGATGTGGATGGTTATTATTTGTATCATGGAGTAAATTGTGTTAACTTGTCACTATGTTATGGGACATAGTCATTAGAAAGGTTTTTATATGCCTGGCAAGTGTAAACAATTGAATTATTTATGTTGCTCTTATTTCATGAAAGTTAAATTGGTTGTAGAAATTGATATTTTAAGCTAGTTCTATGTTATAAATTTTACGAAAAAGATGGATTGGTAAAGGAAATTGATCTTGATGGCATGTTTTCTGGTCATGTTTGATAGATGATTATGGTAATTGTTGTTTACCTCTGTGTAATGCTTTAATTTGGTGTAATAAAAGGGAGAAAATTCGTGTTTCTTTGCTATGATTGTGGACGATTTCTAGAATGTTATAAGAAATGTATGAATTTAGATGTAGCTTGCCAATGGATAATGGCGTTTGTAAAGGATTTTGCAATAATATTTTTAATTTGATTATGGAAAGATTTCTATGTGCAATTTGATCTTTGTTGAATGAGTTTCAGGGCTGATGCGTACGACATGTTCTCCATCTAGCCTTACGACTTCCAGGAGTAAGTCGGAACCTAGGGGGGGAGAATGTAGTACCCCTGCCCTAATCAATTTCTAATCTTGGTTAGTTTATCTTAATACAATGATTATAGTCAGATGTTTGATTTAATGCATAGCTGTTGATGTGGTTTTCACACTAGTTGTATGCAAGTTGTTTAGTGCTCCTATTTCGTGGTATTAATATCTGACTAACGCTTTCATTAAATTTTATATATGTATGCATGTATGACTCTTGGTTGCAGGAGATTTCAGGTACAACGCCGCATGAGTGCGAGGTTCGTCTTCACCTGAATTTGCAGGTTTGAGTGTACCTCTTTAATCCTTAGAGTTGGATTAGGTGGTCGTAAGACCCTATTTGACCCTAGTCATGCTCAAGTGAGCATCATCAGTCGTCGTCGGTACTCCTTTTTTGTTTAGGTTTGTGAGTCGTCTGTTTGGTTGACCTTCTCGATTTGCGTGCTTGGTGTGTATGGTTAAATTGATTAATTAGTCCTTAGTAATTATTTTGATTAAATATGTGTTTGTGCATTGAAGATTAATGGACCTGATTAATCGGGATTTCGTTATGCGATTTTCGTTGATATTGGATTGCTCGTTTTAAATTGGGAGTAAGTTCAATTAAATAGCTGATTTTGAATATTAAATGCATTTTGTATATGCTGTCGAAAAAGAAAGTTTTGTATTTAATTGCCATAGATTTAATTGCATTCTGTTGGCTTTTGAAATTAGAAAGGGTAAATTGAATTAAATGAGAAAAAAATCAATTTTTAATTGGAAAGCAATTTAATTGTTGATATAGTTAGAAAAGAATTAATTTTGAGAATTATTTTTAAATAAAAATTTTAATTCCAAAAATGGAATTTTGGTCAACTCTTCCTTATAACCTATATTTTTGGGAAATTCTAGAGGATGGATGTTTTTGGAAAAATGGCTGTTGGAAAATATTTTTGGGGATGAAGTTTGGTGGTTTTGGAAGGAGAAGGAAGGTCTTGGGAGCTGGAGATTGGGGCTCTTCAGTAGATCTTGCCAGGAATGCGAGATCAGATAGGATCTGTTTATCAATTTAGTTATTGTTTAAAATAAAATAAAAATGGAGGGGGTTTGAATGTTTTCATGCTATTTTGGTTCCAGATTCTCCAATGAATGCCAAGAATAAGAACTAATGTGGTAATTAGTAAGTTTGGTTAATTGCTTGTATTTGTGTATGGAAAATGAGTTCCTTTTTGCCTCAAATTGGTTTTGGAGAGGTTTTTCAATAAAATTCTCTTTTATATATTAATTAAGGCTGTTTGTTTTTTTAAAAAAAATGGGGGTTTTGCTGTTTAGAAAGTTATGAAAACCCATTCCTATAATTTTAGGAAAATAGAGTTTTTGGGTAAATTAAAATTCTGGTTTTAAAAAAAAAAACTGAGTTATTTGTTAGTTCGAATTTTTTTTTAAATCAAAATTTTCGAGCAAAAATTTTATTTGGTTTGGGGTTCGGAGGGCGGGGAGCGGAGCTCAACCCGCCTCCTCCTCCCCCTTTTCCTTGTTTTCCCCCCCCCTACGCGCTTGTATGCTGCCCACGGCGGTCGCAGGCGCATTGCGGTGGCCGCAGGGGCCGCGGTGGCCGCAGGGCGCCGCGGAACCTGCGGGCACCACAGTGGCGCCGCCCGCGTGGGACATCCCTGTGGTTAGGGTTTTGGACGCCCAACCCCCGAGTTGGGAGGTGGGCCCGGCCGTCGCCACCCCATTTAAAACGCTTGTTTTTAATTAGTTTTTAAAATGTTTTTTTTTATGTATTTTTGTTTTATTCAAAAAAAAAATATATAATATTTTTTAATATTATTTAATGGAAATTTTTAATTAAGTTTTTTAATTATGAGTAATGTGGCATAAATATATATATGCTGATGATTTTTTTTAGTTAGATTATTATCCAAGATTTAATATTAATTGTGTATATTTTGGGTAGATGAAATATTGTTATATTGGAAAATCTTTTGAGTTAAAACATACTTTATTCACGAATATATATTGTTTGAAGATTTTAATGTTATAAGCCATTTGGAGATGTTAGAAATGAATATTTAAACCTTGGACATTATGAATTTAAATGATGTGCTTTTGGAAATTTAATTAAGTACCATTTGGGAAAATTGTTAGTTACTGATATTCTCATTTAGTAAAATGAATGATTAATTTATATTTTTCCTCTGTTTGAGAAATAGACAACGGTACTATTGCAATTTGTGGTATTGTACTCGCCTGGTAACGGTGATTTTCTGTCATGCTTTTTGAGAACTTAGATCAATCAGAGAATTGGATCAACTGTTATGCTTAAATCAATTTGAGAAAATATCGTCTTCTCCGATTATTGCCTATGCGAGTTTAATTTTTGTTTCGCTTTTGATTATGAAATGGCAAGTCGTGCTTTGTTTGATAGGTCCCTGTCGTATGGATTGACTTGGGGTACCTATTTTCATCCTTGGTTATGAGTTGATTGTTGATTTGTGGTAGTGTCGTATTTGGTCATATCCTTTGTGTGGGTGTCGAATGATGATTCGTGTTTGACCAGTTGGTTGTTCCCTCTTTCTTGAACTCCGTTCGTCTGACCATGTGTATTCCCTGGTTTTGAGTTCGTCTGAGTATAGTTTAGTGTCGTAGGGGAAAGTGGCTTTCGATTGGGGGCCACGCCCAAAGTGGCTGCTGGGTAACCCGTCGAAAGTAAGTCTAATAAGTGATAACCTAACAGTAGATTTGAATGTAATCTCTAAGTAAGATAATTGTGCCTCACACATGGGACGAGTGCTAACATAGACTCGACATGCTGTGAGAAGGCCTGAAATGGCAAACCATCATCCTTGTCTTCATGAGAGGATGTGTGGGTCCACATGAGGCTTGGATGGGCCGGAGGCTCGGATTAGGTTGCCAGGGTAACCCAGTGTATGGGGCTGGAACCTATGAAGACCTGCCATGGTAACCGTACCAGGTTGTGTGATGACACTTGTCCCTACGTTCGCTAGTGTGTTGTCATTTTGTCCTGTTAGGAGTACCTTTGTGGGTCGTCCTTTTGTCTATGCCCTTGTGAGTACTTGGTTTCATGTTAGACCTTGGGTGGTGATGACTCAGTTTTGTGGACGCTCTCTTGGACCTTTGTTTTAGCTTTGATTATGTTCGGCTGGATCCTGTTCTTTTCAGGGACCGTTTATGTATTTATTGACCGATGTGGTCATTTGTATATTGTTTATATTTCGCCTTGATGGCCGGATTGTAATGGTGTAACCTCTTGTATTCTTAACTTTATTATTTATCAGAGGGGTCTTGTAGTTGAGCAAACCCGGAGATGTAGCCCTTTAGGGGTGAACTCTGAGATCATTATGGTGTTATGTGATGTTATTCTCTTATGTTCCTTTATTCAGCTTTATCATGTATGAATAGCTTATGTTAGAATGTATAAGTGGATAAGATGGAATTAATTTTAAATGCTTATATGCGGTTCTTTCTTGAATGCCTATTTTGATCGAATGCATAAGTGGTTTAGATGAGATGTATCGTAGATGCATGTATGCAATCGTCTTTTTTTAATGCAATAAATTGGAATATGAAAGAATGTAACTTAGAGTAATGGAATATATTCAGTTGTTGTTAAAGAAATTAAGTATGCTTGAAAAGATCTCATATGTGTATGATGAAATTCTAGTGTGTTAGAATAGTAGATGTTTGGCTTGTATTTTTAATGAAAAGCTTGAATGAAGATTATGAATAGATCTTAATGGATGAATCTTTGCTTGTGATTTATATTTCCATCTTTTGAAAGAAATTATCCTGATTAAGAATTATCTCGTTATTAAGGTAATCAGCTTATTGGATTAATTGTGTGAGTTAGTGAATTGTGAGAATTTAAGTAATCTCGTTGGGAAACTTCTTAGGTGTTAGTTGTGGTCTTCCGCTATGTAATCTAAATCTTTGATATCTTGTTGTTTCTTATGTGGTGTAACTTAAAAAAAAAATTATTGCACTCTAATCTTGTATTTTGGCTTATCCCTTCGGGGTTTCCTGGAGGGGCATTACAGGGGGGGGGGGAAGAGTATGGTCCAAGGGAGAGGATGGGGGATGTCGAAGTCAGAGGGGGAGATGGAGACTGGGGAGAGGGTGGATAGAATAGGGTAGGCAAACCACTGGGGGCCATTGAGAGGTAGAGGAGGACAACCAATGCAAGTTGCAACACATGTATAGGGACAGATAGAGGATTCCCCACAATAGGAGAGGAGGGATGAGGGGATGACATAGGTTGTAGGAAAAGGGGACAAGGAGGATGAGTTCACTATGCTCAGGGAGACTACCTAGGGATAGGATGATGAGATTGAGGACCTGGAGAGAGAGGTTACGATACTAAGGAGGGAGTTGTGGGAGACTAGGGATGAGAGGGACATGGCTATCAAGTGGTATACAACTGTCGAGGATACTATTCAAACTGCTAGGGAGACTTAACAGGGTGAATCAACATCAAGATATGCCTACTGCATCAGGACTAGAGAGGAGATTGGGTATGAGAGGAGACTATATGAGATGATAACTCTACCTCACTTGAGGGTAGACAACTATAGATGAGCATATCACTCTATTACCACAAGGAGGGATAGGTAGAGGGCTTCTAGCGGTAGAGGCATGGGACCACCACCACCACCAAGATTAGTGGGAAGGGGGTCGAGACAAGATCTAGGGGTTGGGCCATCTGGAACTCAAATTTCATCAAGGCTTAAAAACTCCAAGGGATGCTATATCAATTTTGTATGATGATGTAGACACCTTTGGGTGATTTTGTAGTCATATGATTTTTGACATAATTGTATCATGACACATTTTTTTTTTGATATATATATATATGAGATGATCTATTGAGGTGGTGATGATGTGCATGTGTATGATCTTATGCGATGCATTTATGATGCATGATTCTATATGCTAATGATGTTTATTATGATGATGATTTTTATTCATGATGTTCCTATGATGCAAATGCGATGTTGATAATTCTATGATGTGATGCAATGATTATAAGATGCAAGTTTCTTTTGTTTTTATATGTTTATGTTATTAATGATGATGTAATGGAAATGGTTTATACTATAATGAAAATTTTCTATGCCTATATTGATATATGATAGATGCAATATGATAATGATGTTTATATGATGTTCTAACAAGTGGTGTGTGCGAGATGTGATGCTATGCACAGGGATATGAAATGATATATGAAATTATTCTATTGTTATGTAGGATGGATGAAAATAAGATTTCTATGTACATGATATGCATGATGTAAACTGATATGTGTGATGTAGATGGACACTACTTGAAATGCATATATTTTTTTGGTGTGTCATTATATTCAGTCATGTGATACTGGAATATATGGACACAAGAAAGGATGATGGAGGATGCAACAAAAAATGGGGATGGGAGGTAGAAGATATGGAGGTGAATGAGCTTCTTGTGCTATTATCATCATTGAACTTATTATGGAAAATGTATTGTGACCATCTAGATATAGGTTCCAACTAGATAGTCATTATATCATTTTCATGGATATCAAATAGTCACAAACACAGAATGCCCTAGTTCACACTAGATCCAAAATATCCTCATATCCTTGGAGGAGCCATAGTATTACTAAAAGACAATTTACAAACAACAAATAGGTGAACATACCCAATCCTCACCTTTCTAGTCAAAGACACCTTGGCGATAAAATCTCTAGTCAAAGACATCTTGGAAAAGCTAAGAGACATGTCACCACAAAAGATAAAATTAAAAGAAAATCAAAGACTTGAAACCAACATAAATTATAATCCTCAAGTTATAAGTGTATCTTGCCACATGTTAACATGTTTGATCTGATCACAATGTTGTCATCCTAATAAACAATCGATAATGTTGAAAAACCTTATTATAGTCAAAGTCTTCCAAAAGATTGATTTGTTGAAAGCTCACTGTTGCTTGTGTCTCATCTGAAACTGACTTATTCCATGAAAGCAATACTTTAATTCAGAGAAGGCCAAAAATATTTATTGCGAATCGACAATGCAAGTGATCTTTTATTGCAGATCGTGCATGAAAACAAGGAAGGAATGAAAAGACTATGCTCATCAAAACATGCGATGCCAAGGTTGATTTTCCCCCAAATATAGATAGGACTTGATTTGGTATGGGTGTAGGAAAAGGGTGGAAAAGGGGTTTATTATGGATGGCAAACTAAAATTAGGTAGATCAATAACAAGTTATGATGGGAATGGGAAAGTTTTTTATGGAATGATAGGCTGTGAGTGTGTGCAAAGTGAAAGGGAGAAATTGAATCCTGAAGGAGCGAGGAGAAAAAGTCTCTATACATGGCTCTGGTAATCCGGTTTTCACCATGGTACTTTCCTAGGGCACCACCGAAGTGGTTTGCATTATTGGACAAATTTATTTCTCTTTACTTTTTTTGATTTTTTTCAATTTTTGTGTCACAATGCGCCCATTTTTCAGGTTTTCACCAAAGTGATGATTTTTTATTTTATTTTATTTTTAAAATTTTTGTATTTTGATTTGATTTTCTTATTGTTTTTTTTTAAACATTTTTGATATATTTTTTTGTATTTTTTATTAGGATACTCTGAAGAGCTATGTATAAAACCTAAGAAGGTGCATGCCACTGATAGGATCATCCAATGGTTCTCCTTTTGGCATTGATAACTTATATGTAGATTATCCATAGACTATTCTGATGATAGAAGGCCCAAGCCAATTTTGTTCAAACCCCTTTTTCTCTCTATCTTACTAATTTTTAGGGTTTTCTCTTAGGACCAAGTCACCCACCTCAAATGTGTGAGGCTTCACTCTATGATTGTAGCTGCAACTTATACATTGTTGATATGCTTTAAGATGATTGAATGCAGTTTGTCTATGCTCATATAATAATTCCAAATCCTACAAGTGGGAGACCCTATAGTCTTCATCACTGATAAGATTATACAAATAGACTCGAAAAGATGGTAACTCAACCTCAAAGGGTAAGATAGGTTCAACAACATAGACAAGTGAGTAGGGAAAAGCTCTAGTAGGTGTGAAAATAGTTGTGCAATAGGCCCATAGTGTGAGATAATGTTTAATATGCTAGTTATGGTCAGCGTCATCATCTTTCTTGTTAAGAATTCTGACGATGGTTTTTTTAGATGCCTTAGCTTGACCATTACCTTCGGGGTAGTATGGAGTGGAAAAGCGATGATTGATATGGAATTGGTCACAAAGCTCATGAACATCATAATTCTTAAAGGGACACCCATTGTTTGTGACAATGGAAAGGGGAACATTGTATCAACAGATGATATAATTGAGGATGAAAGTTGCTATATAATTTTTGGTGACTTGGGTGAGAGGGACAACCTTAATCCTCTTTGTGAAATACTCTATGGCCGTGGTTATGAATTTAAGGCCATTGGAAGATGGAGGGTGAATCTTGCCCATGAGATCAAGTCCCCACTAACAAAAGGGTCATGGAGTAGCTATTGGTTGAAGATCCTATGTTGGTGCATGAATTAGGTCTCCATGAATCTAACATTTCTTATATTTCCTGACAAACAAGTATGAGTCCTTCTCCATTGTAATCCAGTAATAACTAGTTCTCATGAGTTTCTTAGCTAAGGTTAGACCACTAGAGTGAGTGCCACATATACCTTTATGAACCTCATGTAATGCAATTTGAGATTCATTACTTTCTAAACATCTAAGGAGAGTACCATATAGACTTAGTCAATAAAGGGTAGCGACTATGATAACATAACAAGAGGATTGGCAAATGAAGGTATGATATTGATTGTTGGAAAGGTCAGGTGGAAGGATATTATCATGGAGGTAAGTGAAAATGTTACCGTACCAGGGGAATCAAGACCAACAACACATATAATTTCTGTAGGAGAGATCTCGTATGGAGGGACCAAAAGATTATCCACCAAGAACTTATAGTGGGTCTCATTTCGTGGCATGTCGATCAAAGAAGAAATAGTAGTTATGGCATCTATAGCTTGATTGTTATCTCTTGAAATTTCTTCAAACACTATCTCTACAAAATATTGTTTAAAATCATCCATCATTTTCTTGTATGGCATTATCTTTTCATCCTTGTATGGTAATCATAATTTCCTTGGTGAATCACAATTTGAGAGTCCCCAAAAATTTGAAGTTCTTGGATCTTCCATTGAACTATAATTCGAAGTCCTATTGTCAATGCATCATACTCTGCTATGTTATTTGTGCAAGGGAATTATGTTCCATATGGTTTAGGAATATAATCCCCTTGAGGTGTGATAAAGAGTACACCCACACCTGCTCCATGCTGTGTATATGAACCATCAAAATATAGCTACCAAAGTCTTGAGTTTGTCACCATAAAAATAGATTCATCTAGAAAATATGAGACAATAGGAGTGTCATTGATCATAGGTGCATCTGCAAGTTGGTCTTTGATGACTTGTCCTTTAATGACTTTTTTATCCACATACTCGATATCAAATTCACTCAACATCATGACTCATTTAGCCAATCTTCCTGTAAGAGTTGCCTTGTTGAGTAGGTATTTTAGTGGGTCAATTGTTGCAAAAATCGTTGTTTTATGATTTAGCATGTAATGATGCACTTTTTGTGAAGTAAAAACCACAATAAGATATGCATGCTCTATTTAAGTGTAGTTAAGCTCTTAACCAGCCAATGTGCAATTGATATAGTTGATAGCTCATTATTAACCATCATTATCCTATTGTGCCAAGAGTGTCCCTAGTGTTGTTGGTGTAGCTGATATGTAAAGTAATAGGGTTTTTCCTTGAATAGGTGACATCAATACTAGTGGATTTAGGAGATAGTCTTTGAGAATTTGAAAGGCCTATGGACACTTGTCATCCCATTTGAAATTGATATTTTTGTGAAGTAGATGTTGAAAAGGATGACATTTATCTGTGAGTTGTGCTATGAATCTGCAAATTGATTAGAGTCTTCTTCACAAAGATCAGAGTTGATTAATGTTCTTTAGAGGTGGCATTTCTAAGATTTCTCTGACTTTTGTTGGATTTGCTTCAATACCTCGTTGTGATATGTTGTATCCTAGGAGTTTCCCAGAGCTCACTCCAAAGACACACTTCTTAGGATTTGATTTGACTTTGTACTTTTCCAAGAATTCAAAAACCACTGATAAAATGTGCAAATTTTCTTCCCTTGTAATTGATTTTCCCAAGAGATTATCTACATAGTCTTCCATAGTGACATGTATAAGGTCGTGAAAGATTGTGGTCATGACTCTTTGATATGTTGCACCTGCGCTCTTTAATCTAAAGGGCATGATGTTCCAACAAAAAGTACCCTAAGGACATGTAAATATTGTTTTGTGTTGATCTTTAGGTGCTATCTTAATTTGATTATATCCAAAGAATCCATCCATAAGTGATAACATTGCATGGCCTGCTATGAGATCAACAATTAAATCAATTTTTGGAAATGGAAAATCATCTTTGTGACAAGCCTTGTCGATGTCTCTAAAATATGTACATTTTAATACCGTTGTCTAGTTTTCTGATAGGTACAAGATTATAAATCCACCCAAGATAGTCAATTTGTTTGACAAAGCCAACATCCAATAATTTCTCAAGTTCCACTTTTACTAGTAGTGCCACATGTGCATGCATCTTGTGAAGTTTTTGTTTAACTGGCTTAGCACCTAGAGTAACTGTCAAGTGATGCATAGCTAAATTAGGATCTAAGCTAGGTATATTTGTGTATGACCATGCAAAATTGATCCATCTCTCTGTGAAAAAAATTTTAAACTTTGGTCTCACAATTTTGTTAAGGATTGTGTAAGAAAGATGTTGTGTGATACCTCTTCTATTCCAATATTTTTCTTGATGGTTTCTTCAATCAACGCAGATGAGTTTTCTTCATATGAGTCATGGGAGAGTTTCAAACTTCCATCCTCAGGTCCCTCAAATAGGTTTTCACTATCGGATGCATCCTTTCTTTTTACTTTTTTTGGGGTCAAAAAGTGCCATAGTGCAGTTTTCATTAAAAGAGACATTATTTGATTTCATTTTTATATTTTTGGGACTATAAGGTTTGGAACCCTCTCCAAAATATGCCATGTTGTTGAGTTGTATGATGTATCCAACATTATGGTCCCCAAGAGGAAGATCATTTCTTATTCCAAGGTAGTCAATGAAAGCCTCATCATTTTGGAATGTGTCAAGTTGTGGAGGCTCTTGTTGGTCCTAGTCAATGAGTTGTGGGTGAATGAGGGGATACCATTGGTGTGTTTAAAGTCGGTAGGTGTAAGGGTAAAGACATAAGAATCTTTGAGTATTTCAATGCAACCATCAGGGTCATTACTGGTACTCTCCTCATCATTCTTGATTGTACATGAATCTAAATTAACATCACTAGAAGGACACATAATAATGAGAGTTCTCACATTTTGTGGTTTTGACCTGGAGCTTTGAGACATAGAGGCTTCCAGATCCCAAAAAAAATTTATCCACTATTCTCCACTATCTTTCTTTTCTTGAGATGATGTTGTTGTTTGACCAACTCTAAATAGAATTCTAAAATTTCTCTTCTTCAATGGGTTCACTCTGTTCTTTGAAATTTATATAAGCTCATAGTCACTAGATGATTTATCTGAACCCCCATTCCCATTCGTTTGAATTAGTGGAATAGAATTTTTCTTGTTGCTGGTCATTACTGGAGGTAGGATGAGTAAGTTATAATTTTTCTTGGGAACCAAGGAGACACAATCTTAATGGTGCAAAACCAAGTCCTTTTGTGCATTGCTTCTTTGGTTTTAATTCAAGTTGCAATGGTTCAACAATACCATCATATCTTGATTAGGTTCTTCTTTAGGTTCCTTATAAAGCATTTTGTAGATGTCATATTCTTCCATCTAACCCCATTTCTTTCAAGAAGTGGGATCCCATTTGATAATAGTTGTTGATACCCTTCTTGAAGGATGCGGTCTACCATAACCTTTAGGAGAGTCAATCAATTGTCTTAGATACATGGTTTGATTCAAGTGATATTCTCTCATGCCTTTGTCCTTGAATTTTCTCTTAATCTCTACTTGTTTTGAAGTGGAGGCTTTCAATGATTTTGGATTAACATATGTTGAAGATGGAGTAGCCTCTTGATTGATTGGGACTATTATTTATCATCTTTATCATAAGTTGTTGCAACACACACACACACACACACACACACACACACACACACACATATATATACATGTATATGTATATACATATATATACTTATATGTATATATACATGTATATATATACACATACATGCGTATATATACATATACATGCATATATATATATACATATATGTATATATATATGTATCTATTTATATATGTATATATATGTGTGTATATATATAGAAGTGATGATCAAAGGTGATCCAAATCTCTATATATATTATATACATATATGTATATATATGTATATAATATATATGGATTTGGATCACCTTTGATCGTCACTTCAACTCCGTTGTCTGGGAATTTGACTCATTGTTGATAATTAGAGGGAATTGCTCTTATTTCATGTATCCGTGGTCATCCCAAAATTATGTTTTATGTGAGATCGGGATCAAGGACTTATCAAATGACATCCTTTGTTACTGGCCCAACGCTTAGAGGTAGGGTGACTATTCCTTTAGATGAGCATTCTTTGTCGTCATATGGTTTTATGGTGATCTTGTTTCTAGAATCCACATCTTATTTAGAGTATATCCCAATTGTAAGATAGTTTTCAAAGTATAAATGTTGAGACCTACTCCTCCATATATCAAGACTCATTTAATGTAGTTTTTATGGAGGAAAGATTTAATGTGGAGTGGAGCATTGTGTGGCTGACATGGAGATGCATTGTCGACTTTGGTGAATGTAAGGCAATACAGAGTGGAAAGATATCCCACCATGGCTTGAATCTGGTCCACATTCAGATTGGTAGGGATGAATTTTTCTCTCAAGATTTTGTCTAGAATGGCTTTATGTGAGGGTGAAATGTGCAAAATCTCAAGGATGGAGATAAGGGTAGGTGTCTTCCCTAATTGGTCTACAACATCATACTCATTCTTGGTAGATGATGAGGTTGTTGTCTTGGATGGAACATCTTGTAAAGTAAATATACACCTTCAAGTTGTGACATTTAATTCAAGGGTTTTGTCATTAGATGACAAAGATGAAGCTGGTTTAGGTTCAACGCCTTGAAAAATAACTTTTCTCCTTTGAGTAGTGAATTTGGGGGTTTTGTCTTTAATAATTATGGTAGCCACATGGTTGTCCATTTTTGAAATATGGTTGATGGTGTAATCATAGGAGATATTGGTATAACTGGCATCATTGTCTATCTTGGGGGATTTTCCTTTATCATTTTTTGGGAATGGTTCCTTGAACATCGCATTCTCTTCATTGGAAGTGTGACCATCAACTTCTATTGCACCATTGTCAATAAGATCTTGGATGAGATTCTTCAATCTATGTCAATTACTAGTCTTCTGGCCTTTTCTCTTGTGATACTTGCAAAATTCATTGTCATTCCACCACGATGGCTTCACCTTAGGTTCAAATGGTTGATTATCTAGAAATGTTATAAGATTATTTGCAACCAATTTTTTTAATGCAGTTTCAATTGGTTCTCCCAATGGAGTATACTTTCTTGGTGGATTTGATGTCCTTTGAGTATTCACTTGACTATTGGATGAACTTGCATCAGGGAAAGTTAACTTTGGTTTAACCAAGTTAGCATCTACTACCCCATCATTAATGCCATTCTCTTTTTTGTTCCAAATAAGTGGGGTTTAACTTTCCCATTAGAACCATCTTTATTGTCCTTGAATAGCTTAATGGTACCTTGCTCAATGAGGACTTTCTCAACTGCTAAACCTTCTCGATAAGATATTTTAAATTAGATAAACAAGATTTTCTAAGGTCATATGCAATGTCCTTATTCACACTTTGAGTGAAGATTTCAACCATTTATTTTGTAGAATATCACAAGAGCAACGACTAGCTAAACTTCTCCACCACTATAATAATGATGCAAAGGACTCTCCATTTTACTACTTGGTATTACATAAGGTAGTCACTGATAGATTTTTTTTAATGTTGTACGCAAAGTGTTGTATAAAAGATTCTTCTAGTTCACCCTATGATTTGATCCCAAATAGAATTTGTGAAAACCATTCCATGGTTTGTCCACCTAAACTTTATGGAAATAATCTCATTAAATAGGATTCCTCTCTTGCCACTTCTATGCAAGCCATGAAAAACTCTCTAATGTGTGCCTTTGGATCTCCCTTTCCTCTATACTTGTCAAAATTTGGTGTCATGAAATGAGGAGGAAAAGGAGGCATTGGTATGATTTTATCATATGGATAAGGACACATTTCTTTCATTATGTAGTCCTTTATTGGTGTTTGCATATCCACCATTTGTTTTGGCAAATCCATAATTTTTTGTTGTAAATCATTGGTAGGTGAAGCCTTATCTCTTTGAGGTATTCCCATGCCCAAGTCACCAAGTGGAGGAGGAGGGATATAATCCATTTAAGGATGATATTGGTCATCGATATGCTCATATGGAGGAGGAACATAATTGTAGCTATTGTATGGGCCACCTAGTATGGTATTCTAATGAGGAGCACTAGGCATAAGATGATTATATCTATCATGTCCATCAGGATGAGGGGTGTTATAAGTATTATCTTGATTGTTTCCCCCAAATATAATATGGGGTCTCCTTCTATCATGATCTTGAATGTTCCCTTGGGTATGGATATATGCATTGGTGCTCCTTCACCCTTGGATATGACAAGAACAGGTTTGTTCATGAGTATGTCTAGAAAAATTGGTATAGGCATGGGCATCACTTTCTTTGGGATTTAAAAAAAAAAGGATGAGGGTGACTTAGGAACAAGATACTATCTTCTATTACCACCATCATTACCACTAGGATTTGCATTGGCTGGATTACCTTGGTTGGAATGTTTTCCAAAATTTGTGACACATGAAAGTCATGAGGTAATCTTGCACCACTTTGCATAAAAAATTGTATGAGGTATTGATGATCCCTTCTCATGATTTCCTCAACCATTCTATTAAATTTCAAATCAGATACATTGTCTTGAATATCTAGGGAAGTAATGGATTCACTTTCATTGTCATTGTCATTTTCTAGTGGATTACTGCGATTTCCAAAAGCTTACTAGTTGAAAAAATCATCTCCATCAAACTCATATGTACTCATGTTGAGAGATATTAGAGATTTCTCAGTTTCTCTTCTAGACCTTTATGAACAGATTTTAACCATGAACTAAGCTTGGCTAAAATAGAGGATATAAGAAAATGGAGAAATTATGGAAGACCAAGAGAATTGAATGGAATGAGAATCTATGATTGTCTTGTAATGTCCCAGAATGTAAGTTCAAGATAAATGTGGTAATCTAAAGCAAGACATGACTTCCAAAGAGATGATAAACTCTTGATGAGGTGAGTTGACCTTAACTAAAGATGGCCAAATGGTACCCAAGATGATAGATATGATGCGAGAACCACCAAGAGATGTAATGTAATGTGTTTGCAAGATAAGATAGGGACCACTAAACAACCTTTTGACTGTAGTTGGGAAAGTGTGAATGGAAGATTGCAAGGATGTCTAAAAATTTATCAAAAGGTTGTGACAAGTAATGATTGACTAAAAATGAAGCAGCCTTAGAAACTCTTTTGATCTCAGAACACAAACACATAATGAGTTCACAAATGCATCAAACTTCCACTTATACGTAGTTTTAGAGTCCATATATGTGTTTTTACAGTTGATATGCAAATCTTAGTTTCTACCCAAATACATGATAACCGATTTCAGATACACACCAAAATGTAGCACATGCATAGAAATAATGAGCACAAACATGATTTTAACTATTGGCAATGTTTTCAATTATAATCAGATATGTGTCAATGAGATGCATAGACGTGACAAGATATGTTGTATACACATCAAAAAGTGACACACATGATTTTGGTGATTATCTAATTTCTGTCCAAATTGTGCAAAAGTTGAAGGTGACTAGATCTCAATGCTGATTATTTGTGGCAAGAATACATAACAAACAAGAAGACACAATGTTTGAAGGTGTTTTTGTTAAAAAAATTGAGTGCAAATTTGTATGTTCAAAAAGTTTCCATTGGTAGAGCACAAATTGGAAACACTTGTAAGCATGCAAAACCTAGTTTGGAGAGAGGCTACTACTTGTTGAGTTCCCTCTATGGAATTTAATCTAAGCCACCCTTATTCAGAGTAGATAGCCTAGAAATTTGGTAGCACTGGCTCCCCTCTATGACACTTAATTTTTGGGCATACAAAAATTTGAATTGCTAAAGACCAAAAGATCTAAAGGAGTTTTCTATCTCTACTTTGAAGTGTGAGAATGTGGGACAACTTCAAAGGTTAGACCTCCTACACCAACTAGCAATGAGATTTTTGGCCACTACAACAAAGGTATCTAGTGAGGGAGCTTTAGTGGAACTTGGTGTCTACCCATGCGATGGTGACTCATTTACAAATCTATCCTAGTCCTCGCTAAAGGATTTTTTACACATCTCACATAAGTGTGGATACTGGGGGAAACCCTCAATGTAGATACATGTCACCAAGCAATCATGAATTTCACCTAATTTATTAATTTATATAGATGTCCGAAGAAGTATTGCTTAGGTTGTTCCCTCTCACTTGGCCTTATGGGCTACTCAGGAGGTAGACCCTTCTACCTAAACAAATAAGACAATAACAATTTCTCTTACACCTAAGGTCCAATGGAAGGCAAGGGGAGAGGATACTTTTGTTATTAACTTAGGGATTAAACACAAAAACAAGTTAATTTACCCATAATGAAAATGATGTAACCTTAATTAAACTAGAAAAAATGAAGACACACACCTAAATTACCCCTACAAGCAAATTATTAGTTTCAATGATTACCCCAACCGACAAGAAAACTTTTTAGGTTAAATTTAGAAATCCCAAAATGAAATGTGAAATGGGGCTTCCAACAAGACAATAGAGATAGTTGCAACACTTCGTTAAGCCACATGACACTTCAAACAAGTTAATTTACTCCTAATGAAAATGATGTGACCCTAATTAAACTAGAAAAAAATGAAGACACACACCTAAATTACCCCTGCAAGCAAATTATTAGTAGTTTCAATGATTAACCCAACAAGTTAATTTACCTTCAAAAAGTTAATTTACCCCTAATGAAAATAATGTGACCCTAATTAAACTAGAAAAAAAGGAAGACACACACCTAAATTACCCCTACA
The DNA here is from genome assembly GCF_030272615.1 of Cryptomeria japonica. Taxonomy (NCBI): domain Eukaryota; kingdom Viridiplantae; phylum Streptophyta; class Pinopsida; order Cupressales; family Cupressaceae; genus Cryptomeria; species Cryptomeria japonica. The sequence continues at coordinate 323,926,452 of NC_081415.1, forward strand.
AGCAAATTATTAGTAGTTTCAATGATTACCCCAACCTGCAAGCAAACTTGTTAGGTTAATTTTAGAAATCCCAAAACAAAATGTGAAATGGGGCCTTCAACAAGATGATAGAGACAACTGCACCACTTCTTTAAGCCACAAGGGGTTAGGAGAAAAAGACAAATCAAATACGAAATCTAACCCTAATTGAAGGACAAAAAGTAAATGAATAAAATATAAACACAATTATACTTGATAGAAATGCGAAAAGACTGAGATAAAAAACTTGTGAAAACCCACAACCTACCAAGAACACAAAAAGCACACATAGGACACTACAGAACTGATACACAACAATAAATGTTAGATAGACAAAATAAAAGATCACAAACATGGTACTATAAAACATAGACGTGAAAGTACTAAGCACATACACAAAAACAAAGTGCAAAATGCCGTCAGATGTCAGCAGCACAAATGCTGAAAAAGTATTCATAGAAGCGAAAAGATGCCTCTCAAATATGAGAAAATGATTCATATACACATTTCTGGTAATCCTACAAAACAAAAAATGAAACAAGACACAACTAAGACAAAATGATGCAAAGATGCGATTTCGGCTCGTAATCGTCGCTGATCTGATCTACAACTTGACACAAAACTTAAAACTACCAAATAATGTTAGAAAAATGGACTAAGGTCCCACCGGGTGTGCCAAAATGTATACGGTGAAAATGGAATGCTAAACTATTATAAAACCAACAAAAATACAACCACATAAAACCCTACTTCTACAATTAAAAATCCACCATAAACCAATGAAGAACCTAAAGCATGCAAATCATAATAAAATAGAAAGATTATACCATTCACATGCTTAGTAGGGTTTGATCTCCATTTTTTCCTATCTTCATTGATCTTGTGTGATATGGTTGCTCTTAGATTTTGTATTGTGCACAAAAGCTCAATAAAGAACAAATTATGGTTGTGCAGACACTTGATTGCTTGATTGCATGAAATATTGATTCACTTATTTGATTAGAATTGTGAAAGGATGAAGGAATCCTCTTATATAGAGAACACCTTAGATAATGGAGGGATATGATTAAGAGGTGAAAGGATAAATGGTCGGATAGGATTAAAGGGTAGGTTGAAGAAATAATAAAATATTAGAGAGGTGGTTAAAGACAAATTAAGAGATGAATGACAAGTGTCATGGAGGAAAATAGTTAATGAATTAATTAAATAAATACAGATCTATTTAATTAATAGAAGATGTGGGACCAATTAAATAAATAAAATATTTATTTAATTTTAGGGAAAGGATAATTTAAATAAATAAAATATTTTATTTAAATAGGGAAAGACTAGAAGAGGATTAAATGAATTAATTAAATAAATAAATAAATAATTTATTTAATAGAAGGCTTAGGATAAATAATTAAACAAATAAAATATTTATTTAATTAGGCTAGGACAATTTTAGGTGTCTACGATAACTAAAATTATAATATAATTTGATTATTATATAAAATTAAGACTATAATTAACTATTTTGATTATAATAATCTTATTTAGTAATTATTTGGTTAAAATTTTCAAAAAATTAGAATTATTTATTCTTATTTTAAAATTTAAAATTATTATATTTATAATTATGTAACCTAATTTAATATAATTATATTCACGTCATGCTCGCATTGTTAGGTCATTTACTTTTTTTCCACTTTTTTGTATTAGTATCATAATATTTATTCGTGCATAACAATCATTTAATTTTTTTTAGAGTTATTCTATTTTAATTTAAAATTATTTAAATATTTGATTTTATTTGAATTCTTTATATAAGAATTGTTTCTTCAATTATATTGATATAAATAAATAATTTACTTATTGACTAGTTATACCATAATTAAAATCTAATCTTAATTTCAACTTTAATCATAATTATAATAATTAATAATAACAAAAAATATACTTATGATCAAATTATTATAAAAATTTAAGATTATAATTAATTATTTTGACTATAATATTTTTTATTTTTTTTGCTTGATAAAGCTCATCAAAGCTGTGGTAATGTTAAATTAAAGCAAAAAATGATTACATAGGCATTCTCCTAAGTCAACATGGTTACTATAGCCACATCCAATAACATAACCTATGCTAATATGAAGGTAAGCAAAGGCTTACACAAATATGCATGCTCAAGGATTAACAAAACACCCACCTAGATGGTTGAGAAAAAATAGTTACAAATTTGTCTATCCCCCATTCTTGGAAGCCCTCAAAATTAATGAATGTTGAGGATGTTGCATCCTCCTTGATGCATAAGCATCCCCGGTTCACAATAATCTTGCATCAACCAAAAACATTTTCCTTTCTGTTTTGTTTTCTGTTTGCAGTTTCAGTTTTCCTTTCTATGTGTCCCGGTTTTGGCTCATTGGATCTTGTGGAGTTGGATTCTACTTGAAGACTTGATCATCTTTATTTATCTCAGACTGCATCGCATTTGGATCACTTTCCGAGAAGATATCGCTATTGGTTTCCATGATAGTTTCTTGTTACCGGTTGCCTGAGACCTATTATGTTTGTAGTTTTGGTTTTCCTTTCTATGTGTCCTGGTTTTGGCTCACTAGATCTTGTGGAGTTGGAATCTACTTGAATACTTGATCATCTTTCTTTCTCTTAGACCACATCTCATTTGGATCACGTTCCAACAAGATATCGCTACCGGTTTCCATGACAGTTTCTTGTTACCGATTGTTCCTTTGTTACCGGTTGCCTAAGACTTATTCTTGTGATCTACCAGAACCCATTCTGAAGCTTATGGAGCCTTGGGAATTTATTTTGACATTCCTTAGCATGTGGTTGACCTTCTACGTTTCATCCTTTGGATTTTCTGGAGGAATCTTTTGGCGGAGGCCGACCTTTGTTATTTTCATGTTAGGTCTTGTTCTTCAGGTTTTGATCCCTATTGGTCTGACTGAATCCTCTAGATCGATATATATATTTCATTATGCTTTAGAATGTAATCAATTTTGGAGTCAATCAGAGAATCAGATAGATAAATTGTACATAGAAGATAGATCTTTAGATTCAAGGTCCCAGTTGTGACTTATTCTACCAAGCCTAGGAGCTGGTATGTTGTAACCCGGTTGATTGTAATCATATTTCATGTAATAAATCAACCTGTTCTGCATTGCCTCCATCATAACTATGTGTTTTCATTGTGTTTACTCTTGCTAATTGGTCCGAATTGATCTCTTTGAGGTCTCTCCTTGCCGGTGACTACTTCAGTCCTCTTAACCTCTATCCAAATAGAGTCACTATGATGGGATATCTCTATGTCTAAACTAGTATGGTAATTTGTCACCGAGTTGTCTCCCAACCCTTTCAGAGAACCAACCAAGGTGTAATCAGTCAGTGTGGGAGACCTATGAAAAATCTAGGATTCCAAAGTAAGTCCATAATTATGATGAATAACTAAAAGAGAGGGGTGATGATCTCTCAATGGGAAGGGTTTGCCAGATGTTGAATTCCTCACAACATGTTATTTTTGACATTGGTGTGCGAGGTGATCCACAAATAAGCAACATTTACATTTGAATGCAACTTTCTCATAATCCATTAGTTTCTTCCATCCCCTACTACCCATTTTTAGTAGTACTTGAGTAGTGAGACCTTTGGAAAACTCCATTTCAACAAAAAATTGAGCATAGGTTGTGTTTTGGAAGTCAACAGTTTCCTTGGAAGAACAATGATATTTCCCCAAGCTATTGCCAATGGCTTGAAGACAACCAAGTTTCCAAAATTGTAGGTGAAGATATGGTAGCTGCAAATAGAGGTAAGTTGTAGTAAATATATTTGTGCATGCATCAAAGGCATGAAGCCATGGTTTGATATACAAGAAATCACTCTAGTAGTTCAATGGACCGCTCTCTAGGATAAATTTTATATCCTCACAAGAGTCAAATTATAGAATAAAAACCCATTGGGAACACAAGTAAATCCATATTTCTCCCTTCATAAGTGGTTTCTCCTTCTCAATAATCTAAGAATGCAGATCACAAAGTTTAGGCGACACCTTTGTGAGTTTGCAGATTAGGGTGTAGTCCTGCAAGAATTCTTCCCACTCCATGGCCAAATCCTCCAAGCATACCTCAAGGATTAAGGATGACACATAGATAGGGAACTATTGGGACACATACTTAGAGTTTAATACATCCAGTCCCTTAGTTGAGAAATGAGTACCACTGCCCCCAATACCTAGAAAAGTGTTGTGGTTCCAAGTAATCATAGCAACTTTTATCAGATCAGAATGGGTAGAACCAAAAGTCTCAATTATGGAGGTTGGAAACACCAAGTTGCAACCCCAATCCATACAACATGTGGTTAGATTGGACAACTATGGGTAGGGGAGATGGCTTCATTTTGAAGGTGGTAGATCATTACAAACCATAAGCCTACAACACAACACATAACAAATATATCCCCTCCAGCTATTGAAGAAGCCTTCTTCAAGGGTGGTAAGGGTTCCTTCCCACCCCATCCATAGTCCCAATCTTGTTTAAATATTTGAGCACGGGACTAATGGGGCAACTCTAAATGTCGTTGGAGGATTTCACAAGCCCTAATACTAGATTGCAAAGCCTTACCTCCTAGTTTTTCCCCTCCAACATCCATGACATAATCCACATACATGAGGGGCAATGAAATGTGAATTGGCTAGCCCACACCAGCCATATATTTTTCATAGGCATCACCATGGTTGGGGAGAACAAAAGCCATCCAAGGTAGAGAAGATCGAAGTATTATGGAAGCCTCTAAATTTACAGGATAATTATTTTAAATAAATAATAATTTTAATTAGTTATTATATAATAAAAAAGTTCAAATAATTATAAATTAGAAAATTAATTAATTAAAATTAGAGTTATAGTATAATTGATTAAAATACTTATAATGATAAATTTTAATAATCTTAAATTAAAAAGGGAGTTCATGGCAGACAAGAAATTCTTTGGTTTATAGTGCTTATGTCTCGATGAAAATCAAAATCAACAATTGTGAAGGCTCTTCAATGTGCAAGGTGACAATATTATTAGAGCTATCAAGCAAATTATTTGGACTTGAATGCTTAGTGGAGGTCATAGGCATGATGGCATATTACTAGAAGCTTTCTTCACCATCATGGTGCAGGCAATGCGAGTCCATTATGGAGCATCCATAATGGTGCACCAATTTATTCGTGAGGAGTTTCATAATGAGGTTCTCAATACCATCAACAAGATCAAAGACAACCCAAAAGCTGGGTATATTGCAAATGCATTTGATGTCGTTGTACTAGCCTAAAAGCACAATGTGGCTTTGGAGTTATTTAGGGAGATTTATATAGATATGATATGCCCCCCTTTTCTAACTATGTTAACATCCATGGGGACCTCTTTTTTTCTAATGAGATCACTGATGGGATCAACACTACCAAAAATTGGATGTAATTATTTTTCTTAGTTTAATAGAGGGAGCTATCCCCATAAAGATAGTACTTACCAAAAAAAAATCAAATTAAAAAGTTAAAATTATGTGTTATATAAAATAATTTAAAAATAAAATATAACATTATCTAATTAATTATTATGTTTATAATTATGTAATCCAATTTAATATGATTATATTCACCTTATGCTTTTGTAATAAAATTTACCATGCCATTTACTTTTCCCCACTTTTTTTGTATCAATTAAAATTGCATGTTTTAATTTATTTATATTTTAAATCCTAAAATTGCCTAAATATTTTCTCAATATGATCCAAAATGTTTTAGCCAATCAAATTGTCAAGAATAATTTTTTTTTTTGCTCAATAATATGATTTTATTTATTCAAAATAGAAAAAGATACAACCATGTAATTTATGGTCTTCTAGCTACAAGGAAAAACCACCCCAAAAAAACCACCCAAACGAAACTAGATAAACAACTCAAACCACATCCTAAAAAACCCCTCTGTACCCAAAACATCAAAATGCATGCTAAAAAAATCGTATACACAGTTTACATTTTTCGGATGGGAATTTTCATCTCCCATTTAGACTACCCTACTACACTCTGTACAGAGGCTACATTGTTTGCAATTCAAAGAAAAAACCATACCAATTATAAATTTTGTTTCAATTCAAAAAGGGAGAGTTAATTTCATGCACCCTGTGAACTCCCTTCTTCTGCATTTCCACTCAGCTCGCTCATCCTCTTCCTCTTGCGTGATCTCAACACTCTACCCTCTAATATTTCCAATTCCACCTTTGCTTGCCGAATCACTTTGTCGAGCTCTGTAATCTGCACAAAAATCTTCAAGGCTTCCCATCCCTGTTTAGTTTCTTCCCTGTGATGAGCCCTGCAACATCCATTCGACCATGGAATAAAGGAAAAAGGTTTTTTGAAGTAGTCACGAGGCACAAATTCAATACCCTTGCACATGCCAAAGCCTACCCCCGAAACTGCCCATTCGAGGATTGAGTCCAAACCTTCCAAATAGTCACTGTGCACTATTGTCTCCATCACCTTTTTGACCACCTCCACTGGTTCACCAGCATCCAACCCCCACACCATGATTAATGAATAAACGTCCATATTCGTCCTGTATCTATATCTCAGATTGCCAAAAACCTTCCCTAGGATTAATTGCACACACTTCACCAACTGTTCATCTTGGAATAGAAACATTCCTCACAACCTTCTTTATGTAACATCCCCATAAAACAAGCATAGTTGTTTCTTGGACTTCAAAGTGAAGTTGGTCTCCATGCTCACTTTGCAAACACCCTACTCCACTCCAACTTAACAAATTCTTCAAGAAGAAAATAATTTCCAAAGCATCAGGGATTGATGACTCATAAATAAGCATAATAACTGTCATTCCCTTCCACCTTAGATGCGATGTCATCCACATTTCACCATCTTTTTCTCACCACCCTACTTCAGACAACAATAATTAAGTCTCAACAAAGTTGTACACATCTTGAAAGCCTTTGAATAAATCCCCCCAATCATTCTGGTAATTCCTCAGTGGCCAACTGTCTAAAGTCTTCACACCTTAATTCGCCTACCTTCTCAAAGGTTAAAGCCCACTTTGATAAGATGTGTGCTTCCATGTTTCTCGATCTCCTAACATGAGATAAGTGAAAATATTCACATAAGGATAACTCTTCCCTAATTTTTTCAATTGAATTTTTTAAATGCCATGCTTCTATGATCCCTTTTATTATTGTTTGAATTATAATTAAAGAGTCACCTTCTAGGTGAACTTTCTGTGCTCCTAACTTCCTACCAATTTTAATAGTTGTTAATGTTGCTAAAGCCTCTGCCACATTATTTGTACCATTGTCTAATTTATTTGCTCCCAGTTCTAGCACATCCCCTTTCCAATCACGTATAATAAAACCTACTCCTTATGGTCTGTGATTCCCTTTTGACGCTCCATCAAAGTTTATCTTCCACCAACCCTCCATTAGTTTTTCCCACATGACCTCTCCTGACTCTTTTAACTCTGGATTAGCCCAGTTAGGCCCCTTAACGAGCATCAAGAATTAATTTTTATAATTTAGAAACTTTAAAAAATTGCATTTACACTAGAGAAAATATTAATTTTACAATAAAACATAAAAAATAATTGATTTTAACTGGTGAAAACAATTTTTTTAATTACTAGTTAGCAAAAACTCATTGGAATAGTACTAGCCAAATGACAAGTACAAAAACCAAAATAAAATTGATATATTTAAAGTAAAATAAAATAACTTAATATTGATATTTCTTGATTATTTTTTTATTACATAGATGTATTTAAGATAACTAGTCTTACATTTTTTATATGTATATATTTTAGTTAATATAAATTTAAGTTAAGGGGACTTATTCTATTATGTTTTTGTGAACCTAACTAATCTTACACCAGCCTAGGATTCGATCTTAGGACTATATATTCATCCCTCTTATTGTTTTAGATATGATATAATTATGATTTTATAATTCACTTTTAAACTTATTAAAGTTTGGATTTATTTATATTCATGGATGATTGTAATGATTTGATTAAGGTTTAGGTTAACATAGTGATATACACATTTGATCTAGCTTGACTATCTTTGGGTAATCCAACATTATGGCTCTTCTAATTTACTTTTTAATCTGAAGGATCTACCTAAATTGGTTCCTATTGTAATTTCAATACCAATATTGTAGTTTATGATAATTGTGGGAGCATCTCGATGGTCCTGTTGGTTCCCAAAACCATAGATTGGAAAACTTAAGGGTTTGCTAAATCCTCAACTAATCCAACTATCCTTGGCCAACAAACAAGGATGGTCAAATACCAAATCCCTCTACACTTAAGGCTCCATTGAAACTAGGTGGGTATACCTCTTCCTCTCAAGCACAAAAGAGATTATTTAAAGTGGATTTAAACCTTTTAGCAAATTACAAAAACTGGCAAATTGATGTTCTGCAATTTATGCTTTATTATGTGCTTTAAGTAAATGCCTTTGAAAAGAAATGAAAATGATTATAATAGTATTGTGAGACTAAGAATGCTTTCAGGACTTAAAAGAAATATGTAAACATCAGTTCATATAGAATTGAGGAAGAATGTTTCTCTATCAAGGACCTTGAATGCATGACCAACCAAAACCTTAAAAGATAAATAGCAGACCAGTGCCTATATCTAGGGGTATTAATGGCACTTTGGGGATAGAAAATCCTATCAACTCCTGAGACAATATTAATCATCAACTATGAAGGTTTCAGTATGTGTTACACAATAATGAAGGACCCAATCTCATATTTAATGTAACAACATGTGATGGCACATCATAGAAAATCATATGACAGATTTATCAAGAGGACAAAATAACTCATCAACATAGAAGTATGGACAATACTTAGGAAAAGAAACAATGAATCTTCATATATTAATCCTTAATAGATGATTTGCATACACAAGCTACACTTGAAGATACTCCATTACAATATGTTTGCATAAAAAGATACCTCTTTGTTCTATAGACTTCCGTAATACATATAACTTGTAGTCTTGCCAGGCAGTATGTTTTTTTCAAATACCAAATGCCTTTACATACAAAATGAATCATTATAAATATATATGCTAAGATATACGAATGGAAGGACACACCCTTCCATTATCCTAACAACTAACTAAACAACAACTAAACAACTTAACTAAATCATCAATTAGATTACAAAAACTAAAACAATGAACTAAGACTTTTGATCCAGCCACTGTCCACACTTTTGAATATGCTGCAAATAGCCTAAATCCTTGTAGGTTATAGTGTTGAAAATTGCATCCCTGGCTGTGTTCTCGATCATGTAAAAGTTCTCGAACTGGTCGACCATGTCATTCATATCAAGGATATCTATTTTGGCAATGGCTTGGGATGCACTAGGTAAAGACTCACACTTAGAAAGCCATATGGTCTTATCTTTAATTACCCCTGCATCATCTACCAAATGGGGAATCCCACACTGAACAATTTGTTGTCACTCATTGAATTCAGATTTCAATTCCTTTATGATTTCATCATGTGTGTCGAGAAAACCCTGAACCTTCTTATTTATTTTTTCTCTGGTCGATGCATCTTGTAGCAACAAGTTAAGTCTATCTCGAATTCTGGTGTTTAAAACCATATTGTCCATGTTCCTCTGATATACTTCCCAGAACTCATCCAACACCTTCTCCATATTGTCATATCTTTTACTCAGCAAAACACAAGCAGTGTCAACCTTGATGCTCTTCATCTCCCTCTTCAACTTAGTATGCTCATAAGCTAATTTTTCAAATTTCTTCTTCCATTAACCTCCTGAATCAGTAATTTAAGGGATTAGATGCCCACTCCTCTTAAGGGTTTCTTCATATAAGGCCTTATATTTATTCTTCTCTGCTATCTCATGTTTCATCTGGGCCTTGTTGAATTTTGAAATATTAATAACTATGTCAGTTGTGACCATAGGATCTACCTCTCCAACTTTCAAGGTCATCATGTGACCAAAATATTCATCCACATCTATGATTTTTGGCCTTTTATGGGGAGGGTATAAGGCCCACAACAACATTTCTTCCTCATTTGGATCGTACCTTGATCCAATAAAAATATCTTTTACTCCTTGGATATTCAATTTCATGTCCTTATTGTCTGAGTGCAACAAAGAATCAAAGATAAATGAGGCACTCAGGTCCCAACCTGGAAACACAATTATTCCAGCCTCTACTAGTAGCTGCCTACCCTTTTGTGGGGTCATAGTCTCAACTTCCTCATTGATATCTTCCTTCAACCTCTTCTTCATTTCTGCCTCATTCTCAGGGGTAATATTTGGTACTGCTTCCCTTAATTTCTTACCCTTGAAATGGTACATGACTGATTTGAACTCCTTAGACTTTACGAATTGATCATCTGATACAAAAGAAACATTCTCTATCTTTCTTTCATCTGTTTCTACCTTCAATGCGATAATGAGCTTATCCTGTGCTTCTGGATCCTTTTCTCTCTTAGGTGTCCGAAGCTTGGAAACTACTTCGTTTTCCCCTGAATCACTTTGGGCTGGTTCTTCCTCCATGTTTTCTAATCTCTGCCTTCTCTCCTCTAGTTTCTTCTCCAAGGTCGCCATAACATCTGCAAGTTGTTCAACCTCCTTATATCTACACATGTCTTCAAATTCATCCTCCTGATGAAAATAATCTCACAACTCTTGCCTCTTCCTGCTTGTATGGATGTAACCCTCAGGATCATAATGCATTCTAGACATGTGCTGGAACAGGTTGTATTCATCCACCAACTTCCTATCAATAACTTCATATGCTCTGCTAGATACAACTTTAAAATACTAGAAATTAAGTGTACTAGGGAGGAAGGCTTGCTTGTTTACACCTCCAAAATGCTTGGCATTAGAGACACTTAATTGCCTTACAATTTCCAAAAAAGAAATCTTGTCTGGTGCGAGCTTTGGTAACACATAGGGATAACCCTCAAATTCGTAGCATCGAACAAAAGTGAAGTTTTGGCATGAGTACCAATCACCCCAATTGTGATCAACCTTTCGAGTTTTGTGCTCATGAGGCCTAAGAAACTTCTTGACATCCTCAAAAAATGATCCCTACAGAGGCTCACCAAAGAGAAAGAAAATTGGTTTAACAAAGACTTCCTCAAATTTGAGGTAATGAGAATTCATATATCTGTAATCCCAGAAAGAAACCCATAACTGCACTGGTTGATCCTGTCCATCCTTCCCTACCATATTTACATTCAAAACCTCTGACCATAATCCCCTGAATCTCCCATAAAATAAAATAATATGCATTAACAACGAATAATGCTTGAAATGCTTGTCTGGACTATCTTTCAAGTTCATGAAGCCTTCATGTAGTCTGTTCACCAGGTATGAAGCAAAATTAAAAGCTCTAGGTTCATGTCTCTGGATATCTGTTGCTAAAACCAATGGTCCTATGTTTGCTACATCAAGAGCTTCAATTCCCCCACCTGGCCACAAGCCATATATGTATATTGTAGATACTTCTTGAAAATAGTCATATCATAAGGAGGACCATCTTCCTCTATTAGCCTCCCCTTCTCCGCTTTGTGGACAGCGAGGTTCCAACCTTGATATGCAGTATCCATTTTTCTGTATTCTTTTTCCAAATCCTCAAATGATAAAGGTACATTTGCCTCCAGATCTACTGCAAAAACCTCTTGAATTGTAGCTACTGCAAAGTGAACAATACCAGTCCCATCGGGCAACAAAGTGCATCATTTGTTTGCATCATAATGTCTTACCAGGAGTTTCAATTGTCAATATTTACAAAGACATTAGGTACCACGAGTTTACCTAAATTAGAATTGCATGGGTTTGAAATTGGCAAAGGCTCATCCCTACAGAGGTAATGAAAAATAAACAACTCATGCCCACGCACTATTGTGAGTACATCTCCAATCTCTCTGTATCTGTCCTCTAGCTGGTCGCGAATAGGCAAATTTACCTTAGCTCTGCGTGACCTAGCTCTTGGAGAACCCATCTGATCTATCATATCTTGGTTTAATTTTCTTCGAGCCTCACCGACTTCACCCTTTGATTTTTTCATCATGGTACTGGATACTTCAACAATGTTTCACTTCCCTTTTGAGCTTTTCCCATCCATTTCTATAAATTTCTTTATTCTATGCTCAACAACTCAGACTATTTCTCAATAGACACCTAATATCTTCTGCAATAGCTCTGTGCGAAATGTTGTTATGCAACACTGGTTATATACCCCAGGGAGTCCAATTTTGTATATAATTACCACAATCCTGATGGATTTGCTTCATGTGGCCATGGACCTACTCAATATATGCATTTAATTGAAGACATTATGTCAGTTTTTCACATCAGGACCTCCAACGGCTAATCGGTGAGACTTTTCTCGATGATTTAATTGTTTGGCGTCGTTTGTTATGATTTTACTGCTTTTCACCTTCTGATCAACACAAGCTATCCCGACCAACTTATCGGGTCTCGGGATAGAAATTTTTTTCCTACCTTGATGGTTCACTTTATCCTGATGAGCACTCCTTCAGTTTTGGCTATGCTTTTTGTTTTAATGCTCCATCGGAATAACTCTCCTTGATGCCGTCACCTTTGGTTTTCTCTAAATTAACCCATCGGGTATCAGCATATTTCATTTTATGTCCCTCTGATGCCCCGATGATCTCAACATACCAATCCACATTCTGACTAAGTCCCCCACATTATCGGCATAACTCACCCCGAAGAACTCCTAGAAACTTACCATCTGCCTTAATAGTCCTATCGGGACTTGGCATAGCATAAAATTTCTTCTTTCGATGTCCTGATGAGTCCTCACATAATGTTTACTTTATCAATATAGTCTACACCGATATCCCCGCAGGCGCTTCTATCTTCATCGAGGGTTGGAATAGCCTTTTTCTATTCCTCCCGAAGTCTCGATAAGTCTTCGATGCACCTTTATGCTTTATACCTCCGAGTCTATTTTATCGATATAGGTAATACCGATAGTTCCGCCCTCTGATTCTTCAAGTCATCAGGGATCGGCCTAACCATTTTTGGACTACTCTAATATGGTCCTTTTTTTTGATGGGCCTGCTTTCAATTCCCTTCAGTCATCGGGTATCGGGATAAACTTTACTCATTACTTCCGATCTCTTAATACTATAAGTCCATGATCCGCTTTGCCTTATTGTCACAAGTTACACCGATGGCTTCATAGGTTATCGGTATAACAATTTCTACATTTTGCCGATAAGTCGATATATGCTGATAGAAAACAACTGCCTTTTGCTTCATCGGAATAAGCTATCTCGATGGTATGACTTATTCAAGAGCGCGCACCATGCTGAGTATTTTTTAAGAACTCCAATGCATCCACCTCCTGTTTTATTGGTATAAGTCATGCCGATAATCTTTCTTTTGCTTGCCAATGTTGTTTCATCGGGATTACTTATGTCGATAATTGAAATTTTGCAATCCAGCACAAAGGAGCCATCCATCCTTAATATTGGTGATCCCAACCTTTTCCCACAGGGTCTGATACATACTAGAAGACAATCCTAGATCATACCATAATGACTTCTCTATTGACAAACATTTCCATTAAGGATTCCTTGTGCAGTCTATACTTAGTGCATGCCCTTAGTGTGCCCAAGTGATACCTTGATACTCTTGAAATAATTGATCCTTTTGAGAACTTTACCTATGCTAATAAAGTTCCCGCACATACAAACCAGTAGTAAATTCTCATATGATAAAATAAAAAGGCCTCCACATAGCATAAAATAGTTTGTAAAAATATGTGCTAACAGTGGCTCTTTTTGGGGATGTATGTTCTCTTTAAGGAAATAACAAGATCCTAGTTATCTCTGGAAAGAAGACCAACATGAAAATTGAGAACAGAAAGCAACAAGAAAATTTAACTATTATGATACAAAAATATTCCCTGCTCATCAATAGAAAAAATGCTTAAGATACTGAGCATGAACCAGGATCTCTTGCACTTGACCATCATTATCCTGCAAGTAATAAGAGTTTTCTCCACTTTTTTCTGAAAAGATGAAAGGTCCTAGCCAGAGTGCATCGAAATTTCCATGCTTCCCTTTATCCTGATCTTTGGCATTCCATTTTAACACCCATTCCCCTTCTTCAAAAGACCTGTCACATGCCTTCCTATCATGTAAAGCCTTTGCCATTTGCTGTCTTTGTAGGTTTCTTTCCTGAGCTTCCCTTCTACATTCGTCCAACTTAGCCAATGCCATCAACCTGTCTTCCATAAAGTTTACTTCTTCTGAAACTTCCTCTGTAACAAATTTGTAAACTGGGAGCAAATTGTTTAAGGGTAATCGTGCTTCTTTGCCATATACCAACTCATATGGAGCAAATCCTGTGGATTTCTTAACTATCACTCTGTCAGCCCATACTGCTAAGACTAATTTTGAATCCCAAGCCTTCTTATTATTACCTAACATCCTTTTGATAATCTTCAACAAGTTTTTATTGCTGGATTTTGCTTGTCCATTTCCCGAAGGATGATAAGGTGATGAATGTGACAAAGTAATACCATAGTTTTCACAGAAATCAAAAAACCCATATGATCTGAAGCACATCCCATTATCTACCATTATCTTCTGAGGTACCCCAAATCTAGTCAAAATATTTTCCAAAAGAAACTTTATCACAACTTTGCTGGTAGCCTGTCTTGTGGGAATGGCTTCAGCCCACTTAGTAAAATAATCTGTGGCCACCAAAATCCATTTATGCCCACCACTAGATTTGTTTGCTATCTCACCTATGAAGTCAATACCCCACATCTGAAATGGTTCCTCCATATGCATAGGTCTAAGAGGAATGGCTCCATTATACTTAAGCTTCCCTGAAAAACTTTTGACAAGCCTCACATTTCCAGATATAAGTATGGCAATCCTTGAAAACTTGAGGCCAATAATAACCGGTATTAAGAATTTTATGAGCAGTAGTCTTAGATGAGAAGTGACCCCCACATACACCTTCATGTAAATCTTTTAAAACAACAGAGGCTTGACACTCATCTAAACATAATAAAAGAACACCATCTCTATTCTTCCAGTATAGGCCTCCATTAAGTAATACATACCTAGATGTTTGAAGCTTTAAAGTTCTCTTCTAATTTTCATTTAAATTATCTGGACATTTCATGTATTTCAGGTAATATATAATATTTGCATACCAGGGACACCTTTCAATGCTAATTTGTACATCCTCCAGCTCTACCTGATTTACTTGTGCTGCTTCAAGATTGGATTCTGCCATCAACTTCGCTAGACCTTGACCTCTTACCAATTTTGTGATTTGTATATCAATATTGAACTCTTGGATCTGGTTTATCCATCTGCATCTTCTCCTAGTAGTTTATGTTTTTCTGAAAATGTCTTTAACATCAACATTTGGTACATAGGCAATAACAATGGCACCAACTAAATAGGGTCTAAAAGATTTCACAGTTTTCACAAGAGCATAAGCCTATTTTTCATTCAAATCATTATTCAATTATGATGCTTGTAATTTTTTGCTAAAAAATGCCACTGTCTGTTCATGACCTCATCATTCTTTTGTAACATGATTGTAAGACCCCACACCATTAATACAATCCTAATTGTTGCAAAAAAATCATAGTTAAACTAAAATGGTGGTAGAATGGAAGTGATGCCAATCTATTAGTTGTGTTTTTTTTAATGCATCGCTCTAATTATGATGAAAGTTAAATAACATTAACATCTAAGTTTCCAATGTATGGAATTGATTATTGATAACTAACAATTGCATATGTGCATATGAAATGATGATTTAATATGGGTTTTCTTAGAAATGATGTTTAAATAATTCACAAGTAAAAATTATTGGGAATTTGGACAACAATTTATATGCAATATTATGATGATCTAATTGTTCTTGTGGTTGGATAATGCAAGGTAGATGGTGTACAATATAAGGAAGAAAATAGGATTACTCCAAATCAAATATCTTGTGAAGGTGTTATAAGGGTAACCTATTTTGCATAGAAATGGATGAAGGAATATATTTATCTTATTTAGAGTCAATTTTAAATGTGTTGAGAGGGCATACAACTTTAGGTCATGTGGTGAGAGAAGAGATTTGAGTTTGAAAACCTTTTGGGTAAAGCCAAAACTCGAATGGGTCTTTTTGTGGGTTTCAAAAAGGTGTTGTATGGTCAATTTAATGGGTTTTGGTGCAAAAATAGACCCCTAGGGTCAATACCTTGGGTTTAGGGACCTTTAGAACATGTGATAGTGTCCTCTAGGTTTGATGTGACCCTTCAAAATCCCACTTGTTTGGAAGTGACGGATTAGGGTTTGAGAGAAAGTGTATTAGAGTTGAGACCCATATATGTCTTAGGAAGAAGCTAGAGAGGGCACTACCCACTTCTCCTTTTGGAGAAATTGGATTGAGAAGAAATTGCAGATGGAAGAAGAAGAAGAGGAAAGGTTCTTGATGGAGAAGGAGATCATCTTGTGGGCTTGGAAGAAAGATAAGTTATCCTTCACCTTTGTTGTTGATTTTAGCATAGATGATACTATGAGGATTGAAAATCATGGAAGACTTGAGTTGTGAGATTGTTACAAGAACAACAAAAAAAATGTGTTAAAAGAAAGATTCTTCTATAATAGGATTCCTTCACCATAGATTTTCATGGTGTATAAAATATTTATCTTACTCGGGGGTATGGCTAGAGCCCATGAGGCTTCATGATGTCATTATGGTTGGGAGGAGAGCAAGCCTTGTTCTTGTATTTGAATCCCATTGTGATGTATGATTGTGAGATCTTTTAGAGTGTTCAGTTAAAGAAAAGTATTGTGTAATGAAAGAGAAAACCTTTTGTTAGTTCTTTCTCATTGAAATATATTTAATGATGAATTTATGTATGTTTTATAAATGGCAATTTGAGGGATACTCTATGATATTTTGGCTGAGAAATTTATTAATTAATAGAAGAGAAAGTCCTATTGGTATACTTTTTCTCAATGTTATTCCTCATTCAGAACCATATGATTAGTTTGTATAAAGAATCTCAAGAATGGCATTGTTTGTTTAAGAGAGAAAGCCCTTTTATTTGTCCATTCCAATTGTTCTATTCATCTGAGAATCAAATGATTGCCTTGAAATGGAGTTTCATTCTATATTTCATGATAAAGTTTTCAGTAGTTGGTACACTCTGATTGAAACTTCATCTTGAGTTTCGTTACTATAAGATTAAAAAAATGGTCAATAAATTATACTGTTTGTGTTTCCTTTTATACTGAAAGAGAAAACACTTATTGATGTACTATTTATCATATAAAGAAAAGGAGCATATATGCATGTAATGTTTGGAGTAAGATTAAATGTTACATAAAGTTCCTTCGATATGCATCTCTCCCAACATTGGTATCTTATAGTATCACAAATAGAAATCAAATGATATACCATGCTTGCTGAATGTAGTCTTCTCCCTGGACATAACGTCTATAGCAATATAAATTCATGAAGCTATATAGATTTAAGAAGCAGGTAAATGTTCAAACTTTTCATACCCTGGTTTACAATAAAAGAGTAGTTATTTAATGTCTTGCATAATATACATATCAATAATCCTACCATCCGTTCTTGATTTCTGCTATATCTAACAAGTGTGAGTCTGTAGTCATTTGGGGAATAATTACTCTCAAATGTAAACCTACATACTTGGAATATATTTATCTAAATCGATATTCCATCTCAATACAGCTATTGAGACTATTAATCATTTTGTAAGAATTCATAATGAATGCAATTTTGTAATCAGAATGTTCCTGTGTCAACTTCATATAGATTTTCATGTCAGTTCTCAGTTAAAACAAACACTTAATAGTGTAAAATTTTAATACGACCAGACATGGACTCATGGAGATTGATTAGACTCTAAATCTGTTAAAACTTAGAGAGCGCAAAACAATGTCATAAGCATAAACTGAAGTTTCTAT
Source organism: Cryptomeria japonica (assembly GCF_030272615.1). Taxonomy (NCBI): domain Eukaryota; kingdom Viridiplantae; phylum Streptophyta; class Pinopsida; order Cupressales; family Cupressaceae; genus Cryptomeria; species Cryptomeria japonica. Next base: position 323,944,506 of record NC_081415.1, read on the forward strand.
TCTACAAGAACTTCGATGCAACCCTCTAAATAATGCCACAGATCTTATTCCTTCCCCCTACATTAGTCTCATGTACACCCTCAATAATGTGAGCATTTAAAAACAAAAAAATAAGAAAGGGGACTCTTGGCTCAGTTATAGGGCCTAGCCAAATTTCACACATGCACATCGGTCTTGGATCCTCTATGTAGATATAAAGACAACAAATCTCACTACTAAGATTGGGCTTCCACAATATTAGGGACCTAAGTGAGCTAAAGAAAGCAGGATTAGCCATTTTACTCATTAAGGGTGGATAAATCTTGAACAACATATTCTCTGAGAGTAATAAGTAAAAATAAAATAATAACCAGGCTTGATATCGTAATGAGTGCACTTATATATATATAATTTTTGTGATCAAACCTTATTGCCTGAAAACTAAAAAAATAATAGTAAATGAAATATTGATTTATAAAATAGGCTACCAGAGGTCATATCATCTTATAAATTCTGTGTAGTGAGATGATAAGGATTGATACCTTGAGATCATGCAACAATTCATAATAGGAGATAGCTGATTTAATCATGGTCATGCAATGAGAATGGTAGTCAACACATTTCCCTATCATATTAATAAGATTGCGACATAAAGATGTACGTTGCAGCAGTGGTTATAGTTGCACATAGTAGAATAAATAACACCCTCTAAAGATAAAGAGGAACAAGGACATTTGGTCAAATGGATGTGAGAAACTAAATTAAACCTGCTACAAAGAGTACTCAAAGGAAGTCAAAAATTTCATATGCTCTCTATTGCCTTACCTATCTACCTTCACATGATAGTACAATTTCCATCCCCAACTATTGAGTTGAAAACCATTCTTCTCTCATCAATTGATAAGAAATGGTCGTTGCCTAAATGAAGTACAACCATGATCGTAATTGCTTCCCTCTGGATTTGCACAATGTTTTGGTCCCAGATTCATGGTCAACATGGAGCTAGGTTGGGGGTGTAACCAGGTACTCTGTGTGAGTATTTAATTCTTTGACAGATATAGATTCGTATCTGAAGGAAGCCATTTCTTTATCGATGAGCCTAATTAATGGGCATGTCTCCAAAATTTTGTATCAATAGATATGACTTACCTTCTCTTGTCTTGGATGCAATGGGCTGATATGCATATCCTGTAACTAAGAAAATACTGTGCAAAATACAATGGTAAAAAAATAAAAATAAATAAATAAATAGATAAGAACAAGAAAATTAGGATATATCTTTCTCTTTTACATTGATACATATTATCAATGATTAATGTTACTAGATATAGCTAAGTTGTAACTTAGATGTTTCTAATTTTTATAAAATTTCTAAGTTTAAACCCCTCTTTATTTTGAGATCTAAAATAGATATTAAAAGATAAAATAAAATATATGAATGAAAAATATATAAAAGTTATTGAATGTTTCTAATTTTTCTTTAACACAGTTGTTTCTAAATTTACAGTCTTCTTTTTTTGTATATGTTTTGATTATGTTTCTAAATTGAGAATTTAAGAATTCAAATTTAATATCTTATGCAATATATGTCATAAAATATAAATCAATGGTATTCTTTAATCATTATTTTAAAATTAGAAACTAAATCATTTATTATGTACATATATAAAACTATATATGATTAGAAAGAAAAATATGTGTAATATTTGGTTATTCTTTTGAAGAATAAAGGAAATTAGCTATTCATTATTTAAAAATGAAATAACATATAATAATAATAATTATAGACTATGTAACAAGGGATTAGAAGAAATCATTTATGTATTGAGAGAACTAAGTTCTTGGGTGGGCATCATTACTAATGTTTTTGACTAAATAAAAACAGGTTTTAAGGGACCCGAAACCCAGAAACATAAGAAAGATATTCAATAAAGCAACAAAATACTACAACAGCAAAATACCAGCAAAAAAACCAACAACAAATGAAAGGACAGAAAAAGGCCAGCAAGAAATTGGCCCCAAGCCCAGCAAAAAACAAAATTTAGAAATTCTTCATGGTTTCTTCTGCATCCTATACCAAAAGCATCATTGCTTTTGCCGCTTCCCTCAAATCAGTATTTTCCTGAGTAGTCTGGCTATTTTCCTGTACTAATGTTAATACAATTAAAATATTAATAATATTGTCAATTATGATATCAATGAAAAAATGTCGTTTTGATAAGGGATTATTTTTATTAAATGTTATAGATATTAAGATTTATTGCATCAAATTTAAGGGAATGTTATTATGGATTTAGAACTATAATGTTAATGGAATTCTAGTTATTTTCTTTAGTAATACTGAGACTATCTTATGTGAAAATAATATTGGCAATCCTGCAACTAGCAACTTCAATTGAATTATGAACACTAGAATTAAACATTAATAGTAAACCATAACATATAAAAGAAAGAATTGTAATACTTTTTTTGCGAGTAATGCTAAAGTGATGCAAGAGGTAAGAATGTTACCATTGAAGTGCAACACTAGCAAAGGCTAAATTGAAAATGTCAATCACAACCTACTACTTGACAATAGGTGACAACCATGTACAAATGCGTACCCTTGTTCATTACTTACACTTAGATATCATGTTGTGATATGATATGACCTTCTTATACAATGTCTTGTGATGTCAGTAATAGGTCTACATCCATGTGTTAAACAAGTGATTAGTTAATCATATAAAATAAATTATTAGTGTATACCCAATGAAGTAAATCAAGCATGAAAATTAGAATTATAAAAAGAAAAGAAACAAAAAAAATTGGTTGTGTTTTGCTTGATAAAATTTTGGGCATTACAATGACAACAACAATAGTATGGAATGAGGCAAATGAAAATACTTGAAAGGGTTTAGAGAAATCAGGTGATTTTAAAACAGGGGCTTCCTTGATGGCTCTTTTGATATTTACAAAAGCTTCAAGAGCTTCATTAGTCCACTTTATTTCAGCACCCTTTTTCAACATTTTAGCAATAGGCTTTATGATTTCTAAGAAATTCAAACAAACCTTCTCACAAAGTTAATTTGACCAAAGAAAGATTGGATTGCTTTAACAGTTTTTGGAATTTGAATTTTATCAATAGCATCAATCCTTTATGGATCAATTCTAACCCCATCTTTTGAGACAATATGACCTAATAATTTTCCTTCAGTAACCCCAAAATGACATTTTTTAGGGTTCAAAGATATGACATATTCTAGTGCTCTAATAAATTTTTTTTCCAGATCATCACAATGATTTTCTGCCTTTTTAGAGTAAGCAGTCATATCATCCTGATACACTGCTAAGATAAAATCAATCATGACCTCAAAGGCCATGTCCATAGCTCTCTGGAATGTAGCTTCTGCATTTGTCAGTTCAAAAGGCATCCTAGCATAAACATAGGTACCCCAAGGTGTAGTGAAAGTAGTTTTGAACTTTTCTGCCTCCCTAACTTTGACTTGATTATAGCCTGAGAAGCCATCCATTATAGATAACAACTCATTCCGTGTGACCTTCTGCAACAAAGCTTCCATGTTAGGCAAAGCATAGTTATCTTTCAAAGATTAAACATTTAGATTTATGAAATCTACACATAACCTAATATCACCATTTTTCTTTTTTACTGGTACTAAATTTGATACCCATGTTGAGTGCCTTATAGGCTCTATAATCCTTGCATTTCTCATTTTCATTAACTCCTCCTTCATCTTAGGAGCCAAGGTAGGATTTATAGGCCTTTTCTTTTGTTTGAAAGCTTTTGCATTAGGCTTGAAAGGTATCTCATGCTGGAACAAATCTTCCCTGTACGCTTTAAGGTCATCATATGACTAAGCGAAAACATGCCTATACTTCCTAAGCATTATGTTCTGATTTTTGGTGTGATCTTCTTTCCAATATACACTTCTCTTGGGCTACTTTCACTTCCCAAGTTTACCTTTTCGACCTCCTCACATCCTCATGAATTAGGCCTAAAATTCATTATATCTTTATCATCAAACATTCTTTCAAGCTCTATCAATCCTTTTGGGATTTTATTAGTTTTTAGTTGCAATACTTCATGCCCAAGTACAGTTGCTTTGTCATTTTTGTCATCCACAAGTCCATTCCAATCAATCCGCTGGTGATCATACTGATCTTCACAAAATATTTTTTTTAGTAAATCCCTATCATCATCAAAAACTTACCATCTTTTTATATTATCAGGCACTAATGGTATGGTCTTAATCTCCACTTGGGTAATGTCATCCAAAGGGATGTCATTGTGCTTGATAGCCAAGTTCGCCATGAAGTCTACCCAAATATTGTTGGATCTCTTAGTTCAATTGATGGAGAAGGCATTGAATAATTCAATGTGATCCCAAACTTCGTTCCTGTAGTTTCTTAATTTTTCATTTTTTGCAACAAATTTGCCTCTAACTTGTGAAATGGCTAATTCCGAATCACCATAAACCATTAGTAACTTGATACCATTCTTATTTTCTAGTTTAAGACCTAATAAGAGGGCCTCATATTTGGCAACATTATTAGTACATTCAAAGGTTAACAAGAAAGAGTATTTAAAATTTTTTTATTAGGTGAAATAAGTACAAATCCTGCTCCATTTCCTTCCTTACTGCAGGCACCATCAGAGTATAATTTCCAAATTAAGTTTTCATTTTTTTTTAACTATTTGTGTAACTTTACTGATCTCTATAGGTTTAGAAATACTTACCTGAAAGTTGTCCATATTTGAATGGCAAAAGTAAGTTGCTTCATCAGGATAAACCACTTCTATGAGATATGGGGATCTTGGCTCTTTGTTTATCCTCACCACTATCCCTTTGACTGGAATGGTAGCATAGGATAGATCGAGTTGAACATGACCACCCACCAAATTTGACCATTTCCTAGACAACAACATTTCATAGTTCGCATGAACTTGTACCATAGTGATGTCTATTTTATATGTGGTATCCAAGAAAGCTGGAAACCTCAACTCTACATCTTTCATAATACCCACCATAGGTACAGACCTGTTGTCCATGGCATAACACTTACCATAAGGTGTGTCAACATGCATCCCAAGATCTCTCATGAAATCTTTAGGCATGATGTTCACTGCTGCCCCTGAATCTATCATACAGTTCCTGACCATTTTATTGTTAATTAACAATGTCAAATAGAATGGATCAACTTGTGTGAGGATTTTTGTGATAGAGGTGCCTAAGTAGATTACTGAAGGATCCTCTTTCAACCTAGAAACATCTTTCTTGTATCACCAACATTTGATATAATCTTCAGGGTCTCATCCTTATATTCTGGAAATTTCATCACCTCAAGCAAAGGCATCAAAACTTTTACCTGAGACAACGCTTGAGACATGAAAGTTCCAGAGTTTTAAGAAGGTTTATTGATCTGTTTTCTCTCGACTGGTTTGACCAATTTTGGCATTTCAATTTGCTTAGTTTTTTTTGGTTATGTCCCTCTCTTGGCACTTGCATTCTTACCCTTGGCCGCGTTACTGCTGGTTCCACCCAATTTTGTGACCTTGGCGAAGATACCTACTGTCTTGACCTACTCATTATTTACATTCCTATTCCCCAGCTGGTAATTACTTTTTACTTGTTCCACAGCTGCAATAGTGAAAGCTTTCTTCTCCTCTTTAGTCGGATTTCTCAAAGAAGGCACTACTTCCTCTTGAAACAATTTTCTCAAGGCAAGGATATCTTCATCATCATTAGAAAATACCTACTGTATACTATATTGCAATTTTTCTCATCTTTGATGCACATCAGAATATTGTTCTTCTTCAGATAAATCCTCATTTCCTCCCCAATATGGATCAGATGAGAGGGCATTCACAGTTGGTTCATAATCCTCATTTTTATCTTCCTCTTCTATCAAGCCCTAGGCAATCATGCACTATTCTGTAGCATGAGGCAGATTGCATACATCACACCATGGATACTCATCTACAAAGTGTGTGGTTTTCTTATGTGGGTCAGGAGTCTCTTTGTTGGTATTTGGTTTTATTGGTTTTTCATCTTTCCAATTTGTGTTATATGGCATGTCATGCAACCTCGGCCTATTGTAACTTATTTGCTTATTGTTCCTATATGGTGGCCTTTCATTATGATTTTGTTTACCCTTTAATTCCTTGAGCATGTCCATGATTTGAGTAAGATCATCTTTCCTAGGAACCCTGGAGTTGTACAGCTTTGGATCATCTCTCTTAGAAACTTTCCCAGCCACCTTCCTATTATTTTCAATAGTAGCAGCTGTTTTGAATGCTTGTTGTAAAGTGTTAGGTCTATGAGGCAAAATCTCATAATGAGTTTTGCTGTCAAAAGAACTTAAATAAAAGTTAATAGAAAATGAATCAACTGGTCTGACATCTTTGGGTATTCTATTTAATACTTTATTAAATCTTTTATTAAATTCAGCAATTGATTCATTTTGATTTTTCCTTATGCTTGTTAATTCATGGGATGCAAATGAAGGATCAATGTGATCTCCAAATTCTTCCAAGAATAGCATCACAAATTCCTGCCAACTACAAATACATCTGTCAAGAAGGCTTCTATACCATTCCCCTACATCCTTTGTTAGAGACTGGACCAACAACTTCATGAGGAATCTCAAATTCTTCGATGATATTTTTTACATTAATAACATGCTGCTCATCTGAATCAACTCCATTCCCTGAGAATTTTGGGTTTGCTAATCTCAAATCATTAATAATCTGATTTGGGTAACCAACAATGCCAGTGAAATCCAATTGTCTGTACCTTTCAATGATTAAGGGTTGCCTGCCAACATGATGGTTGCTTTGATTGTTCATAATTCCACTATTGCTGCCATAGTTTCCATTATTGCCATTGTTTCCACCCCATTATTATTGCCATTATTGTTACCATTGTTCCTACCTCCACCATTGCCACTTCCATGATTGCCATTGTCACCTCTATTTTGTCCATTATTTTGATTTTTGCCACACCCATTATTTCCTATATGGTTACCCCTATTTGTGTTAATCCGGTTCCCATAATTTCCCCCATCTCCATTCCTTCTTCCATCCTCCTGCCTCTCTTCACTTTGATCCCTATGCACATCCCTCCATCTTCTATTTTCACTCACCAGCGGATTGTCATAGGTTACAAAAGGTTGGTCCATTCTCCTCATATGAGGGAGACTATATTTTGGAACTACTTGTCTACTTGTTTCACCTCTCTCTTCTCCTACTTTGTTTGTCTTGGGGCTTGAAATATTATTTCTCTCTATTCCTAGTTTCTGCAACACCCAATCTGGTTTCCTTTTAAGTGCCATCGCCATCTTGGCATCATTAGCACTCATATCAGCCATCTTAAGAATAAGATCATCCCACTATTTTTCTTCTTGTTCCTCAGCATTCATGATCTCATCATGGCTATGTCTATTATCCTTTGGATTTATTTTATAAAAAGAATTCTCCTCTCTATTCTCAAATTTGCCAGCAGACGAAGAATCTTCCTCCCTACTAGGAAATCTCTTATATCCTTCAAATGCCATGTTTGATTTTTTCCATTTGTTCCTTTTCTTGGGGCTCAACTGAACAAGATCTTCTTGTCCTTTGTGCAGAGACCTCCTCCCCTGCATAAATCTTTATGACAAATTTCAGGGAGTTTCTCTTATTTTCTCAACATACCAATTATTACTCATGTATTACATGTAGAGTTGCCACCTCCTAAGAGGAACAATTGCTTTTACTAATCTTCCAGACTTTTTCCTCCCATAGAGTCTGAAATGAAACTACCAGAAATTTTGAATACTTCTTATCACAAGTCCCCAACAGATTCGCCAATCTGTTGGTTCCCAAAACCACAGATTGGAAAACTTAAGGGTTTGCCAAATCCTCAACTAATCCAACTAGCCTTGGCCAAAAAACAAGGATGGTCAAAGACCAAATCCCTCTACACTTAAGGCTCCACTGAATCTAGGTGGGTATACCTCTTCCTCTCAAGCACAAAAGAGATTATTTTAAGTGGATTTAAACCTTTTAGCAAATTACAAAAACTGGCAAATTGTTGTTCTGCAATTTATGCTTTATTATGTGCTTTAAGTAAATGCCTTTGAAAAGAAATGAAAATGATATAATAGTATTGTGAGACTAAGAATGCTTTCAGGACTTAAAAGAAATATGTAAACATCAGTTCATATAGAACTGAGGAAGAATGTTTCTCTATCAAGGACCTTGAATGCATGACCAACCAAAACCTTAAAAGATAAATAGCAGACCGGTGCCTCTATCCAGGGGTATTAATGAAACTATGTGGACAAAAAATCCTATCAACTCCTGAGACAATATTAATCATCAACTATGAAGGTTTCAGTATGTGTTACACAACAATGAAGAACCTAATCTCATATTTAATGTAACAACATGTGATGGCACATCATAGCAAATCATATGACAGATTTATCAAGAGGACAAAATAACTCATCAACACAGAAGTATGCAAAATACTTAGGAAAATAATTAATGAAACTTCATATATTAATCCTTAAGAGATGATTTGCATACACAAGATACACTTGAAGATACAACATTACAATCTGTTTGCATAAAAAGATACCTCTTTGTTCTATAGACTTCCCTAATACATATAACTTGCAGTCCTACCTGGTAGTATGTTTTTTCTAAATACCAAATGCCTTTACATACAAAATGAATCATTATAAATATATACGCTAAGAGATACAAATGGAAGGACACACCCTTCCATTATCCTAACAACTCAACAACTTAACTAAATTATCAATTAGATTACAAAAACTAAAACAATGAACTAAGACTTTCAATCCAGCCGCTGTCCACACTTCTAAATATGCCGCAAATAGCTCGCATCCTTGTAGGTTGTAGTGTTGAATATTGCATCCCTAGCTGCATTCTCGGTCATGTAAAAGTTCTCAAACTGGTCAGTCATGTCATTCATATCAAGGATATCTATTTTGGCAATGGCTTAGGCTGCACTAAGTAAAGACTTACACTCAGAAAGCTATATGGTCTTATCTTTAATTACCCCTGCATCATCTACCAAACACGGAACCCCATGTTGAACAATTTGCCGGCACTCATCGAATTCAGATTTCAATTCCTTTGTGATTTCATCATGTGTGTCGAGAAAACCTTGAACCTTCTTATTTACTTTTTCCCTGGTCAATGCATCTTGTAGCAATAAGTTAAGTCTATATTGAATTCTGGTGTTTGAAACCATATTGTCCATGTTCCTCTGATATACTTCCCAGAACTTGTCTAACGCCTTCTCCATATTGTTATATCTTTTACTCAGCAAAACACAAGCAGTTTCAACCCTGATGCTCTTCATCTCCCTCTTCAACTTAGTATTCTCATAAGCTAATTTTTCAAATTTCTTCTTCCATTGACCTCCTGAATCAGTAATTTGAGGGATCAGATGCCCACTCCTCTTAAGGGTTTCTTCATATAAGGCCTTATATTTATTCTTCTTTGCTATCTCATGTTTCATCTGGGCCTTGTTGAATTTTCAAATATTAATACCTATGTCAGTCGTGACCATAGGATCTACCTCTCCAACTTTCAAGGTCATCATGTGACCAAAATATTTATCCACATCTATGATTTTTGGCCTTTTATGGGGAGGGTATAAGGCCCACAACAACATTTCTTCCTCATTCAGATCATACCTTGATCCAATAAAAATATATTTTATTCCTTGGATATTCAGTTTCATGTCCTTATTGTCCGAGTACAACAAAGAATCAAAGATAAACAAGGCACTCAGGTCCCAACCTGGAAACACAATTATTCCATCCTCTACTAGTAGTTGCCTCCCCTTTTGTGGGGTCATAGTCTCAACTTCCACTTTGATATCTTCCTTCAACCTCTTCTTCATTTCTACCTCATTCTTAGGGGTAATATTTGGCACTTCTTCCCTTAATTTCTTACCCTTTAAATGGTACATGAATGATTTGAATGCCTTAGACTTTATGAATTGATCATCTGATGCAAAAGAAACATGTTATGTCATTCTTTCATCTATTTCTGCCTTCAGTGCGATAATGAGCTTATCCCGTGCTTCTGGATCCTTTTCTTTCTCAGGTGCCTAGAGCTTGGAAACTACTTTGTTTTCCCCTGAATCACTTTGGGTTGGTTCTTCCTCCATGTTTTCTAATATGTGCCTTCTCTCCTCTAGTTTCTTCTCCAAGGTCTCCATAACATCTGCAAGCTATTCAACCTCCTTATTTCTACACATGTCTTCAAATTCATCCTCCTGATGAAAATAATCTCCCAACTCTTGCCTCTTCCTGCTTGTATGGATGTAACCCTTAGGATCATAATGCGTTCTAGACATGTAATGGAATAGGTTGTATTCATCCACCAGCTTCCTATCAATAACTTCATTTGCTTTGGTAGATACAACTTTTACATACAGGAAATGAAGTGTACCAGGGAGGAAGGCTTGCTTGTGTGCACCTCCAAAATGCTCGGCATTAGAGACACTTAATTGCCTTACAATTTCCAAAAAATAAATCATGTCTGGTGCAGGCTTTGGTAACACATAGGGATAATCCTCAAATTCGTAGCATCGAACAAAAGTGAAGTTTTGGCACAAGTACCAATCACCCCAATTGTGATCAACCTTTGGATTTTTTTTCTCATGAGGCCTAAGAAACTTCTTGACATCCTCAAAAAATGATCCCTGGAGAGGCTCACCAAAGAGAAAGAAAATTGGTTTAACAAAGAATTCCTCAAATTTGAGGTAATGAGAATTCACATATCTATAATCCCAAAAAGAAACCCATAACTGTACTGGCTGATCCCATCCATTCTTCGCTACTGTATTTACATTCAAACCCTCTAACCATAATCCCCTGAATCTCCCATTAAATAAAATAATATGCATTAACAATGAATAATGCTTGAAATGCTTGTCTGGACAATCTTTCATGTTCATGAAGCCTTCATGCAGTTTGTCCACTAGGTATGAAGCAAAATCAAAAGCTCTAGGTTCATGTCTCTAGATATCTGCTACTCAAACCAACGGTCCTATGTTTGCTACATCAGGAGCTTCAACTCCTCCCACCTGGCCACAAGCCATATATATATATACTGTAGATACTTCTTGAAAATAGTCATATCATAAGGAGGACCATCTTCCTCTGTTAGCCTCCCCTGCTCTGCTTTGTGGATAGCGAGGTTCGAACCCTGATATGTAGTATCCATTTTTCTATATTCTTCTTCCAAATCCACAAATGATAAAGGCACATTTGCCTCCAGATCTACTGCAAAAACCTCCTGAATTGTAGCTACTGCAAAGTGAACAAAAGTAGTCCCATTGAGAAACAAAATGCATCATTTGTTTGCATCATAATGTCTTACAGAAGCTTCAATAATGTCTTTACTCTATGCTTAGTAGCTTAGACTATTTCTTAATAGACACCTGATATCTTCTGTGATAGCTCTGTGCGAAATGTTGTTATGCAACACTGGTTATATATCCCAGGGAGTCCAATTTTGTACTTAATTACCAAAATCCTGATGGATTTTCTTCGTGTGGCGATGGACCTACTCAATATATGCATTTAATTGAAGCCATTATGTCAGTTTTTTCACATGAGGACCTCTAATGGCTAATCGGTGAGACTTTTCCTAGTGATTCAATTGTTTGGCACTGCTTGTTATGATTTTACCACTTTTCACCTTTTGATCGGAACAAGCTATCCCGACCAACTTATCGGATCTCAGGATAGCAATTTTTTTCCTACCCCGATGGTTCACTTTATCCCGATGAGCACTCCTTTAGTTTCAGCTATGCTTTTTGTTTTAATGCTCCATCAAAATAAGTCTCCTCGATGTCGTCGCCTTCAATTTTCTCTTACTTAACCCATTGGGTATCGGCATATTTCATTTTATTTCCCTTCGATGCCCCGATGATCTCATCATACCAATCTACATTTTGACTAAGTCCCCCATGTTATCGAGATAATTCACCCTGAAGAACTCCTAGCGACTTACCATCCACCTTAACTATCCTATTGAGACTCAACATAGCATAAAATTTCTTCTTCTGATGTCCCGATGAGTCCTCACTTAATGTTTACTTTATCGGTATAGTCTACACCGATATCCCCGTAGGCACTTCTATCTTCATCGGGGGTCAGAATAGCCTTTTTCTATTCCTCCCAACGTCCCGATAAGTCTCCAATGCACCTTTATGCTTTATACCTCCGAGTCTGTTTTATCAGTATAGGTAATACCGATAGTTCCGCACTCTGATTCTTCAAGTCATCAGGGATTGGCCTAACCATTTTTGGACTACTCCGATATGGTCCTTTTTTTTGATGGGCCCACCTTTAGTTCCCTTTAGTCATTGGGTATCGGGATAAACTTTTCTCATTACTTCTGATCTCCTAATGTTATAAGTCCATGATCCGCTTTGCCTTATCATCACAAGTTACACTGATGGCTTCATAGGTTATCGGTATAACAATTTCTACATTTTGCCGATAAGCCGATATATGTGGATAGAAAACAACCGCCTTCTTCTTCATCGGAACAAGATATCCCGATGGTATGACTTATTCAAGAGCATGCACCATGCTGAGTATTTTTTAAGCACTCCAATGCATCCGCCTTCTGTTTCATCGGTATAAGTCATGCCGATAATATTTCTTTTGCTTGCAAATACTATTTCATTGGGATTACTTATGCCGATAATTGAAATTTTGCAATCCAGCACAAATGAGCCATCCATCCTGAATATTGGTTATCCCAACCTTTTCCCACAGGGTCTGATACATACTAGAAGACAATCATAGATCATATCATAATGACTTCTCTGCTGACAAACATTTTCATAATGGATTCCTTGTGTAGTCTATACTTAGTGCATGCCCTTAGTGTGTTTAAGGGATACCTTGATACTCCTGAAACAGTTGATCCTTTTGAGAACTTTACCTATGCTAATAAAGTTCCTACACATACAAACCAGCAATAAATGCTCATATGATAAAAGAAAAGGCCTCCACATAGCATAAAATATTTTGTAAAAATATGTGCTAACAGGTCCATGATTGACCAAAGTGTTGGAGTTGGATATTTGACCTTAATAGTCCATTAGATCATGCAACACAACAATATTCCTTCTACAAGAGAGATATAAAAATGCCAAAATACAAGGATATTATTCATAAAATCTATTCAACCTTCATATGATTACAATTACATGAAAACACATTTATTATATAGAAAAGGGTTGATATGAGAAACTAGTTGTGTGTGTTTAACCACTTTTCATGTGCATGGGACATGTTTCCTTGACATGTCATGTGCGTAGGACAAGTTGTATACACCTAAAAATGGTCTGAAGAAAATTAATTAAATAAGCAATTATTTAATTAATTCCCCTTCCTAATTTAATTGAATTCATTAGGCAATTTGATTAAATTCTCCCTTTCATCTACTTATTAATAAATCTAAGGATTTATTTAATAAGTTCATTTCAATAATCCCCTTTGATTAATTAATTCAAATTAATTAATCCTCTCCCCACTTTAATGAATTCTTCAAATCCTCTAATTAATTAAAACAAATCAATTTATGAGTTGTTGAGAATTAATTAGTCTTTTCCTATTATTTGAATTTTTAAATTCAAATTACCCACTTGCCTCCTAACTTCTAACCACCTAACCTAACCATCCCTCTAACCTAACCCATTCCACCTAACCTTGGGTTTGCTTAACCCTATCCTATCTTGCACATCCTAACCTCCTATGGTGTGGATATTTTCTTCTTGAGACACATGGCACTTTGGCCACATGTCTCCTCTCTTGGACACTTGCCCTTTTATGAGAAAATCTCCTTGACACTTGTCACCATAGAGATGACAAGTGTCTCTTCCTCCAACCTCTTCTCCAACCTCTTCCAATTTCACCCTTGATATCTTTAGACTCAATCTTGACCGTTGATTCCTACCACCTCACCCCTGGCCTTGGAAATCCTATAAATATCCCCATTTTGGAGCAATAAGGATCCCATCTCATATCAGTTTATGCATTGTTACTATAGGAATATCCATTCTAGCATATCATTTGAGCATTGTTATTATAGGAAATTTCATCTTAGATTTAGTTTAATTTGATCATTCTCTAGCATAATTGTTGAATCATGTAGCTTAATCAATCTCTTTTTCTAGCTTAATTGCATCATCATCATAGCTTAAATCATGCATATCATTAGCTTAATTAGTCTCTTGGATCAATCTAGCATAATCAATCTCATCTTTGAATATCATTATCATTTCAAATCCTCCATCTAGGTGTAGTCAAGTCACTGGGATTGCTTATCCAGATCTGAGAGCAAATCCATACTCACATCTCTTAGGAGGCGATAGGTCGCTTTGTCATGGTTCATCTTTGTTTGCTTATTATTTGCTAACCATGCTTGCAATGATCTTGTCGTGCCCAAACTTTTGGGCAAAAATGAAACAACAAATTTTTTTTTGAACAACATAAACTAAAAAAATAGTCTACATTAAAATGAAATCAATTGAGTTTTGTCTTAACTAAGATGTAAGTAGAATTGTTCACTAACATTGGATTAATTAACCCACTCATAAAAGCGACATTAATTAATGAGGACTAATTATTCCCTAAGAGGGTCCTTGCAATTTAATTAGTTAATTTAATTAACCTAATTAAATTGCCACTAATTAAAGTCAAGGGAAAATTAAATATCTAAATTGCATTTAAATTATTCTAGGCTAATTGAATAATAATATAGATATCTTAAATCTAAAATTTAATTAATCGAGCGCACGCAAAATTCACTATTTATATTTAGCCAATAAGGTTTCAAAATTAATAATGTTATTTGCAAAATAAATCTAATTTATACTATAGCCAATTTTAATTTCCCCTAAACCTTCAAATTTCGACGATTAAATGATCTAGCCAAAATTGGCCTCATAGGTTAAAAATTCGTATAAAATAATTAATAATTCTCATTTTCAAATTTCCCCCAAATTAAATTTAACTTGACGTCCATATTTAATTAAATACAAAAATTATCTATGAAATATCCTTATTAATGAACCATGATAAAATTATGTCAGTAATTGAGATATTAGATCTATATAAAATTAATCTCCCAATTTAAAATTCTGCTAAAAGTGAAAAGGGGTCTAATTATTACTTACGCGTTCATTAATTAATAAAATAAAATTTAAATAGGTTATATATACATATTTATATATATACCTATATGTATAAATATAGCATATATAAAAAATATATATATCAACAATTGGATAAACAAATCTAAATTTATACCCATTCATACATTTTTTTTTATTTTTATAAATTAACCCAACTATACCAACTAAATATATTATTTCGACTTACAAACAAACCCTAAGTTTAAAAATTAGAATAAAAACTAAAATTCAAATCTTTCTTTTATTTTTCTATGCTAACCCTAACCCGAATATGGGCTAGGGTTGCATTACTAACATACTCTTATTTTTAAAATGCTAAACCTAACCCGAAATTGGGTTAGGGTTGCATATTCTTATTATTTAAAAATCCTTTCTTTCTATTTTTCTTTTACCCTAACCTGAAATGGGGTTAGGCTTTAATATATATATATATATATATATATATATATATACATATATATATATATACATATACATATATATATATACATATATATATATACATATACATATATATATACATATATATATATTTTATGAGTGTGTGTTGCAGGTACAGCGGCCATGAGGCGACGAGCGAAGTGGAGGCAGGGCGGCGGAGCCACTCGAAGGGAAGCCGCAGAGGGGGGGGGGGGTTGAAGTGGCGACAGGTATTACGGGGCTCCTCATAGGGGTCGGCCGTAGCCGAACCTTGTGGGTCATGACCCACAGTGCGAATGTTGCCACCACTGTAGGACGCTGCCCACAGGGAACGGCTAAAGTCGTTACCCCTATGGGTTGCAGCCCAAAGTGCGGCCGTGGACGCTGCAGTGGGACGCCACCCACAGGGAACGACCGAGCCGCTTCCCTTGTGGGTTGCGGCCGAAAGCGCGAGCAGGCCACCCTATGGGTCTCTCCGCAGGGGCCAAAGCCTTTTTTTTTTTTGCATTCCTTTTTTTTTTTTAAGATAAAAATATAAATATATCTATATATATATATATATCAGTCTCTAGGGTTAGTTTTTTTTGTTTTTTTTACATGCAGGAAATAGCAGAATAAGGACAACATATAATAGATACAACATTTAAATAGATATAGCTTTTCTTTTAATGATTTATTTTAACAAGAACATATTAATTCATAACCTCAATTTATTCCTAATATTAGATATTTAAACTAACCATTTTCATTTCAAAATAACTTAGCATAGTGAAGATATTTTGTTCTCATTGTCTAAGGCTAAATGTGTATTTTCATTTTCTTTTCTAAAATGCCTTAAAATAGATAATACCAGAACTAACTTTTAGATTATTTTTCCTAGATTAATTTCTGCAATGTTTAAATAGGAAATAAAAGTGACAGTAATAAATATGACTATAGTAGCATTTAAATATTCCAGAAAAAAAAAAACACTTAACACATTCTCATTTCTCTTTCTACATCTCTTTTTTTTTCTTTATATAAATTACAAAGATAATAGATGACAGAATTTAGTTACATGACAAATTTAAATAAAATACAGATTTAAGTAAAAGACAACAACACAATACATTTCCTTTCCCTTGCACTTTATACAAAACAGAGTTAACCAAATGCATTCTTTTTCTTTATTCATTTTAAATGATCCTTACATCAATAAAATACATCTTAAGGCACAGTCAATATTACAGATTTCTAAATCATTACAATAGAAAAAATCCTTCCTTTCCCTTCTTTTCTTTTCAACAAAATACAATATTACACTCTTTTTCTTTCTGCAACTAAAGTAAAATCTGTAACTCCTAGCTCTCTTTTCCAAACAAACTGCATTCAAAACTTAAGGCTGTGACCATGGGGTGCTCACCTCCCAGCCTAGGCTTACTAGAAGCCACCCTCGAGCTTGGAGAACCAAGTCCTAGACAGGTTACACTCAAGCAAACACAAACAAGCAAGGGGAAAAACTCAACAAACACATTCCCATCCCAAAACTGAAACTTCATCACATAATGTGATGTTTTACAAGGGTGGAAGTGGACCAAATACCTTGAGGAGATTTGCAAGATAATAGATCACATCCAACTCATGGTAACCAAGAACACCACAAAAATCCATCTCAACCCAACATCCTTATGACCCCCAAGGCATACATGCCATATTTTCTCCCCTTATGACCCCCGAATGCATAAACAAGACTATGCAGCAAGGGTCACATACACAAACCCTTAAGATCACTCTCATAATGAGAGCCTATGACTCTAAGGCTGTCAAACTCCTTCCACCCCCAAGACCATTCTACCCTCCCAAGGGTAGAAGGCCTTGGATACTCCCAAAACACAAGAAAATGCATACAAGAAGATAAATACAGAAAAGATCACATAATATTTTTCACAAAGGAATACAAAGAAAGCAACTTTTACATTCAAGAAATCCTACAAGAAATTTCCAAACATACAAGTAAGAATGAGCACCAACCTTGAATCTGCCAAGGGGTTCTAGGGATAGCTTGGAGAAGAGCAACCCAATTCCACAAATATTTTTCTGCAACACTTAGCCAAAGTTCCTATTCTAAAACTGGTTTTCTTCCAAAATTGTCAAAATCTCCAAAGATGGAGAGTGGGTGATTAACTCACTAAGTCTCCATCTCTATCCTAAGAAGGCTTCTCCCACTCCTTCCAATAGAGTGAGAGGCTCCCATTGGTTTCTCTTCCCTAGGTCTTACACACTCCCTAACCAAGGCACTTCAAGAAGAGGAATGAAATGGGGAAAATGAATGACACATACCAAGAAGGTTATCTAACCAAGGATGGCACTCCTATAGATGAAATTCATCCATCTTGGGAAAATCACTTTTTTGTGTGGTTAAACAAGCCCTAGGGGAAAGACACATGGACAAATATTGCCTTTACCCATAGGTACCCCATGAGGTCCAATAAAAATGCCCCAAAACTAACTCTAGGAGTTGATTTAACCCTTTGAAAGTCAACCTAAAGTTAACCTACGGGTCAACTTTGAGTTGACCCTCCCTATGGCTCACTATCCTAGATTTCTTGGATCCTTCAAGGATAATTTGGAAAATATAACAATTAAACAAAAGTAAATCTCTCCAAAAAGGTGACATGACAATTGCCAACACAATATACAACATATGTGTCAAGTGACACTACAAAAATAATTCCACATCACTAATACACACATGGCAATTATCTCTTGAATGATTTAAATAATTTAATAAATACAATTTACACACATGCAAACATTTATGTTTACGAATAAAATACAATACATATGGGGTGTTGTCTCTCCAAATAGACAACCCCTGGTTTTACGAACGTACATAGGCCTAGGCTTGATTCTCCATAATGTTTCCATGATCACATGGATAATTTTCCTGCACATATCAATTACACATTAGTACTTTCCAATAGTCTCATATAATATTAAACACATAAACAATAATACACGTCAATCACTCTGCATACAATTGACATCATACAATTCAATTTTCTATATATCAAAGCAAATCCACATAAGCAATTATCATAATCCTCATAAACTTAATCCATTCATAAGATATGCATCATATTTCTAGCATCATAATAAAGTCTTGCAAATCAAATAATGAGATACACCATCTCAATGTTATCCTTGTCTAGAATCATATAAAATTCTATATCCGCAATGCATGGAAATGAAGCATCAATATATCAATGTTATCAAATCCCTAGGATCATATAAAGTTCTATATCCATAATGCATAAAAATAAAGCATCCATAATAGTTCCAACATGAAAATCACTGAAATGCTAGGATGGGTCGGGGTAGGGCCTCACACCCTCCCCCTCTAGGCCTGAACTTCCTCCTATACTTCATCAAAAAGATGAGGGTACTATGATCTCATATGTGCTGCATCCTCCCATTAAGCTGTAACCTCATCATAGCAATCCCACTGGACCCTAACCTGGTTTAGCTCTCGACCTCAAAGGGCAATGTCCAGCAAGCCAAAATGCGAATGGGCTCCAAAGCTAGCTGCCCATCTGACTCCACCTGCAAGGCATCCCAATCTAAAATATGAGACTCATCATAGACATACTTCCTCAAAACTGATACATGAAACACATTGTGGATGCGTGATAGGCTAGGTGGATAAGCAACTAGTCCTATCCTTTCAAGGATCTCAAATGGTCTGACAAAGCGAGGTATAAGCTTAGAACCCTTTCCATAACAGATTGGACTCTTATGTGGTCGCACTCTCTGGAAAACTCTATCCCCAATCATGTAACTTCAGTCTATCCTCTTTGCATCTGCATACTTCTTCTGCCTATCCTATGCCTCTCTAAGGCACTATCTAATCAAAATTACCTGCTGCTCCATATCATGAACCATCTCAAGACCTATGGCCCTTCTATCCTCAATACGGTCTCAACTCAAAGGTGTCCTACAAGGTCTGCCATACAAAGCCTGAAAAGGTGGCAAACTCTACTAAATGAAGGTACACCTCCCATCTGGTCTAATGATCCATGACGTACATACAGAGCATATCCTCTAACACTTGGTTAACCCACTCTGTCTGTCCATCCATTTTCGGATGATAGGTTGTGCTGAAATTGAGCTTGGTGCCCATTACTGCTTGTAATGCCTTCCAAAAGGAAGAAGTGAAGAGGGAATCCTTGTTAGAAATAATCTTGCATGGAACACCATGAAGCCTAGCAATGTCTCACAAGAACACCTATACCACTGGTGGTGCTATGAAGGTAGTTCAGACTGGTGAGAAGTGGGCCACTTTGGTCAACTTGTCAACTGTCACCAAGATAGCATCATGGTGATGAGAATACATGGGAAGACCAATGATGAAATCCATGGATATGGTATCCCACTTCCACTCTGGTATAGCATGAGACTGGAGCAACCCACATGGATGGTGGTGCTCTACCTTGACTCTCTGACACTCAAGGCATTGGGCTACTAACTCAGCAATAAGCTGCCACATACGTAGCCAATGATATAACTGCCTCAAGTCTGCATGCATCTTCTTAACCCCGGGATGCACTGCATAAGGAGTTCTATGAGCCTCCATGACAATGAGCTCTCACAATCCCCTGAGAGAAGGTACATAGATGTGCCCTCTATGGCGTAATAGTCCATCAGACTCTAAAGAGTAATCCACATACTTCCCCTCCAGGGTCTCCTAAGATCGAATCCTCTGACAAACCTCTAGATACCATCCATCCTCTGGCAACCGCTGCAATATATGGTCTCTCAAATCTGTGCTCATAGATATGGAGTATACCTCTTGTCGTCTCCTACCCAAGGCATCTGCAACTATGTTCTCTTTCCCCTTGATGTGGTGGACATCAAAATCATACTCACATAGAAACTCCATCCATCTCCTTTGATGGGCATTAAGATTAGGCTGGGTGAAGATGTACTGCAAACTCTGATGGTTTGAATGAAGCTCAAAGTGATGACCCAAAAGGAAGTGTCTCCACCTCACAAGTGCATGTACTATTGCTACAAGCTCTAGGTCATGTGTAGGGTAGTTAAGCTCGTGGGTCTTAAGCTTCCTAGACTCAAAAGTTATAACTTGACCCTCCTGCATAAGGACTGCTCCTAATCCATCCAAGGAAGCATATGTGCATACCATGAAATCGGCCATGGGGTCTGGCACAATGAGGATAGGTGCACTAGTGAGTGCCCTTTTCAGATCCTGAAAATCCCTCTCACACCTCTCTATCCACTTGAATTTCTTTCCCTTTCACTGGAGGGATGTAATGGGATGCGCAACTCTGGAAAATCCCTCAATGAAGCATCTGTAGTATCCTACTAAACCCATCAAGCTCTTGACCTCTATCACACTAGTTGGCGCTGACCAATCCATAATAGCTCTGATCTTTGATGGGTCAACTGAGATCCCATCACCGGATATAACATGCCCAAGGTACTTGACCTTTGATCTAAAGAAAGCACACTTCGACAAACTGTTGAACAATTGGTTGTCCCTCAAACACTGCAAAACCTACCTCAAATGCTCCTCATGCTCCTTCTCATTCCGTGAATATATCAATATGTCATCGAGGAACACAATCACAAATTGGTCGAGGAAAGTGCGGAATACCCCATTCATGAGACTCATGAATACAGCTGGAGCATTTGTAAGACCAAATGGGACCACAGTGAACTCATAGTGGCCATATCTGGTGTGAAATGTGGTCTTGTGGATACCACTCTCCACAATCCTCAACTGATGATACCCTGACTTCAGATCTATTTTGGAAAACACTTTAGCATCCTGAAGTTGATCAAACAAATCATCGATCTTGGGCAAGGGATAACGGTTCTTGATGGTTACTTTGTTTAGTTGCCTGTAATCCATGCATAACTGAAGGGACCCATCCTTCTTCACGAAGATGACTGGTGCGTCCCAAGGGGAGACACTAGGATGAATGTGACCCTTCTCTAAGAGTTCCTCTAGCTGCATCTTGAGCTCATTAAGCTCATGTGTGGTCATCCTATAAGGTGCTCTCGAAACTAGCTCAACTCCTAGTACCAGATCTATGTGGAAGTCAATCTCTCTGCTAGGTGGCATACCAGGTAGCTCAGCTGGAAACACATTTGCAAACTCCTCAAGGATGAGATGATAATCTAGGGAAGGCTCCTTCTCATTTTATTCCTCTTTATCACTGATGGTGATAGCAAACAACTGGCATCCCTTTTGTTTTCTCCGCTTAAGCTACATAGCAAAAATCATATGAAGAGACATGGGCCTCTGAATCCCAGTGATTTCTATGGGAGCACCATGATCATCCTCACACTCAATCTTTTTTAGGTGACAATCCATCTTGGCTCTGTGGGCATAAAGCCAATCCATGCCAAGTACGATTCCATATCTGAGTGGTGTAACTCTAAGGTCTACTAAGGTGGTGTTATTACCAATCTGGAGCAGACATCCGCTAACCTCTGAATCCACTGACACTCTAGCCCCTGATGCTAACTCCACTTCCCAACTGACACGTTACCTAACTACCACTAGCCCACAATGCTCCATAACCAATGGAGATATAAAGGAGTTAGTAGCTCCTAAGTCAAACAATATAGAAATACTGATACCTCTGATCATACCTGCAACCTCAATAACTGTGGCCTGGTGCTCTACCTAGCGGTTGTTAATCACTGCGAAGACCCTATGGGACTTGCCCATATCTCCAACTATAGGCTCTGATACTGCCATCCTCTGACTACCTGCCATCTGACCCTACGGACACTCTCTCGCCATGTGCCCCATGGCTCCACATGTGAAACAAGCACCACATGCCTGAAACTATGCATGCTGAGGCCTAGAGAAAGGTTGCCCACTTGTCCTGCTTGAACCACTATACCCACCCCTGGAGGATTGCTGAGTCTGTGCTAGAGGTGTGTATGTACCATGTGCTCTCTAGTCGTGCCTAGGACCCTGTGAATGCTATTGCTTGGGCTTGGAGCCATGCTATCCCTGAGGGGCCCTCTGCCTCTGACTCTATTGTGACTGTTGTGGAGGAGGGGGTTTATAGAACCTAGATGCATTTTTGTGGTTACCTTTCCACTGGGGTTTCTGAAACCCGAAAAACTAGGGTGTCGGGTTTCGGTTTTGAAACTGATCCCTCATGTCCTATGGCCTGTCCCAAATCTCCTCGGCTATCAAGGCCTTATCCATGGGAACTCAAAGGCTCCCTAGAGCGGCCATCCTCACCAGTCTTGCTATCCCAGCATTAAGTCCCCTGATAAAATGGTTGACGAGAAGCTTCTCGTCCTTTAGGTAATCCACATAAGGTAGGAGCTCAATGAAATTTCTCTCGTACTGGGTCACTGAGAGACCCTTCTGCTAGAGGTCGTGGAACTCATCTATCCTATGTTGCTTGAAGTGTTCTGATAGGTATCTCTCCCTGAACCTCTATATGAAGATCTCCCATGTGAGGGTGTCTGCAGCTAGGCCACACTTGTATTCCTCCTATCTCCACCATGTGGAGGCCGTTACTCTCAAAAGGTGGACTGCAACTTGTGCCTTTAGATTTCTTTCGTGAGAACGAAATGCAAAGTACCGATCTATGCTCAAAATCTAACCCTCATCTTCTACCCCATCGGTAGATCCCCCAAAAGATGGTGGCTGGAGGCGCAAAACCTCTCTGATCAGATCCCCTAGATCTCGATGTGTCCTCTCAATATAAATAGGTGCGGCTATTGGAAGTGGTCCAGGTAGATGAACGGACTCAGGCTCATGCTCAGCCTAGCCCTCTAAGGAATTAGGAGGTGGACTCCTACTTCACTCCCTAAATGTTGATCTATGGCTCCCTGAGTTCTAGTTCTCTGCATGATGGTTAACTGTTGGAAGCCTATCCTGCACTATCCCAATGAGGTTCTGAAGTGCTAATAAGAAGTCTTAGTTTGGGTCAACCGGTGGTTCAGGAGGGGCCTCTGGGTTCCCTTCTGGAACCAATTCCTCCCTATCAACATCTTCGCGTGCCATACGCATATGCTTAGGACCCCTTCCACGCTTGCGAGCTTGTCGCGTAGTCAGAGGCATCCTTATGAGAAAATAAAATAAATAAATAATTTTTGGGGAAAAATTTAATTAATTAAATAATCAAAGCAAAATGTAATGGAGAAAGGTTCCTAGTGTTGGAAACCTTGCTCTGATACCAAAATGTAGTGCCCAAACTTTTGGGCAAAAACGGAATGACAAATTTTTTTTTTGAACAACATAAACTCACAAAATAATCTACATTAAAATGAAATCAATTGAGTTTTGTCTTAACTAAGATGTAAGTAGAATTGTTCACTAACATTGGATTAATTAACTCACTCATAAAAGTGACATTAATTAATGAGGACTAATTATTCCCTAAGAGGGTCCTCGCAGTTTAATTAGTTAATTTAATTAACCTAATTAAATTGTTGCTAATTAAAGTCGAGGGAAAATTAAATATCTAAATTGCATTTAAATTATTTCGAGTTAATTGAATAATGATGCGGATATCGTAAATCTAAAATTTAATTAATCGAGCGCACGCAAAATTCATTATTTATATTTAGCCAATAAGGTTTCAAAATTAATAATGTTATTTGCCAAATAAATCTAATTTATACTATAGCCAATTTTAATTTCCCCTAAACCTTCAAATTTCGACAATTAAATAATCTGGCCAAAATTGGCCTCATAGGTTAAAAATTCGTATAAAATAATTAATAATTCTCATTTTCAAATTTCCCCCAAATTAAATTTAACTTGACGTCCCTATTTAATTAAATACAAAAATTATTTATGAAATATCCTTATTAATGATCCATGATAAAATTACATTAGTAATTGCGATATTAGAGCTATATAAAATCAATCCCCCAATTTAAAATTCTGTTAAAAGTGAAAAAGGGGTCTAATTATTACTTACGCATTCATTAATTAACAAAATAAAATTTAAATAGGTTTTCAAATTAACCTCTTATATATATATATATATATATATATATATGTGTGTGTGTGTGTGTGTGTGTGTGTGTGTGTGTGTGTGTATAAATATAGCATATATAAAATATATATATATATCAACAATTGGATAAACAAATCTAAATTATACCCATTCATACATTTTTATTTTTATTTTATAAATTAACCCAGCTATACCAACTAAATATATTATTTCGACTTACAAATAAAAACTAAAATTCAAATCTTTCTTTTATTTTTCTATGCTAACCCTAACCGAAATATGGTCTAGGGTTGCATTACTAACATACTCTTATTTTCAAAATGCTAACCCTAACCCGAAATTGGGTCAGGGTTGCATATTCTTATTATTTAAAAATCCTTTCTTTCTCTTTTTCTTTTACCCTAACCTGAAATGGGGTTAGGGTTTAATATTTCTTTTTTTTTTGTGAGTGTGTGTGTGTTGCAGGTACGACAGCCATGAGGCGGTGGCCGAAGTGGAGGCAGGGCGGTGGAGCCACTCGAAGGGAAGCCGCGGAGGGGGGGGTTTGAAGTGGTGGCAAGCATTATGGGGCTCCCCATAGGGGTCGGCCGCAGCTGAGCCCTGCGGGTCACGACCCACAGTGTGGCTGCTACCGCCACTGTGGGATGCCACCCATAGGGAACGACCGAAGTCGTTACCCTTGTGGGTTGCAGCCCACAGTGCGGCCACAGCCGCCGTAGTGGGACGTCGCCCACAGGGAACGACCGAGCCGCTTCCCTTGTGGGTTGTGGCCCAAAGCATGGGCAAGCCGCCTTGTGGGTCTCCCTGTAGGGGCCGAAGCCCTATTTTTTTTTGTATTCCTTTTTTTTAAAGATATATATATATATATATATATATATATATATATATCAGTCTCTAGGGTTAGTTTTTTTTTTTACATGCAGGAAATAGCAGAATAAGGACATTATATAATAGATACAACATTTAAATGGATATAGCTTTTTTTTGAATGATTTATTTTAACAAGAGCATATTAATTCATAACCTCAATTTATTCCTAATATTAGATATTTAAACTAACCATTTTCTTTTCAAAATAACTTAGCATAGTGAAGATATTTTGTTCTCATTGTCTAAGGCTAAATATGTATTTTCATTTTCTTTTCTAAAATGCCTTAAAACAGATAATACCAGAACTAACTTTTAGATTATTTTTCCTAGATTAATATTTGCAATGTTTAAACAGGAAATAAAAGTGACAGTAATAAATATGACTGTAGCAGCATTTTAAATATTTCAGAAAAAAAAACACTTAACACATTCTCATTTCTCTTTCTGCATCTCTTTTTTTTTCTTTATATAAATTACAGAGATAATAGATGACAGAATTTAGTTACATGACAGATTTAAATAAAAGACAACAACACAATACATTTCCTTTCCCTTGCACTTTATACAAAACAGAGTTAACCAAATGCATTCTTTTTTTTTATTCATTTTAAATGATCCTTACATCAATAAAATACATCTTAAGGCACACTCAATATTACAGATTTCTAAATCATTAGAATATCATTACAACAGAAAAATCCTTCCTTTCCCTTCTTTTCTTTTCAACAAAATATAATATTACATTATTTTTCTTTCTGCAACTAACGTAAAATTTGTAACTCCTAGCTTTATTTTCCAAGCAACCTGCATTCAAAACTTAAGGCTGTGACCATGGGGTGCTCACCTCCCAGCCTAGGCTTACTAGAAGCCACCCTCGAGCTTGGAGAACCAAGTCTTAGATGGGTTACACTCAAGAAAACACAAACAAGCAAGGGGGAAAACTCAACCAACACATTCCCATCCCAAAGCTGAAAATTCATCACATAATGTGATGTTTTACAAGGGTGGAAGTGGACCAAATACCTTGAGGAAATCTGCAAGATAATAGATCACAACCAACTCATGGCAACCAAGAACACCACAAAAATCCATCTCAACCCAACATCCTTCTGACCCCCAAGGCATACATGCCATATTTTCTCCCGTTATGACTCTCGAATGCATAAACAAGACTATGTAGCAAGGGTCACATACACAAACCCTAGAGATCACTCTCATAATGAGAGCCTCTCACTCTAAGGTTGTCAAACTCCTTCCACCCCCAAGACCATTCTACCCTCCCAAGGGTAGAAGGCCTTGGATACTCCTCAAACACAAGAAAATGCATACAAGAAGAGAAATACAAAAAAGATCATATAATATTTTTCACAAAGGAATACAAAGAAAGCAACATTTAAATTCAAGCAATCCTACAACAACTTTCCAAACATACAAGTAAGAATAAGCACCAACCTTGAATCTACCAAGGGGTTCTAGGGATAGCTTGGAGAAGAGCAGCCCAATTCCACAAATTTTTTTCTGCAACACTTAGCCAAAATTCCTATTCTAAAACTGGTTTTCTTCCAAAATTACCAAAATCTCCAAAGGTGGAGAGTGGGTGTTTAACTCACTAAGTATCCATCTCTAGCGTAAGAAGGCTTCTCTCACTCCTTCCAACCTCTTGGATAGAGTGAGAGGCTCCCATTGGTTGGTCTTCCCTAGGTCTTACACACTCCCTAACCAAGGCACCTCACAAAGAGGAATGAAATGGGGAAGATTGATGACACATACCAAGAAGGTTATCTAACCAAGGATGGCACTCCTATAGATGAAATTCGTCCATATTGGGAAAACCACTTTTTTGGGTGGTTAAACAAGCCCTAGGGGAAAGACACATGGACAAATTTGGCCTTCATCCATAGGTACCCCATGAGGCCCAATAAAAATGCCCCAAAACTGACTCTAGGAGTTGATTTAACCCTTTGAAAGTCAACCTAAAGTTAACCTATGGGTCAACTCTGAGTCGACCCTCCCTATGGCTCACTATCCTAGATTTCTTGGAACCTTCAAGGATAATTTGGAAAATATAACAATTCAACAAAATTAAATCTCTCCAAAAAGGTGACATGACAATTGCCAATACAACATACAACATATGTGTCAAGTGACACTACAAAAATAATTCCACATCACTAATACACACATGGCAATTGTCTCTTGAATGATTTAAATAATTTAATAAATACAATTTACACACATGCAAACATTTATGTTTACGAATAAAATACAATACATACGGGGTGTTGTCTCTCCAAATAGACAACCCCTGGTTTTATGAACATACATAGGCCCAGGCTTGATTCTCCATAATGTTTCCATGGTCACATGGATAATTTTCCTGCACATGTCAATTACACATTAGTACTTTCCAATAGTCTCATATAATATTAAACACATAAACAAGAATACACATCAATCACTCTACATATAATTAATATCATACAATTCAATTTTCTATATATCAAAGCAAATCCACATAAGCAGTTATCATAATCCTTATAAACTTAATCCATTCAAATGATATGCATCATAATAAAGTCCTGCAAATCAAATAATGACCTACACCATCTCAATGTTATCCTGTTCTAGAATCATATAAAATTCTATATCCACAATGCATGGAAATGAAGCATCAATATATCAATGTTATCAAATCCTTGGGATCATATAAAGTTCTATATCCATAATGCATAAAAATAAATCATCCATAATAGTTCCAACATGAAAATCACTAAAATTCTAGGATGGGTTGGGGTAGGGCCTCACAGATCTATTGAGTTTTTTTGTGTTGCAGCTGTAGGTATCACACTTCATAGAGCACGATATTTTGGCACCCATCGTGGGGCTGGAAATCTCATTTTTGGCCTCTCAAGTATCATCAAATCTTCATTTATGGCCAGGTCAGAATCAAAATATCGTACGAGTCCCTTTTCAGTGTCGTACAAGCTCCTTTGTGCACTAAAATAATAATTCTTCCTAACTCGTACAAGCTTTTAAGGAGACTGAATTGTCGTACGATCTCTGTTTTGCACTCGTACGGTCTCGGAAGGATACTTGTACGGTTAGGTAAATTACGTCGTACAAAATTCTGTTTCTGTCTTTTCAAAGCAGTTTGCATTTTTAGGGTTTTCATGCTTCAATTTGGTTATTACTAATGCTAACCCTGGTCTGTTTGTGAGTTTTTTGGCAGCCTAATAGGTTTTTGCATGATGATTGTCAAAGATTACGCTTGTCAAAGCTTCATTTCACCAAAACACATCATGACTACTAATGCATTTATTTTGCAAGTTGCCTAGGAGGACTCAACTAAACTTTATGTCTTCTTTAAGTTTTCTAGGCACACTTGTTTTTGCTAATGGAAGTGAACACTCATGTATTATGTGTTTTGATGATAGGTGAGTATGCTCTCACCTTTCTTAGGTGATCTAAAAGATAGACTCATCCTTTTCTTTCATTAGTGCATATCTTTAGCGGGCTTCACCTCCCGAGGAGCTAATAACTCTTAGCCATTAAGGTCGGTGAGAGGGGAACGCCCCAAGTTGGAATGGTTAATGCCAAGCACTCCAACCCACTATAAAATAAATATGATTTGATAAAAATCAAGTCAATGGCAGTGCTCAAGAATAGCTCTCCTTTGTACCTTTGGGTATGTCAAACCTTGGTTTTCAAGGCTAGGAGACCTCTTAATTTAGTATTATACCCCGACGTGCCGAACAGATCCCTTACTAGTTCCAGTTAAATTAGAAGCTACCTGATTCAACTCTGAAAGAGTGATAATCTTTGTGCAAGAGAGATAGTAACTCTCCCAAGACACTTGAAATATCATTCCCCCATTAGCGTTTGGAGTTAGATAATATGGCGTTGAGAATCCATTGCGTGAGACTCAGCGGCCGTATTCTGATTAGCTATTGGGTGTGTAACTAAGCTTGCAAGCAAAGGTTTTCTCTCTCAGCCAACTTCCTTAGGTAGTGTAATGTGCCTGAGGTCACTTATCATATCGTGTGTTTGCTATGTATTCATCCCTGAAACAAGAAAATCCGACATTTAAAATTGGAAAACATAAGCAAAACATCAAACTTCAATGATCAAAAATATGTCCAAACAACATTTTTTACCTCTATTCTGTCTTGAGTCGTATGAGCTTTTGTTTTGTCGTACGAGCCTTCTAGTTTATCATTTTGGTCAGTAAGTTTTGTCATACGAGTCTTCTGGTTTATCATTTTTCTTAGTAAGTTTTGTTGTACGAGTTCTTTGGTTTATCGTATTGCTTAGTAAGTGTTGTCGTACGAGGCCTCTTGTTTATCATTTTGCTTAGTGGGAATTATCGTACGAGCTTGTGCTTTGTCATATGAGAATACTGATTTTTCATATGGGTCTGTATGTATTTTCATCTGAAGCTACTTAAACTGTCATACAAATTTCTGTCTTTGTTGGTCCAGAGTTGTCTTCTTGCACATCTTTTTTAGGTTTGTCCTATTTGCTCGATCAATTTGCAGTGATCATAAACACATGTTATCCATTATTTTATGCTTGTATTGTCTTCTTGGTTAGCTTGGTCAAGTTATCATCTGTTAAATCAGACTTTAGAAATAAACACCTCAAGATTTTCAAGTACTCACCCTCAACAAGTTCAAGATCTAAACATCTCAAAGTGCATCATCACCCTCTTTGATAAACTGATCACACAAGACATAGTTTCTCATCAAGATCTATCATCCTCTATCATGAAACTACAATGTTTGGTTAGGATAATCTTGTCCCACATCGTAGGATATATCATTCCTATTGGACTTGGTTTTTATCAAATCATCATTACTGCACTCCAAAACTGAAGATCGAAAAACTTGCAAACTTTTAAATACTTGAACCATCTTTTTGTGTCATATTGCTCTATCACATTTACATTAATAGTTGATCACTTATCAAAACAACTTTTGGACAATCGAATCCTTGCAATGGAAACAAAAACAGTCGAAATAGTTGAAGATCATAGCAACATGGCATACCAAAGCAAAATACAAGAAGACATAACAAGCCAACATATCAGAGAAATCAAACAACTCCAAAATCAAAATCCAACCATGTCAAAACCTCACAAGGATTCAAATGCATCTCCGAAGAAAGGTGGCTCTTTTATGCAACCCTTAAAGAGATCCCTAAAGGATTTGGCTAAAGAAGATCAAAATCACACACCTATGTCTAGCAATGGCTGATCCCCCCATAAGAAAATTGACTCACCAAAGGCATCTATTCCTACACCTCTTAAAAGCTTGCAAGAACCTTCCATTGAATCATCACCAAACAATACACCCAAAGATGAAGTTCCCCAAGTGATATCTAGGATTTACATCAAACCTACTTCAGAGGATCCTATTCAAATCTCATCTCCTTCACATCCAAGCATTGATTCCTTGCAATATCCCCATAGCGCTTCCTTGCAAATTGAAGTCCTCATTCACAGAATGCTCGTTAAACATGTCCTAATAGATGGAGGAGCTGGTTTAAACATTTTTTCTTTGAGTCTTGTCCGTGCTCTAGGTTATTTGGAAGATGCAGTTGATCCCCAGAAAAAGATCACATTAAAAGCATATGATGAAGACAAACATTCCTCTAAAGGAATTGTGATGTTACCCATCAAAGTGGGACCTTTGCAGAAAGACACAACATGCCAAGTTATAGACTTGGACCTACCATACAACATATTCTTGGGGAGACCCTGGATACAGGACATACAGGCTATTCCCTCAACAGGTCATCACTGCTTGGAATTTCCATAAAATGGGCAAGAAATCACGATCTCAGCAGACTCAAATCCATTGCAGTGTTGTAGTAATCTAAAATCAACTCAAGAGGTCATTGTTTCACATAATAGAGAGGTAGAACCTTCAAGAACACAATCCAAAGAACAATCATTTGCATCAATTTTGTCAAACATGGAAAAACAAATGCAGCTAAGAGACCGAGGGAATGGAGAATATTTGCTATCATGGAAAAAGAAACCAGAGCAACTTGAAATTGAAAGGGATGAAGAATATGTAGGTGTCGATCTAGTTCACATGTATGCAGGACAAACGTTAGGAACTATCCCACTTGAATTAGGATCACATTTAGTTGACTTGGACTTAATCGAGGACAATCGGGAGCTACTTGTGAAAGGTCACACTGATGAGAGTATCGTTCTAGACATGGAAATACCTATTGGAAATTATTACATCTCTATCATGACCCCTAATATCTTTGAAACAATTCAACCTAAAGATCCTTTACCTCTAATCCCTCCTGAACCTATGGACTGGGAAAATGAAGGACATATTTCCATTGATACCTTTCCTAATGACCATGCCATATCTTTATATCTTAATGCAATCGAACCCTCAACAACTTTCACTAGGGATGCTGCTAACGTATCTTCGAGTCTAGTGGGTGCCAAATCTCCTAGTCGCAAAAGTGAAAATAAAGAAGACAATATCAAGTCTAATGATGAAAACCATTTCTTGGCAACATTAGATCGAGAAAAAGTAAAAATAAAGGATGCATCTAATGGTGAAAACCTCCTTGAGGCATTGGAAGATGGGAGATTTGACACCTTACCTAAATAATATCAAGAGAGGTCATATATCCCGATGAAACAGACAGAGGAAGTTACCATTGGCACAACTAATCTACATCCAACAACTTCTTTATCAGAACTAGCAAGGCAAAAATATTTTGAACCCTTCAAAAGATGGCAAATCAATTTTACCTGGTCATATACAAACATTCCAGGGTTCGATCCATATCTTACAATACATCACCCAAATATTAGTCTAGGAGCAGGCATCAATAATGGAACACAACATGGATCAAGAGCAGGTATTCTATTCATCACACCACAAGGTCATACAATCCCAAAAGCATACAAATTAATCTTTCCATGCACCAACAATACAATAGAATATGAAGCTTTGGTTACAGGTATCAAAATGACTATAGAATGGAACATTACACAACTTCAAGTCTTTGGAGACTCTCAGCTCATCATCAATCAAATCAATGACATTTATCAAACAAAGGATGAAAAGTTGATGCCTTATAAAAAGATGGTTGATGATATCAAGAAATACTTTGTAGAAATAACTTTTTAGAAGATTCCAAGGAATGACAACAAAGCAGCAGACGTCATGGCTACACTTGCTTCTCTCCTTCAGACACAAGAAAATCAACAATGCTATGAATTCTTGGTAGAAGAGTTGTTTTACCCTGCTCATAATTGTCCTGATTGCCAAACTATCTGTCACCTTGTTGGGTGTGATTCCTCCCGCTATGGACAAAATTACACATACATGAAAGATAATATCCTCCCTCCTGACTTATCAAAAAATCAAAAGAGAAACTTTATTTTCCAATCCTCCCATTATACTCTCGTCATGGATACCCTGTTTAAATGAGGTCTAGACGGTACTCTTTTAAGATGTTTCAAACAAGAAGAATCTGAGAAGGCCTTACATGAAGTACAGAATGACATTTGTGGCACTCATTCATGTGGTATTACCCTTTCAAAAAACTCATACGCTTGGGATATTATTGGCCAACTATGGAATGAGATTCTTTTCAGATAGCTAGAACATGCAAACAATGTCAATTCCATGGGAATTTGATTCATGCACCAGCACAAGAACTTCATTCTTTGGCAACATCTTGGCCTTTCTGTCAATGGGGTATTGATCTAGTAGGAAAGATAAATCCTTCTTCATCTAATGGTCACAAATTCATCCTTGTCACTACAAAATATTTCACAAAATGGATTGAGGCAGTACCTCTCACAAATATCATAGGAAAACAAATTGCTACATTTATCTTGAACTACATCATCTATCGCTATAGAATACCCATGACCATTATCACTAATAATGGGCGACTGTTCAAGAATCGGGATGTACAAGAGCTATGTGAGAAATTCAAGATCCAACACAGATTTTCCACACCCTACTATCCACAAGGGAATGGGCAAGCAGAAGCATCAAACAAAACTATTTTGAAAATCCTCAAAAAGACAGTGAATGATGTTGGAAGAGATTGGCATATTCAATTGAACCCTACTCTATGGGCCTACCGTACCAGTATCCGCACACCAACAGGTGCCACACCTTTCTCTCTTGTTTATGGATTAGAAGCAATACTGCCAATAGAAGTAGAGATACCGTCTCTACGAGTATCATTAAAAGGTCTTATTCCAAATGAAGAACAATGAGTATCTAGACTGCAGGAGTTAGAATTGATTCATGAATGAAGACAAAATGCCTTTGATGATTTAAAGGTATATCAACAAAGAATGTGTCGAAGTTATAATCACAGGGTCAAACCATGAGTCTTTCAAGTTGGGGAACTAGTACTAAAGGAAAATCCACACAAACAGGCAGATCAAGAAAAGAAAGGAAAGTTCGAAGCAAACTAGTTAGGTCCGTTTGTGATCACAACAATATTTGGTTCAGGAGCATATCAACTATCAACACAGGATGAAGATCAGCTCGAAGAACCCATCAATAGCATGCATATAAAGAAATTTTATGTCTAAAAAAGCAGAAAAATTGAAAACAGTGAAAAAGTAGAAAAATAAAAAACAGTGAAAAAGCAGAAAAAAAAAAATCAAGAATTAGAAAAATAAAAAAAAGTGAAAAAGCAGAAAAAAAAAAGCAAAAAGTAAAAAAGCAGAAAAAAAAAAGCAAAAAAGCAAAAAAAAAAACAGTGAAAAAGCAAAAAAAATCCAAAAACAGTGAAAAAGCAGAAAATCCCCAAAAAGGCTGAAAAAGCAGAAAATCCAAAAAAAAATCAAATATGAGAAAAAGTGCAATAAAAACAGATGGTGAAAACTTGGCAAATAGGCGCTATCTGTCCGCTAGCTCTTCCATCTATTAGTTCATGCATCCTTCCGCTTGCATTCATTCAACGTTGTTCATATCCATAATAAAGCCTTGTACATGCACAGGCATCCCAAGTGGCTTCTTGCCATGGTTTGGATAATTGGGTATATCATACTGAATTTGTTTCTAGGCTTGGGGCAAAATCCTGCACCTAGCTGGGGGCAAATTTTTTGGTCATTTTGAGCTTAATCAAATAGGTAGAACAACAGTTAGACAACTCTTATCAAGCAAAAACTGAGACATATCCAACATTGAACACGAGATCCAATTATCAAACATCAAACTATCACAAAGTCAGTCTAAGCACATGGATGATATCTTTTGGATAATGATTTTAACATGATTGTTCAACTTTTCTATCTTGATTTTTGCTATCATGATTTCTAAGTGACTCCAGGATATCTTTGACTAAAGGAACAAGAAAGGAACATGATATTTTTCTTGTTTGCTATCTGTAAATTAATCATTAATATGTGCAAATCTGTCTCGGGACATGATCATCAGAGTATCATCAAAGATATTTCTGATTTGTGTATTGAAATGATTAATACTGCCCGTTTTACAGAAGCATCACTCAGGTCATCTCGGTTCAATTATACCTTGATGCTTGTGCTAACTTACCATATCAAAATCCAGGAAAGTCATTCTCAGGTCATCATGGTTTAATTATACCATCAATGTTTGCAATTACTTCCCATATTTAAAAAAACTCAATGATGACAAAACGCAATAACCCAGTGACTGGTCCGGTCGTAGCTTTGCATTTCATTTGCATTAGCTTTGCATTTAGCTTGCATTTCATTCTTGTATGGGATCTCGCATGCTCATTTTATCCAAGGTTAAATCTATTGTAAGAATCATCAAGGCATCATCATAAGTGTATACGCAATCAAACTGATGACTCATCTCTATCCAGATATTATCAGCTCAACGAAAATCTTATATTACTCTCCCCTCAACAGAACCAACATCAGCATATCTAAATCTTCCTGCAGCTTGATATCAACAAACTGTCAGTTATTTACCCAATCAATCTTATCAATTCTATCAATCAATCACATCTAAATCTATCCTATCATGTCTTATACAAGATGTATCTTTCCTGAAACCAGATGTTCTGATCATGTCTTATACAGGATATATCATTCCTGAAACCAGACGCTTTGATCATCTTTGTCTTATATAGGAGGTGTCGTTCCTGAAACCAGACTAAATCTCAATCTTATCAATCTAATCAATCAAGATTTATCAATAATCAAGAACCACATCACCGTGATAGTAGAACTCACATTTTCATCAACCACAGTTGCATAAATCAAATAATTTCTAATCGAGATATCAATTTCGCAAATATCCAAAAACTCCAAAGATCAATTATCTCAATTGATCTCCCGAGGGGGCATCATCGTATCAGAATTTATCAATCAATAGTTGGAGCTTCCTATTAAACCAATATCATCATCAAAATGAGATTATTCTTTGAATCAATGGGTCATCACACCTCGCTTCAAAGAGGGGCAAAATGTATACACCTAAAAATGGTCTGAAGATAATTAATTAAATAAACAATTATTTAATTAATTCCCCTTTCTAATTTAATTGAATTCTTTAGGCAATTTGATTAAATTCTCCCTTTCATATACTTATTAATAAATCTAAGGATTTATTTAATAGGTTTATTTCAATAGTCCCCTTTGATTATTAATTCAAATTTATTAATCCTTCCCCCACTTAAATCAATTCTTCTAATCCTCTAATTAATTAAAACAAATCAATTTATGAGTTGTTGAGAATTAATTAGTCTTTTCCTATTATTTGAATTTTTTAAATTCAAATTACCCACATGCCTCCTAACTTCTAACCACCTAACCTAACCATCCCTCTAACCTATCCCATTCCACCTAGCCTTGGGCTTTCTTAACCCTATCCTATCTTGCACATGCTAACCTTGTATGGTGTGGATATTTTCCTCTTGACACATGGAACTTTGGCCACATGTCTCCTCTCTTGGACGCTTGCCCTTTTATGAGAAAATCTCCTTGACACTTGTCACCATAGAGATAACAAATGTCTCTTCCTCCAACCTCTTCTCCAACCTCCAATTTCACCCTTGATATCTTCAGACTCAATCTTGACCATTGATTCCTTCCACCTTAACCTTGGCCTTGGAAATCCTATAAATATCCCCCATTTTGGAGAAATAAGGATCCCATCTCATATCAATTTATGCATTGTTACTATAGGCATATCCATTCTAGCATATCATTTGAGCATTGTTATTATAGGCAATTGCATCTTAGATTTAGTTTAATTTGATCATTTTCTAGCATAATTGTTGAATCATGTAGCTTAATCAATCTCTTTTCTAGTTTAATTGCATCATCATCATAGCTTAAATCATGCATATCATTAGCTTAATTAGTCTCTTGGATCAATCTAGCATAATCAATCTCATCTTTGCATATCATTATCATTTCAAATCCTCCGTCTAGGTGTAGTCAAGTCACTGGAATTGCTTATCCAGATTTGAGAGAAAATCAATACTCGCATCTCTTAGGAGGCGATAGGTCACTTTTTCATGGTTCATATTTGTTTTCTTATTATTTGCTAACCATGCTTGTAATGATCTATTGATTGTTTTTGTGTTGCAACTGCAGGTATCACACTTCACAGAGCATGACACAAGCATGATAAAGGTTTAATGTGCACATGAGTTGGGTGTCTCAAAAGGTGAGTACACATGTCTACACATAAGATGTGAGACAAAAATTAAAAAATCCCTAAATTAGAATTAGTGTGAATAGGGCTTTGAGTAAAAAAGACTTTAAGCTAACTAGCTTGACCATGTCCCTATTTACACCAGTACCACCCTTAAGTGCAATTTAAGGAGAGATAAATAGAAATATGATGGATCTTGACTAATAGGCCATGTTAAGTACCCATTTACAAATAAATATCCCATGAATGAAGAAAAGGAGAAAATCTAATGGAAAATAAACTACTCCACAAAAGAGAAATGATGCAAGAAAAAAATGTGTGAAAAAGAAAGGGGGACTTAACATTCCCCCCAAAGTACTAACTCTATCATAAATTATGATAAACATTCCCTTCAGAGGAGAGGAAAAGAGAGAATTTGTGAGGCCCTACCCGACTCATCCTGACATTTTCTGTTATTTTCATATTGAGACTACTATGGATGCTTTATTTTATGCATTATGGATTTATAACTTATATGATTCCATGATTTGGATCACATTGATGTATATTGATGCTTCATGTTATGCATTATGATTATGAAACTTTATATGTTGATAGAATAGAATTATTTTGAAATGATGTATGTCATTATTAGATTTGCAGGACTTCATTTTGATGATAGAAATAGGATGCTTATTATATGAATGGTTCAATTTTGAGGAGTATGATAATTGCTTATGTGGAATCAAATTTAAATGAATGGGATATTGAATTATTATTGTCAAATGTATGAGTGTTTGATGTGCAATGGAATTCATGTGTTTAATTATATATATTTGTGATTATTTATAATTTCTAATGTGTTAATTGAGATGCACAGGAAAATTATCCATGTGACCATGGAAATAATATGGAGAACCAAACCTAGACCTATGTACGTTTGTTAAGCCAGGGGTTGTCTATTTGGAGAGACAACACCCCATTTGTATTGTATTTTATTTGTGAAAGTAAATGATGCATGAGTGTTAAATTGATTTTATGTATATGTGTAATCCTACAAGAGACAAATTCCATGTGTGATTTTTATATTGTATTTTATTGTGTCACTTGACACATGTGTTGATTAGTGTCATTGATTTTGACTTGTCTCTTGGAGGGAGTTTTGTTTCTACCAAAGCCATTCAAACACATGAGTGTGGTCCCAAATTTGCCTTGGGTAGGGAGTCTTGGGAGTGGTCAACTCAGGTTTGACCCGTAGTTTAACTTCAGTTGGGATTCTAAGGGGTCAAATGGACTCCTAGGGTTAGTTTTAGGGCTTTTCCAAAGGTCCAAAGGGTATACCTATGGGTTAGGGGTATTTTTAAACATGTGACTACTCCCATGTGACTGTTTAGTCACCTCAAAAAGTGGTTTTCCCAAGGTGAGCGAAAATTCAACTTAGAAGGTTCCTCCTAGGATAGACAATCTTCCCTTTTGATGTCAAACTCTTTTCCCCATCCTCTCTCACCTTTTTCCTTTCCAATTTTAGTAACATATAAGAGGTTGGGAAGAGCAACCAATGGGAACTCTCACCTTACCCAAGGGGTTGGGAAGTGTGAGAGAGGCCTTCTTAGGCAAGGATTAGGGACTTAGTGAGTAATCACCCACTCTCCATTGTTGGAGATAACGCAATTTTTGAAAATTAGTTGTAGGATAGAATTTTTGGTGAAGTTTTGGTGAAGAGTTTGTGTGGATTTGGGCTACTCATCCCCAACTAAGTCTATCATACCTATTGGTAGATTAAGGTTGGTTTTAATTCCTTTTAGTTATGTTGTTTATGTTGTTTTGAAAGAAAGAAATGCTTGTATGAGAAGATGTGTTTATGTAAATTTTTTTGTAGGAGAAAAGTGTAAATTTTCCTTTCCTTGTTCTTTGTTTATGTGTTCTTGTTTTGGGAGTGTCCAAGGCCTCCTACTCTTGGGAGAGTAGGATGGTCTTGGGGTGGAAGGAGTATGATAGCCTTGGGTGAGAGGCTCTCCTTATGGAGAGTGATCTCAAGGGTGTCCTTTGTGACCCTTGCTGCATAGCCTTGTGTATGCATTTAGGGGTCATAAGGGGAGAAAATATGGCTTTTATGCCTTTGGGGGGGCATAAGGGTGTGGAGATGAATTTGTTGTATTTTGTTATGCCATGAGGTGGCTTGAGATGTATTATGCTTGCAGTCTCCCCAATGGTATTTGGTCCACTTCCACCTGTGGAAAGATCATCACAAGTTGTGGTGAGAGTGTAGCTTGGGAAGGGAAAATGCATGTGGAGTGTTTGCCCTATGTTTGTTGTATTTGTTGTTTGTTTGTGACCCGTCTAGTGCTTGGTTCTCCAAGCTTGGGGGTGGCTTCTAGTAAGCCTAGGCTGGGAGGTGAGCACTCCATGGTCAAGTTGTATTTTATTGCAGGTTGCATGGGATGGGAAAGAAAAGATGAAGAGATTTGTTGCTGTTTTGAGTTGCAGAAAAGTTTTCAATGGGAATGTATTTATTTGTAGCAAAAAAAAACCAAAAAAAACCATTGTTGTATTTATTTTCCAAGAGAAAAGAAGTGTATGTATTTGTTTTATTCATAGTCCCATGGAAGGGGAATTCTAGTTGGGTTTTCAAACTCATTTGTAATAATATTTATTTTAATATGCTTAAAGGAATGTATTTCTTCAATTTGGTTAGTTTTACAAAAAAAGAAACATGTTTATATTTGGGGATTAAATTCCTATTGCTATTGTAAATATTATATGTTCATTTATGTTTATTCAGCAAATAAAAGTTCATTTTATCCTTAAAGCAAAATGGAAATAGTCTCACATTAGATTCTAGCTTTATTTATGCTGCTGCAAATAAATTAAATCTGTTATTTGTTCTTTCATTTTATACAAAAAATTAAATATTATAGTAGTAGCCTATTTTAAAAAAAGAAGGGGTTAGCATCTAGAAAAGATTACATTTAAGTTGTTGTTTTATATGCATTTAAAATGTTAGTTACAGAATATAAAATACTTTTCTTTGTATGCCTTCTAAAAAACATTTTTTTTTTTTATTATTCCATTATTATCATGCTGTAAATGATCATGTTAATTCTTGCATGTAAAAATAAATTAACCAGAAAGGAAACTTATAATTTGACTAAGAGTGTTATTGAAATTTTATATGTACCTATATTTGTGTATAAATATATATATATATATATATATATATATATATATATATATATATATATATATATATATATATATATATATATATATATATATACATACATTTAAAACATTTAAACATTATATGCTGGAAAAGCCTTATATACATAAAATAAAATAGAATAGAGATATATATATATATATTTATATATATAAAATATAAATGTTAAACCTTTTTAAAAATATATATATAAAAAAAAAATAAACAAATTTTATTAGGGTTGGGCTTACCCCTCGGCCTCGCGGAAGTGCCATGCGGGCGAGGGTAGGGAGGCGCCCCCGCATTGGAGGCGGTGACCCCCAACGGCGGTTGCAACCGCCTCTGTGGGCTGCAACCCACAGATGGGAAGCCTCGGCTCTCCCCGTGGGCGGTGCTCCGTAGTGGTGGCGCAACCAGTCTGTGGGCCACGTACCGCAGTGGCTGTGGGTCGTGACCCGCAGGCACAGCTGTGGCCGTCCCTGTAGGGAGCCCGCGGAATCCCCTCCTTCGTTCCCCCTTCTCCCACCTTCGCACAAAAACATACGGCTTCGGCCCTGCACCCCCCGCCCAAAGGAAAATATGGGAGACGCCTCCCATGGCCGCTACCCAATCTTCAACCTACACCCACACACACACAACACACACAAAAAGAAAAAAAAATTATTTTATCACACACATGCCCTAACCCTAATTTCGGGTTAGGGCCAACACACATGGGTTTTAAAAGAAAATGTGTGTGGGATATGAGTTAAAAAGAAGTTAGGGTTATCATATGGATTTTTTTAGAATTTGTTTTAAAAAAGTAAATTAATAAAAAGAAAAGAGGACCACCTCTTTATCCTTTGATTATATATATATATATATATATATATATATATATATATATATATATATATATATATTTGTATATATATATATATATTTGTATATATGTGTGTATAGATGTACATTTTTACATTCCCTCCATACCTCTTATATGAATAAATATATATAGATGTCTTAGATATATGGTATATATATATATATATATATATATATATATATATATATATATATATATATATATATATATATATATATATATGTAGAATTTTATATTTATTTGGAACCAAATAGTTTAATTGCAAATTATTTATAACCACTTTCAAATATTATAGGAGTGAAGAAGCATTTTAATAAGAAGTTTTAAATTTAAACTCTTGGGAGGATAAATCTTAGGGAATTAAAATGACCTATGTATGTCAAGTTGGTCCCCTTTTTAAATTTTAAATTATGAGGCATTTTATTTAATGGAAATTGTGTTTAATAGATTTACTTAAATCTAAGAGCTAGGACAAATTTATTTAGACCCTAGGTAATTAAAGAACTATATGAGATTATTAATATCCCCTATCAATTAATGTTGAGATTATTTGCTAAGTGAGTTTAATTATTTATTAATGGAAGATAATATTAATTTTGTTGGAGAATTATAATCCTACTTTTAACTTAGATGGTTTTTCGCCAAATTGGTGTAGTTATTGGAATCACTCAAAACATAGTTAAGACTAAACTAGTTTTGCATTATTTTAATTAGGTTAGTTGTACTAGGTTAAGTATTTAAAAAAAAAATTTATTCCGTTTGTGCCCAAAAGTTTGGGCATGACATAATTCCTATGTGACCCCCTCAAAA
This sequence comes from Cryptomeria japonica, assembly GCF_030272615.1. NCBI lineage: Eukaryota > Viridiplantae > Streptophyta > Pinopsida > Cupressales > Cupressaceae > Cryptomeria > Cryptomeria japonica. The sequence continues at coordinate 323,986,517 of NC_081415.1, forward strand.
GTGAGAAGGAAAGAACTCCATGTGAGAAAATTCTTCCTCCAAAAACTAAGATGAGAAGAGAAACCAAACAACCTCCCCTCAAACTACCTCTTATAGTACAAGTAGATGCTAAAGAAGATCCACAACATTGAAAAATATTTCTCATTATAAGAAGAAACAAAACCATAGATGTGTGCATGATATTTTCTCATTCAAGATCTAGGAATATGCAAAAAGAATGGTGAATATCTATGAATTCTACACGTGATCAAAAGACTTGGATGATACCTTAAAATATTTCTCAATAGTCTAATATATTTTCAAAACATGATAAAAGAAAAGGAGCGTGAATAAAAATCACATCCATAGAAGATGATGCTGATGCAACTCCATCAAAGTTACCATCAAATGGAAGATGAATGACCTTAAAATTTTATCCCAATTCTACATTGCAAGAATCTGTAAAGAAAAGATTATAGGTTTGATAGATATATTTCCTAGTGAAGTGGATTTGGAAAACTAATATTAATATCCTATTTCAAGGAATCATTGAAAGTAGTAGATGAATCAATTGGATTTGAATATAGTAATAACTAATGACGAGAGAGATGATATCTCAATGCAAGTTATTAGATTATATTGGGCATCCCCAAACAATATTATTGTCTCACAAGATGTTTAAGTGGTATGTAGCTATTTAAGGTTGATTCCCTTTATCAATATTGTTTATGGATGCTTGTGTGGTCTCTTCGAAATCTCTCTCTTCCATATGTCTAGGCTCTTCACTTCTCCATTTTTATCCAACTCTGGAAAAGTCTAGTGCTAAAGTGTTTCAAAAGAATTTATCTTTTCCTTTACAACCACTTCTTTGCCCTTAACATATTGCAATTTATTGATTAAAACATTTATCATCTTCCAGGTGGCACCGATAATGGGTGGGGCTGATGGAAGACTTTTGACAACCATATACAAGTCCTTCAATGTTCCAAACTATGACTGCCATACATCATTTAATGGTTTCAAAAATACAATGAATTATTTACATTGCTTTAAAACTTGGAACAATATTTGATAAGCATTGTAGACATCATCCAATTTATTCAAAACTATTTTTAATAGATGCAAAATTATTCCCCTCATTATTTATAATGAATTCTTTCTTTCATCATCTTTAGCCATTTCACAATTCATCTTTCTACTTTAATTCCTACTCCATTATTTTCAATTGTGCCTTCATGCTATCCATTTCTTGTACTAATGGAGAAGCAACATTATGAGTTGAAGAAGAGGGTTGTTCTTGTAGTGTGGCATCTATTGGCAAAAGGAGGGGATCCTTTATCTCTATAACAATCTTCAACCTTGCATTCTCCTGAAACAATTGATTATATGATTTGTTCCTTCTTACCCTTTCAACACTTAAAATTTCTAACATATTTTGTTGGTTCTCTATAGAATCTCATGCAAACAATACAAAATGGATGGTAATGGTGACAACCTCCAAAGCAATAGTGTCCTTTAAAGTTCTAATTATTCCTCCATCACTAGTTCTTTCATCCACTCCAATCAGTAATTGTGGTTTCCTTGTGTTTGGGGCTATGGTCCATTGTGATAATGCTTTCATATTAGGATGGTACCCTATACCACTCACACCCCTTTTATTATTGAATTATACCAGAAAAATGGGTTTTGCTATTGTCTTATTTGATCTAACAAAAACATATCCTCCAATTTCTAGGATGGAATTACTAACATACCAATCTCCTTTACCATTTGCCTTGCCACTTCAATCATTATGTGGCTTAATTCAAGCTCATCCAAAGTTGTAATCTCTCTAAATACATTACCCTCTACTTGACCCTTCAACATTAGCCACAGTCCTTTAAATTCTTGTCTTTTTGCAAATTTATCATCCGATATGAATCTAGAAACAACCACAACACACTCATCATTAATTTGATCAAAAGTAAGTGGTGCATCCACATCAACCCTATCTTGTGGCTCATAACCTGTAACAACCTCCCTTCAAGGATACCTTAGTGGTTTTTCCACCTCTTGTTCCACAACTAAATCTTGCAAAGTTTGGGTTTCCTCATCTATGCCTAAGGTCTTCTCAATCACTTCAAATTCAATAATGGGAACAAATGACCCTTGTTGTACTATTGGTTGAACAGGGAGAACTTTCTTTTCTTTTTTCTAGTAGCCCCTCTAGCCTAGGAGGAACATATTTTGATGCTTCTGCTTCTTGTTGAGGCACTTGTGGTGGTTCTTGGTCAAATTCTTAGACCACATTTTCTACCACGTCTTCAATATTTTGCTCCTTTATTACAAATATTTTCTGAGCAATCATGGGCCTTTTACCCTTATTTATAACATTTCCACTATAGATGCTTTCAAAGTTTCTGAGCATGAGTTCTACTCTCCTTACCTCATTATTTTCCTTGGGGGAAAACCCAACAAAACTAGGGTCCTATTTCTCCCCTTCAATCTCAATACTGAGTAAAATAGACCATTTCTTCCTCCTTTAAATTACTTCTCCAGAGTCATGACAATTCCTAATCAAGTACTCAACATAACATAAGTCATGGAGGTATTTCCCTCTGTGCATTCAAGTTTTTAACCAATTAATGATGCCTTCTGGATCATAACACCTTCTTTGTCCTAATTTTAATTTTTTTTCTACTTATGTAATCTTGAACCCTTTCTAAAGTATTAGACCCAATGGAAAAATCACTGTACTTAACACATGTGGGAAGGAAAGCTCCCTTCTTTTGCCTATGCATCAACTCCTCTATCCACATAAATTTCCACATATGCTCAATAAATTCCAACCAAGGAGTTATAAAAATGGGGAGTTGGGGTGGTGCCTGAGGGAAAGCATAAATTCTTACGAGAGTATAATAAAAAAGAAAAATCCAATCACCATGGTTAAAATCTCAAGCCTCATCTATCCTTTCTTCCTTTGGCCTTAACAATTGCATAATATTTTTTGGCAATCTATCAAGACAATAGCCACACCATGAAGTAATCTTAACAAAAATGCACTCATGAAAGGTTAAATAATCTATAGTTGGACATTGGCTGTCCCATGAGTAACACCATCTCTAGATTGGTAATTTCCTTCCATGTTCATAAGAGAATGTTAATCTGAACTTACCACTCCATTAATACCTATGGTGATGTAAGATAAGGTGGGACACCTGCTGGACAATGTTGTTGCTAGGATATGTTGTTGTCATTGATGTCAACATATTCATGTGATTTATTTCTCCAGTGATTGTAGATTGGTTTATTGGGATTTTGGTTTGCTTTATGGAGTATTTATAGTATCATTATATTCTTTTGTATTGGTTTTGGTTATCCAAAAATCTTAATTGATCATAGCATATGATCCAGTTTGCAGTTTGTTTTTCTGATCATTGCTTTATAGAGTTCAGTATTTCCTTTGGTATATTCTAGTCTGATCATATATTGAACTGAAATTTTGGGAGATTTTTTGGGATGGTCTTGTATATCTTCATTTCAGATGGTTCGTGATTTGGTGCTCCACAAGTTATCTTTCTTCGTGACAGTTGTTGTTACTTGTTTCATATGTTGATCAATAAAGATTTGATAAGTGGTATTGGTACAACTGCTACTGATGATTCTAATGTGCTTTCTAGTGTTTCCTAAGTATGTACTATTTGTTTATATGATCTACATTGATCATTGTGTGAGTTATTAGTTATTTTTCTGAATCGGTGATGTTCTTCGTGTTATGCAGTTTTCCTAGTGGTGTAGCGTGTTGTCGTTGATCTTGGCATGATTATTGGTGGTGTTGATCATTTAGAAATTTGATTTAGGTCCATGTTATGTCATATATATCATTATATTGGTCTAGTGGTTGAAATTTGTATCATGTGATGTAATTTTGTAATTGTGAGTTGAGGGTTTAGTCGACCTTGTTGTCAAGGTTGATGAATTGTATAAATTGTTGTCAAAATGGATTAGTTACTGCAGATGAGATTAAGGAAGCTAAAAATAACATTAGAGAAAATGAAGCATTGCTGAGTGCGCTGACTGATTTAGAGATGACAAATGTAATGGGACTTCAGATTGCACATGAGATATGGGAGAAGCTTGAAACCTTGTATGAAGGAGATAAACAAGTCAAAGTTGCTAAGTTGCAGAGTTTGAAAGGGAAGTATGAGATGATGAAGATGGGTGATGATGAGAACATAAGGACTTTCATGGCTAAAGTAAATGAAATTGTACTAGGTATTGGATGTGCCAGTGGAACCCTTGAAGAAGATGAAATTGTTGCTAAGGTGCTGAGATCATTGCCTCCTTACAAACATAAGGTAGCTTCTATTGATTAAATCCGGTGTGTGACTACTGTGACTAGAGACATGTTGGTCGGAAAGATTGCTGCATTTGAACTGAGTGAATTTGGTGAATCACATGGAAAGTATGAGATAATATTTAGAGCATCTGTATACAGAAAGAAGAAGTATGATCCCAAAGAATGAAGAATATCTAGATATGAAAGAGAGAGAAGAGAATTGGATGAAATTGAAGCATTGATTGCCCAGAGATTAAGGAGCTGATAAGTATGATGGAAAATCACCCTTGAAATGTCTCTCTTGCAACAAGGTAGGAAATTTTTCTTCTAAATGGCCGAAGAGAATTTCTAAGTATGATAGGCATGAAAAATTTGATAAGCATGATAGGAATGATAGATATAAGAAGCATGAGAAGTATGAAAAGACTTACAAGCCTAACTAGAAGTATAAGCATCAAAATAACTATTTTTATGCTACTGATGAAGGTGTTATAGATGAAGAATTAGAAGGAGATGAAATTGTGTTTATTTCTATCAAAGAAGATGGACCAGTACCTGTTGATTCCACAAGTTGCACTATTGAGGAGAAAGCTTTAGCTGCTAAAGTTGAAGAGAAAGATGAATGGGTGATTGACATCGGTTGTTCACATCATATGACTGGTGATAAAAGAAAATTTGTGAATATGGAAAGGCATGACAGTGGAATAGTAAGATTTGGAGATGACAAAGCCTGTGTGATCCATTGCAGAGGTTCTATATCCTTTAATGGTAAGAATAACACTCATGATGTCTTGTATGTGTAAGGTTTGGAGCATAATATTTTAAGTGTTGGACAGATGGTTGACAAAGGTTATGATTTACAATTCAAGAATGGAAAATGCAAGATCCTAAATGCCTCTAGTATAGAGATTGCATCTGGAACTAAGACTGAAGGTAATATCTTTCATTTGAATGCTGGTGAGAAAAGTTGTTTGATTTCTCAGATTGATGAAAGTTGGTTGTGGTATAGGAGAAGTCATTACATTTTAATTCAATGATTAAGATCAGTTCTACACAAGTTGTTAGTGATTTGCCTAAAATTGTTAAGCCTGCTAATCCGGTATGTAAAGATTGTCAAATGGGTAAGCAAACAAGAATTTATTTCAAGAGAAAGCAATATACATCTGATGGATTGCTAGATCTTGTGCATACTGACCTATGTGGACCTACAAACATTAGAAGTGTGCAAGGTGACAAATATTTAATAATTCTAATTGATGATTATTCTAGGATGACGTGGGTTGTCTTTTTGAAGGAGAAATCAAAAGCATTGGAAAAATTCAAGATATTCAAAGAAAAGGTTGAGACTGAGACATGACTGGAGGTGAAATGTCTGAGATCTAACAGAGGAGGAGAATTTTGTTCTGGTGAGTTTGATTCATTCTGTGAGAAGCATGGGATTAGAAGACAATTATTTGCTCCTAGAACCCCATAGTAGAATGGAGTTGTTGAAAGGATGAACATGGTTGTTTTGGATGCTACAAGGACTATGATGATTGAAGGGAATATTTCGAAGATCTAGTAGAGAGAAGCTGTTAGCACTGCTATTTACACATTCAACCAAGTTCATATAAAAGGTGATACTAGCAAGAGTCCTTATGAGCTATGGTTTGGTCATGTTCCTACTATGAGATATTTCAGATTTTTTTGGTAGAAAGTGTTATATCAAGAGAGATGAGGATATACGAATGTTTGATGCAAGAAGTGATGAAGGAGTTTTCTTGGGATATTCAACAAAGAGAAAAGCCTATTTCGGTGCTCCAATAAGAGATTGAGGAAGATTGTAGAAAGTGTAAAAGTGAAGGTTGATGAGATCTATGGAAAAGAAATCAAAGCATGTGGATATGATGATGGTCAACATATTGTTCTAACACCTATTCATACCAAAGAATTGAAGTAGAATTATCTGGTAGAGATATTTAACCTAGATATTGTTGCTACCGATGGAGAGATGTGGGAACCTTAAAATTAGAACAATAAGAAGACTCTGAGGTATGTAAGATTGAATCACTCTGAAAATCAGATTATTGGTGATAAAAATAGTGTGATTAATAGAAGAAGGCTAGGTGTTGAAGAGGTATGTTTGATTTCCAAAATTGAACCTAAGAATGTTGTTGAAGCTTGCAAAGACGACAATTGGATAAGAGCTATGGAAGAAGAATTGAGTCAGATTGAAAAGAATAACACATGGGAACTTGTGCCTAGAGCTAAAGATAAGAATGCAATTGGTACTAAATGGGTATTCAAGAACAAATTGAATGAAGCTGGTGAAGTTGTCAGAAATAAAGCAGGATTGGTATGAAAAGGATATTCACAGAAAAAAGGGATTGATTATGATGAAACTTTTGCTGCGGTATCTAGACTTGAAGCTATTAGATTGTTGCTTGCATATGCTGCTTATAAGGATTTCAAGGTATATTAGATGGATGTCAAGTCGGCTTTTCTGAATGGTGATCTTGAGGAAGAAGTCTACATTGAGAAGCCTGATGGATTTTCATTATCAGATGATGGTGGCATGGTATGCAAACTAAAGAAAGCTCTTTATGGATTGAAACATGCCCCTAGAGCTCAGTATGCTAGATTGGATAAGTACTTGCTAAAATTGTGATTTAATAAAGGTATTGTTGATAGTAATCTATATTTTAAGATTGAGAATGATAACATCTTGATTGTTGAAGTTTTTGTTGATGATATTATCTTTGGAGGAGATGATAAACTGAGAATGAAGTTTGTCAGTGATATGCAGAAATAATTTGAGATGTCTATGATAGGAGAGATGAAATTTTTCTTAGGATTATAGATTTCACAGAATAGAAAAGGTATTTTTATATCTCAAACTAAATATGTGAAGGAATTATTGAAGAAGTTTGGGTTAGATGACTCCAAACCGATTGGAACTCCTATGGTGATTGGTTGCAAATTATCTAAAAATGACGAATCTCTGAAATCTAATCACTTGGTACATATCTTTAGTTGGTGGACTGCTATATTTGGCTCAGACGAGACCAAATATTATGCATGTTGTGTGCATGGTTGCTAGATATCAATCTGATTCAAAAGAGATGTCACTCCGGTAAGGAGAATATTTAGATACTTGAAAGGGATTGTGGATTATGGTTTGTGGTATCCGAGGAATGATGATTTCATGTTATGTGCTTACATTGATGTTGATTGGGCTGGTGATGTTGATGAATGAAAGAGTACCTCCGGTGGTTCTTTCTGTTTGGGAAAGAAATTGGTTTCATGGGCTAGTAAGAAATAAGATTTAGTGTTCTTATCTACTGCTGAAGCTGAGTATATTGCTACTACTAGTAACTGCACTCAAGTAGTTTGGATGAAGCAAATGTTGAAGGATATCAGATTTATCTAGATGAACCTACTGTCATATATTGTGATAATTCCAGTGCTATTAATATGTCAAAGAATCTAGTGCAACACTCAAAGACTAAACATGTGTCAATAAAATATCATTTATCGAGAGAAAAAGTCAGTGAAGAAGAAGTGAAGTTGGAATACGTATCTACAAAGGAAAAGATTGCTAATATTTTTACTAAGCCTTTGTCTATAGATACAATTGTCTATTTGAGAGACAAGTTAGGGGTATCTACCCATCCTAATGAGAACTAGATCCATTGAGTTGCATCAATACAATGGACTTCACAATCTTATCTTTCTATCTGGATTGATGAGTTGATGTTGCTCCTCTATTGGAGTAGCCTATTGGTTTGGTTTTCTATTTTGAGAATCTTTGGCATTGTTGTCAAAGGGGGAGAGAAGCATGTGAAAAATAGTTTTATCTTCTTGATCTTAGGGGGAGTTTGTTGGAGATGTTTTCTCTCTTTGTATTAATTATTTTTCACATTCATATGTTGTCATCAATTCCAAAGGGAGAGATTGTTGGATATTACTGTTGCTAGGATATGATGTTGTCATTGATATCAACATATTCTTGTGATTTATTGCTCCAGTGATTGCAGATTGGTTTATTGGGATTTTGGTTTGTTGTATGGAGTATTTCTAGTATCATTATATTATTTTGTATTGGTTTTGGTGATCCAGAAAGCTTAATTGATCATATCATATGATCTGGTTTGCAATTTGTTTTCTGACTAGTGCTTTGCAGAGTTCAATATTTCCTTTGATATATTCCACTGTGATCAGATCTTGAGCCAAGATTTTGGGAGATTGTTTGGGATGGAATTGTGTATCTTCATTTCAAATGGTTTGTGATTTGGTGCTTGGTAAGTTATCTCTTCGTGACAGTTGTTGTTGCTTGTTTTAGATGTTGATCAATGAAGATTTGATAAGTGGTGTTGGTATAATTGTTATTGATGATTTTAACATTCTTGCTGGTGTTTACCAGGTATGTCCTATTTGTTTTGATGATCCAATTGATCGTTGTGTGAGTTCTTGGTGATTTTGTTGAACCGGTGATGTTCTTCATGTTATGTGGTTTTCCTGGTGGTGTAGCATGTTGTGGTTGATCTTGGAAATTATCGTTGGTGTTGAGCATTTGGAAAATTGATTTAGGTCCATGTTATGTCATGTATATCATTATATTGGTCTGGTGGTTGATCTTTATATCATGTGATGTAATATTGTAATTGTGAATTGAGGATTTAGCTAACCTTGTTGTCAAGGTTGATGAATTGTATAAATAGGTGATATTGTCATGTAATTTAAGTATCAAGGTTGTGTCTTTATTATTAGAGAATGGTGTATGTGTGAGAAAGTGATTCATCCTTCGACATTGTGATTGAGAAAAGATTGGTGTTGCAGAGCAGATAATTGTGCTTAATTGAAACTGTCATCAGGCATTTGGAGATGCTATTCTTTCAGTTCACTCCTTTCGGATTGTAGTCTGAATCTTGTTGTAAGTCAGTGAGACTTCCCAGAGGGTTGTAGCCTTTTGGGTTATTATCTTTTGAGCAGTGAGCTCTAGGCAGTGTTCTTGAATGCTGGTGCATTCACCATTATAATTTTTTTACATACTACTACAAAGTATCATCTGATTATGGGTAGGTTCCCACTATGGGTTTTCCCTTAACCGAGGTTTCCACGTCAAAATATTGGTGTTGTGTGCTATGCTATCAATTTTCTTATCTTTGTTGTTACTGTAGTTTATCAGAATTGTATTTGTGGTTAAGTTTGTAGATACGGTAGAAAATTGATTCACCTCCCCCTCTCAATTTTCTGTCATTGTTGTTGCCAAAAATACCAAAGCATGATACTTGAAAACAATATTTGTCCCATCCTCCCTAACTTTGATCAAGCCTTGATGTATCTCTTCTTCACCAAATGAAGCAAAAACATATAGCACATTCACATACTTGTGCTAGATCATCATTGCCATCAACATCATGCCAACTAACATTTTCTTTTCAGGATCTTTTCATAGAACTTGGCATAATACATAGTATGTGTTAACAAAATGATTCTGAAACTTCTATGCCAAGAAAGGTTCCTTCTCAATATAAAAAATGGGGACCTTCCTATTGTCCTATCCCTTGGGTCTAAATAAGAACACATCATTTTCCTTAAGAAGCCTTTTCTTTCTCTCATAGTCTACTTGAAACTTCTCCTAGTCAATTTCTATCAGGGCTTGCCCACTCAGACCAAAGCACTCAATAATTGGAGCTTTGTTCAAATCCACAATAATTCTTCCTTAAATTTCCATGACCGTATTTGTAGCATAATCATAACTGAGATTCAATATTTTGATCAAGTTAGGTTCAATGAAGACATAAATGGTACAATTAGCCTTGCCAATTAGTGTATGGGAATTCAAAGGTGTGATAGCATCTCTCCAACATGTGTTTGAATGCAACATGATGTGTTGCCTTGAAGGTTTATTGTGTAGGTCCTAAATGGATGTGGTAATGCTACCAATGCTATGTAATAATCCCTAAGGCTCCAAGGTGTGTACTTGGTCAAAAAGTATTGTATGGGAATTTTATTTATGTTTTTGGTGTCTAGGGTTCCTAGAGATGTTGTGTGTCCACTTTGTAACCTTTGGTATGAAGGCAATTGAGTGATGTAATAATTTTCCAAATGTTGTTATGTTGTCATAGGCAATTTTGCAAATATTTGAGTTGTGGTTGCCCAGCGGCTAGTTGGTTGCATTTGTATATTAAGATGTGGTTGGAAGGATTCCTTGGCCTTATTTAAGACTGAGGAACAATTCCCAAAGGTTAGATTGAGACTTTGAATGAAATTTATGCTTCCTACCATTCTGAAATTGTCATTTTTACTGCTTTTTCTTGTGTTCTTGGCTTTGGTACAGATTTGTATGAACTTTTGGAAGGGATAATGTCTTTAATTGGTTGTAGAAGAGAATTAAACTTCATTTGAAGTAGATTGGAGGTCTTGAAGCTCTGTGGTTAAGGATTCATTGAGTTTTCTTTCTCGTTGCTTGGTAGAAACCTCAAAAATCAGGGTTTGGATGCAAAAGGAGCCATCAATCAACATTCCTCAATGGGAATGGCCTAAAACCCTAGGGAATGTTGGATTTCCATGTATACTAGATGACTTGGTTGGTTTCGGGAGCAGAAGATCTCACCTTGCACTTTTGGAGTGATGCCCTAGACTTGACATTACCCATGTGACAAGTTTGTGTAGTGAGGGATTGATTGAACCCTTGGAGAAGTGGATAAAATGGTGGTAAAAAATTGCATGGAGGGGACCCTTAGACACGTGTAGACCCTCTTCAAGAGCCCTAACCTCATTTCCATTTGAATGGTGAAGGTTTTGAGACCTAAAACCCTATACTGACTAACTAGGCTAAAATAGGCACAATAGGGTTTGAAAACTTGCACTCAAAACCCAAATGTAGAAGTTTGAAATAATTTAGAGGATACAAAAGGGTATTTGAATATTAAATAATTTCTAGGGGTTGTTCAAAGAGTGTGGTAGATAAAGTGGAAAAAGTCCAAACAGAGGGTTAATTGCTTGTAGCCTATTTCCTAGGTCACTAAGAACAAAAGGCACAAAAGGATTGCAAACACAAACCAGAGAGGTCTAAGTCAATGAAAATACCTTGTCAAACATGTTCAAACACCCACACATGAAAAAATTCTACCACTTGAGAAAAAGGTCTTGTTGGCAAAGGGCTTGGGGTTATGAGGTTTCTTGGTTTAGTGGTTGAGTACATAGGAGTAGGAGTCTCCTTGAGAAACCAAGTTGTCCCAAGTGGATTGATCCTTGGGAAGGATCAAGGACAAATTGAAGAACCTTTGGAAGGCTGGAGATATTGGACCATTGGATGGTGCCAAATGTTAACCCATCAAGAAGCCAAGGAAATTGCTCATTAACAGCAAACCCGCTGCATCATAGTGGTATCAGAGCTATACCAAGGGTAAAATAGTGTATGTCAGACTCAGAATTTGGAGAAGAGGTTGATACAATGCCTCCCATGGCAATGAACCTAGAGGCCATCAAGAAAATGGTAGAGGAGTTGCTTCAAGAGAAACTCAAATAGACTGAACAGACCAAGGGAAAGGACAAAACTTGTGATGATGAATCAGAGGAGGAGAATGAAGAGCAGGAGGCCATCCCTCAGAATATGACACCTAATAAAAAGATGTTCTTGGATGCTTTGAAAACAATAAACAGGGACAATGTGGAAAGTTTACCTATTTATAGCGGTAGCTAGAATGGAGAAGAGGTGCTTGAATGGATAGAAGCACTCAATAACCACTTTGAGTACAAAGAAGTTTCTGAGGAGAAAAGAGTGTGTTTGGAAAATTCTACACTCAAGGAGTCTACCTTGTTGTGATGGACAGTATTGCAAGAAGAAAGGATGAATATAGGGAAGAAAAATATATCCTCTTGGGAGAGGATGAAGAGAAAAATCAAAGATCAATTCCTACCAATAGACTATGAGGTTCAGATGTACAAGAAGCTGGAAAATATCAGACAAAGGGAGTTGGATGTGAATGCATATACTGAAGAATTTCACAAACTAAGTCTTAGGTCAAAGAATCATGAAGAAGAGGCATAGAAGGTGGCTAGATACCTAAATGGGTTAAGGCAAAACGTTCAAGATGAGATCAACATCATGGATCTAGACACTATGCACAAATGTTTCCAATTGGCCTTGAGAGTGGAAGATAAGATAAGGAGAAGAGGAAAGAAAAACAATAAAGGAAGGGGAGGTAGGAATTTCATAGGTAGAGGTGGCTATGGAGGAAGAAATACTGCTTTTAAAAATAGTGAAACTAACCAGCAATAGTCCAATGTAGAGTTCAACAATAAGAATGGAGGATTTAGAAGAGGAAGAAGACCTTTTGGTAGGGGTAGGCAAGGAAGTCAAGGCAAAAGTCCTCATGTTTTCACTAGAAAGTGTTACAATTGAAACCAAGTGGGTCACACCATGAGTAGGTGCCCAGAGAAAGCTTCTAGTTCACATGGACCAGAAAGAAGGAATCAAATTGTGCAAGAGGATGATGGACAAAGTGTCAATTCACCCATGGGAAATGCAGGTCTCACCTTGGATGGAGAAATACTCATGCTAAGGAGGACGTTATTAAAGGTACCCCAATGCAAGGAGCCACCACAAAGAAAGTCACTCTTCAAGACTAGTTGTAAGTCTCATGGTAAGGTTTGTAAGGTGATTGTAGATTCTGGATCCACCGAGAACATTGTTGCTTTGGAAATGGTAGTGAAGTCAAAATTGAAAAGGTTACCACATGTGAGTCCTTATAGGGTGTATTGGCTTAACAAGGGGCAACATGTAGTGGTAGATGAACAAACTTGGGTGGATTTTGAACTAGGAGACTATAAGGATAGGATCTTATGTGATATTCTTCCTATGGATGCTTGTACTTTGTTATTAGTCTGCCCTTGGTAGTATGATGCAAAAGCCCAACATGATGGGGAAAAGAATGTGTATGTCATCTCCAAGAATGGTAAGCAGTTTAGGATGGAACCCTTACTTGATCAAGGGGAAGAGAAGAATGTTAGTCCAAGTGTCATGATGATTAGTGGGAAAGAAATTTCAGATGTTCTTAATCAAGAGGAGACCCAAGGCTATGCTTTAGTCTTATACCCAAAGGATAAACCTCAATAAGAGAATGGTGCCAAGAGAGAGGTTCCTAGTGAAGTACAAGCCATATTGGATAGATATGAAGGAGTTGTGGCCAAAGACATGCCTAATAACTTGCCTCCAATCAAAAAAATCAGTCATCACATTGATTTGATCCCTGGTGTAACCTTACCCAACAAAGCTACCTACAAGATGACTGCCAAACAAAATGAGGACATATCAAGACAAGTGCAAGAAATATTGGACAAGGGGTTGATTGGGAAGAGTTTAAGCCCATGTGCTATACCTACTGTGTTGGCACCAAAAAAATATGGAACATGGAGAATGTGAACTGATTCTAGAGCCATTAATAAGATCACAATTAAGTTTCAGTTTCCTATGCCTAGGATTGAAGACCTAAAGGAATATCTTGGGGGATCTTGCTACTTTTCAAAGATTGATTTGAAATCAAGTTACCATCAGATCTAAATCAGACTTGGTGATGAGTGTAAGATTGCCTTTAAGACAAATGTGGGTTTATATGAATGGTTGGTGATGCCCTTTGGGCTCACAAATGCACCTAGTACCTTTATGCACCTCGTGAATGAGGTATTGATTGACTTTATTGGAAAATTTGTTATTGTTTATCTTGATGACATCTTGGTGTTTAGTAGGTCCAAGGAGGAGCATTTGAAGCATTTGGATCAGGTTTTGAGGAAGCTTCATGAGGAGAAACTGGTAATCAACCTTGAGAAGTGTGAATTCATGAAAACTGAGTTGGTGTATCTAGGCTTTGTGGTTTCTAAGGGGTGTTTAGAAATGGATCCTTCAAAGGTTGAAGCTATTGTAAATTGGTCTACACCTAGAATAGTAGGGGATGTTAGGAGTTTTCATGGATTAGCTTCTTTTTATAGAAATTCATCAGGGGTTTTAGTCATATTTGTGCTCCAATTATTAACACTATAAAAGGTGGAATCAAATGCAGGCTTGAATGGATAGAGAGGGAATACTAGAGATTTCAGATTTGGAAGAGGAAGGTTTCAGAACTTCCTACCTTGAGGCTTCCTAATTTTGATCAAGTTTTTTCAGTTGAATGTGATGCAAGCAAGCAGGCAATTGGTGCAGTTCTTAGTCAAGAAGGGCATCCGGTGGCATTATTTTTAGAGAAGTTGAATGAGGCTAAGAAAAGGTACTCAACCTATGATTTGGAGCTCTATGATATGGTACATGCACTTAAAAAGTGTCCCCATTACCTTCTTCCAAAAGAGTTCATTGTTTACACTGATAACCATGCATTGAGTTTTCTTAATGGGCAGGAGAAGTTGAATCAAAGGCATATCAAGTGGGTTGAACAAATCCAACCTTACACTTTTACTATCAAGAATAATAAGGGTGTGTCTAATAAGGTTGTAGATGCCTTGAGTAGGAGAGTACTCACTATCCAATAAATCCAATGTCAAAGTGTTGGTGTTGATTCTCTTAAATTCATGTATAAGGAGGAAAAATATTTTAAGGATGCTTATGATGCATGTACTAAGTTTTATGATTCCTTTCATGTCAAGTTCCCTGTTTCATGTTGTAGGATGGATTTCTCTGTAAGGGGCACCAACTATGTATTTCTCAATGCTCTATGAGGGAGAATATCATTAGGGAAAAACACAATGGCAACCTTGGCGGTCATTTTGGTTTGGATAAAACTTTGGAGTAGGTATCAAGGGTTTACTTTTGGCCTAAGATGCAAGAAGAGGTAAGAAAATTTGTGGAGCATTGTCCCATTTGTCAAAGGGAAAAAGGAGTTTCTACTAATGTTGGGTTGTATCAACCTTTATCGATTCCTACTAGGCCTTGGGAAAGCCTTAGTATGGATTTTGTTTTTGGTTTGTCCAAAAATTCTAGGGGTTTTGATAGTGTCTTTGTAATTGTTCATAGGTTCAACAAGATGGCTCATTTTGTGTCATGTAAATGCACAAATGATGCATCTCATATTGCAGGTCTCTTCTTCAAAGAAGTTGTAAGGATACATGGTCTATCTCTCAATATTGTCACTAATAGAGATTCCAAGTTTGTGTGTCATTTTTGGAGGACTCTCTAGAAGAAATTGGGTACCAATCTGTCATTTTCTTCAGCATACCATCCTCTGACTAATGGCCAAACTGAGGTGGTTAATAGATCTCTTGGAAATCTTCATAGATGTCTTGCCAAGCAACATGGACAAAGTTGGGATTTGGTAATTGGACAACTTGAATATGCATATAATGATTCAGTTAATAGAAGTATAGGGAGAAGCCCATTTGAAGTTGTGTATAGCTTACATCCTAGAGGGATACTTGAACTTAGAGACTTGGAGGTATCGAAAGAAGGAGTTCTTAGGGAGAGGACTTTGCCATCACTATGAAGGAGATCCCTGATCAAGTCAAGACTTCACTTCACAAAAGTGCAGAAAAATACAAACTCAAGGTAGATGTTAAGAGAAGGGATGTTTAGTTCTAGGTAGGAGATTTGGTAATGGCCTACTTAAGGAAGGAAAGGTTTCCCAAGGGACAACCCTCTAAGTTTCTCATGAAGAAGATAAGACCTCTTCGGGTGGTTCATAAATTTGGTAACAATGGTTATGAGGTTGAACTTCCGCCAAATTTGGGGATCTCTCCCATTTTTAACGTATGTGATTTGACAGCCTTCAAGGGTCCTTTACCTGATGCAACACCTGGTTTATCTCTTGTGGAAGAGGATGTAGATTGGGTGAAGGATTTTCCACCAAGAAAAAAATTGGAGATGGAGAGTATCCTTGATTCCAAAGTGATCAAACAACTAGAAGAGGAGTCTACAAGGACTACTTGGTCAAGTGGAAGGACCTTCCTAAGTCTGAAGCAACTTGGATGTCTGAAAGTGATATCATCAAGCATGGCACCTCAGTCACCCGATTGGCAACTCAAGGGACTTGAGTTCTCTTATCTCGGGGAGTATGGTGTAGGGGCATTCAAAGGTGTGCTATAATCTCTCCAACATGTGTTTGAATGCAACATGATGTGTTTCCTTGAAGGTTTCTTGTGTAGGTCCTAAATGGATGTGGTAATGCTACTAATTCTATGTAATAAGCCCTAAGGCTCCAAGGTGTGTACTTGGTCAAAAATCCTTGTATGGGAATTTTATTTATGGTTTTTGTGTCTAGGGGTCCTAGAGATGTTGTGTGTCTTCTTTGTAACCTTTGGTATGAAGGCAAGTGAGTGATGTAATAATTTGTCAAAAGTTGCTATGTTGTCATAGGCAATATTGCAAATATTTGAGTCGTGGTTGCCCAACAGCTAGTTAGTTGTATTTGTAAATTGGAAGGTGGTTGGAAGGATTCCTTAGCCTTATTTAAGCCCGATGAATGATTCCCAAAAGTTATATTAAGACTTTGAATCAAATTTATGCTTCCTACCATTCTGAAACTATCATTTTTACTGATTTTTCTTCTATTCTTGGCTTTGGTATGGATTTGTATGAACTTATGGAAGGGATAATGTCTTGAATCAGTTGTAGAAAAGAATCACCTTTCATTTGAATTAGGTTGGAGGTCTTGAAGCTCTGTGGTTGAGGAGTAATTGAATTTTCTTTCTCGCTGCTTGGTAGAAACCCCAAAAATTAGGGTTTGGATGTAAAAGGAGCCATCATTCAACATTCCTCAATGGGAATGGTCTGAAACCCTAGGGAATTTTGGATTTCCATGTATACTAGATTATTTGGTTGGTTTGGGGAGAAGAATAACTTACCTTTCACTTTTGGAGTGATGCCCTAGACTTGACATTACCCATGTGACAAGTTTGTGTAGTGAGGGATTGATTGAATCCTTGGAGAAGTGGACAAAATGCTGGTCAAAACTTTCATGGAGGGGACCCTTAGATATGTGAAGACCCTCTCCAAGAGCCCTAACCTCATTCTCATTTTACTAGTGAAGGTTTTGAGACCTAAAACCCTATACCGGCTAACTAGGCTAAAATAGGCACAATAGGGTTTGAACACTTGCACTCAAAACTCAGATGTAGAAGTTTAAATCCTTTTGAGGAGACAAAAGGGTATTTGAATATCAAATTTTTTTTGGGGGTTGTTTAAAGAGTGTGGTAGATACAGTCGAAAAATTTCAAACAAAGGCCTAATTGCTTGTAGCCTATTTCCTAGGTCACTAAGAACAAAAGGCTTGCAAACACAAACCAAAGAGGTCTAAGTCAATGAAAATACCTTGTCAAACACATTCAAACACCCATAAATGACAAATTCCACCATTTGAGCAAAAGGTCCTATTGGCAAAGGGCTTGGGGTTGTGAGGTGTCTTGGTTTAGGGGTTGAGTACATAGGAGTAGGAGTCTCCTTGAGAAACCAAGTTGTCATGAGTGGATTGATCCTTGGGAAGGATCAAGGAAAAACTTAAGAACCTTTGGAAGGTTGGAGATATTGGAGCATTGGATGGTGCCAAAAGTTAACCCATCAAGAAGCCAATGAAATTGTTCATTAGTACCAAACCCTCTGCATCTCCAATTCTAGGGACCATGGGTCAGACATGGGAAGAGACTCGTCCCTTCTCCTATAAAAATACAAAAACATGCTCCATTCTATCACCAATATCTAAGCACTTCCATAGTGACCACATGCATCTATAAAAATATCTCTATCTCCCCAGTCTGCACTTGAGTGTGGAAGAATATCCAAAATATCCTAGAAAAAGGCCTTCTCCCTTACTCTTCCTCCTTTTTTGCAGGTTACTCTGCAACACCCATGGGGTCTACCCTTACTATGTCAGCATAAGGGTTTTCCTTTTTGTATGTTTTTTTTTGGGCTAGGGCTTTAGGTTGTACAGGGTACACTCCTCTTTCTTCTTCCTTAGAGCTTGTGATTATTTATACTTAGGATCATGAGAACTAGAGGCTTCTTCCCTTTTCTTCTTAGGATCTTTAGGCTTCTTGGGTTTTTCCTCAACTGGAATAGCAACAGGGATATCACTAGACCCTACTCTTTCCTTTGCAACTACTTCTACATGGAGATCTATATCTAATTCATGGCTTCTTTCTAGTGAAACTACTACCACTTCTGACACCCTCTTCTTCTTACTAGATGTCTCACCCCTTTTGACATTTTGCAACTAGAATACCCTAGGGGTTTTCTCTAACTCCATTCTACTAGAAAATTTGATATACGGATATGGATGCAACTAAAATTATTGCAATTCAAGTACAAAAAGGACATACCAACTTACCATTTCAATTCACTTATTTGAAACCCTAATTCTGCAACTACATTGAATCACCTCCTCTTTGTTGTGCCTTGTTGCCTCTGAATCCTCGAATTCTGGGTTAAAAAAATGGCGCTTTGATTACTAAATTTATTTCTCATGATTCACAATAGACTCTAGTCATGTCAACATTAATGCACTTGATGCGAGCGATTCAAATTTGGTAGCTGTGTGTGTACTTTAAATCCGAACTGTCAATTGTGCCATATGTGCATATTGAATGACCATGATTTGGTCTTTTTGCCTTGACTTTTGCTGATTAGGCAATCTTTATCCATTGTGGCAGTCATTCCTTACCTTCCTCAAGCCTACCCTACTGCTTTATACCCTTCCACAACTTCGTAGGTTAATTTTCCCTTATGCTTTAACATATATGGGTTTGTGGCACCATACTTTCCTTTGCTCTTTATCCTCTGAAGCTTTGCAATGCCAATTTCTTTTTGTCTTTCATCATCTATGGAATTTTGGAGACAAAAACCTCCTTGCTCCTTGTCACCCGTAGCTATGCGGGTTAAATTTTTTACATACTTCATTGCCTGCAGACCTATGGAATAACTTCATTTATCTCATGTGTTCTATCACCCACCACCCCATAGTTTCAAAGGTTCAATTTTCAACATATGCTACCATTGCAGATCTACAGGGTAACACACCTACCTGTGATGCTAAAAATGTGGTAAATAGAAAGGCATACACATATAATAAGACAATAAAACATAATGAAAAGCTTAATTGAAAACTAAATTAAAGATGCAAACCATAAGCCTTCCTTGGAATGTCCCATTTTCCTCTATTCTTGAGGACCTTGAAGGTGTTGGATTGATTGGCTCTCAACGGAGCAATGATCTCCAAAGTGGCAACTCAAGAGTTGAGTAGCTACTTGATCATGATTGATTATGCAAATGATATAAAATGCATGATCTAAGAAACTAGATTAACATGCTATGATTAATCCAAAATGCTATTTACTAGATGAATGAAATGAAATTGCCTATAGTAATGATGCTAAAACTATGAATGCAAGGGATTCTTATTGCTCCAAAATGGGGGATATTTATAGGAATTTCAAGGCCAAAGCTGAGGTGGTAGGAATCGACAGTCCAGATCTGATCTGAAGATATCAAGGGCCAAGATTGAGGAACTTGGAGAAGAGATTGGAGGAAGGGACACTTGTCATCTTTGTGGTGACAAGTGTCAAGGAGCCTTACTCATGAGAGGGAAAGTGTCCAAGGGAGGAGACATGTGGAAAAAGTGCCATGTGTCTCAAGGGGAGAATATCCACACCATAGGATGTTAGAATAAGGAGGTTAGGATGTGCAAGATATGATAGGGTTAGTTAAACCCAGGGTTAGGTGGAATGGGTTTGGTTAGGGGATGGTTAGGTTAGGTGGTTAAAAGTTAGGAGCCATGTGCTCATTTGAATTTAGAAATTCAAATAATTTGGAAAATGGTAATTAATCTCAACAAACTTGAGTTTGTTAGTTTTAATTATGGATTAGAAGAATTCATTTAGATGGGGTGGAGGATTAATTAATTTAAATTAATTAATCAAAAGGGATATGAAATGAACTATATAAATAAATCATGTAGATTTATTTACTAGTAGATAAATAAGGGAATTAATCAAATTTGCTTGTGAATTCGATTAATTGGGAAGGGGGATTAATTAAATAACTCCGTATTTAATTAATTATCTTTAGACCATTTTTAGGTGTATACAATTTTCCCCTCTTTGAAGTGATGTGTGACGACGCGTTGTTTCAAAGAAAACTCGATTGATGATATTGCTGATATTGATTTTGATAGGATGCAGATTTGATCTTGATTTTGATGTGGATTCGGTTTCGATATAATACTGATTCGATTTTGAGATGATGAATCTTGATATGATGCGATTTCAATGTTTGAGATGATAAATCTCAATATGATACCCCAGACACTAACTGTTAGATATCGATGTGAGGATGCCCCCTCAGGAGATGAATCAGCTAATTTTTTCAATGTTTTTGAATTTTTCTTAATTTTTTGATTTTTTTGAAATTTTTATGATTTGTAGATTTTTAATGATTTTGCAATTTTTAGATATTTTTAGAGCCGATCCGATTCATTTCCCGATAAGAAATTTGAAAATGCTACCCTGCCAAGTTGATTAGTTGATTAGATGATTAAAAATTATTGGAATAAAAATCCCACTTAAGTGCGCCATTGTGAGTTTAAAAAGGTCAATTCCTTTTACCACTCTTCATTTGTGCACTTCAGTTGTTTGAAAAATTTGCTCGGGAGGAAGGAATGACGATCCCATACCACCAACATAGGTTCGAGCGAGTTCGGTGACATGAGATTCCTCTGACCTACGGTCCACTGGTACGTACTTCGAGAAAACCCAACTTTGTCAATTTTTAGTTGATTTTTGAAAAAATTATTTATTTTTAGAAAAAACCATTTTTTAGCATTTTTGCCATGTGGATTTGAAATTTTTTTTAATTTTTAACATGGGTTTTTCGAATTATAAAATGGGTTGTTGTGAAAAGTTTTTAACCCGCATCCCACAAAAAAAATTATTTATTTATTTCATTTTTGCGGAAAAATTTCAATTTTTTTAAAAATTCCTTGATTGGGGGGGGGGGGCGGTGGTGCCATGTTGGCGCCACCACGAGGGCAGCGTACGCCGCCCATGGCGCCATGGGCAATGCCTTCAGTGCCACCACTAACGTTGCGGGCGCCATGCACGGTGTCGTCGACGCCACCACTGGCACCACAGGCGGCGCCTTTGACGGTGTTTTTTTGTTCGATTTTTTTGTTTTTTTGTATTTTTTTTTTCGATGTTTTTGTGTTTTTTCAATATTTTTGAACTTTTAGACATGATTTTCTTGATTTTTGACCATGTTGGCTTGATTTTTTATTTTTGAGAAAATGATTTGATTTTTTTGATTTTTGCCATTTATTGAATTTTTTGATTATTGATGTGATTATTCAGATTTTTGAGAACTTGATTTTTTTATTATTGATTTTATTTTCGATTTCGCACTGACAGAATTATTGAATAATTTTTTCGATTGCAAATTAATGAGTTGACTTTTTCGATTGTTTTGATGAATTGATTTGATTTTTGATGTCAACATTTGATGACTTGATCATTTAAGTTTTTTTATTGCAATTGAATTTTTGATGAATTTGGATGATCTGATCGACTTTCTGGATGATTGATGTTTTGATGATTTCGATAAATTTTTTGGTGTTTATCTGATCTCCAACTGTCACGATGTTCCATAAAGAGGCTGGATTGTTGTTGATTCGATTTGATTTTTGAATTTGATAGGGTAAAATTTGATAAGCTATCTAATTGATAAAATTAGACACTCTTGATTGATGAAATTTGATGATCAGTTCTGATTATCTTGATGTACGCGTGAGATGAGATAGGATTGATGATGACCTCATGATAGATGAGCATCATTGATAGGGGCTCAATGAGATTTGATAAAAATATCAATTGAGCAAGATAGACTAATAGATAAATTGATTTGATAGATAGATAAATTGAGAGACTGATATGATGAGATGATTTGATTACAAGAACACTTTAGTGTCCTCTAGTCTTGGGAGTGCTTCCCAAAGACATGAATGTTGATACCCCACCTTAGCCAGGAAGAGTGAGACCACATTGATAGGTGTGGTTTATCTTCCCTTCTAGACATACCTCGACCTTTGATTAACAAAGCATTATTGACAACCTTAGCAGAGCGTTGGCATAGTGAGAACAATACTTTTCACTTACCGATGGGCAAGATGATGGTGACACTTGAGGATTTATACCGGATACCACGCATCCCTATGATGGGCGAGCTAGCAAATTATGATCTCAATGAGTAGGGTGGGATAGATGCACTCTACCAAGCGTTAGAGGATGATGAGATAGGCAGATATGCAATTGCGTGGTAGGAGATGCTAGAGCTAGGCTATGCCACATTACCCGTTGTTCTTGCCAAATTCATTGGAGGTTTCCTTTGTCATGATCATAGGTCAAAGGGATTATTTGTTGGATGGGGTCGTCTCCTTGAGTAGATGGTGACATAGGGGACCTGATTTGCATGGAGGTCATGCATGTTGGCACACTTGTATCATGACCTGCACCGAGTTGTGTACTAGAGGTCGACTGCATTATCAACAGGGGTGACTATTCTGGGCCTAGAAGCACCTACCTATCACACAACCATTGGCTAACAGAAATGGACCTATAGGCAGGCCTTATATTGATGGGTATCTAGGCATCATTTTTTAGCGAAAGCTGGGCAAATTGGAGTATTGGCGACAAACACTAGATCATCTGGATACTGTGATATGGAGATAGTATAGAGATTGCGAGATCTGGCCCAAGGATGTAGTGGAGATGTTGTATGTATTTGTGACGCGATACTTGATCGAATCGACACCCTATGTTATTGAGTGATTTCTTTGTATGAGGGTGTTGAGACAATATGGCAGGATATAGGGGATACCACATGGTACAACTCATTATGCTCGCAGGAGACTAGATGTGGCGACTTGGGGGCCCTCTATTTCATATGACCAAGCATGTGCAAAGTATCAATTGTTGGGGCCACTAGATTGGGATTATATTTCAGGTATGATAGATAGCAGGATGACATATGAGTATGCCGTATATTTTACTACACATAGGTTTCCTAGGCTGACAATCTGGATGAATCAGAGCCAGTTCTAGATGAGGATGATGAGAGGCTATGACATAGAGCTCCTAGATGACCAAGGGATGGTTAGGGGAGAGGAGGTGGGGGTGGATATGATGGCAAAGATGGAGGGGATGATAGAGAGGGATACAAAGGAGATGTAGGAGATCATGGTGCTAGAGATGATGATGGGGGAGATGGACAAGCAGTGGTAGTGGCAAGCACACCAGGATCCAATAGTTCTAAATTTGTTAGAGATGTATATATGGATTAGGTGACCCAGGTGGTTAGATAGAGGAGATCAAGTCCTATGGATCAGGGGCATTAGGTCCTAGAGTAGGAGGTTCCCTAGGTTGAGCAGGTACCTATGGGAGTATCACAGGTTGAGCAGCCAGAGGTAGAGGTACTTCGACGGATCCTCATTAAGATGTCATCTCATCAACAACAGGCTCAGATTACTGATTTACAGAGTCAGGTTCAACAGCTAGAGAGTCGACTAATAGAGGGAGACTCTTATATTGCCTAACTAGAGGTTAAGATGGCTTCTCTCATGGTCAAGAGAGATGTAGCTAGGGATAGGTGTCGGCAGGCTGAGGTGCAGGTACAGATGTCAGGAGAGTCTAGTTCAGGGAAGGCTACACCGAAGATGATGCGCCAGACAGTCTGAGAGGTGGAGTATTATAGGACCTTATCATATACTGTTGTTCCTATTGATCGAAGGGCTCTAGAATTTTCACAGCTGAGCAGGAGATTAGGACAGAGCCAGTGTGAGAGTTGAGGAGTAATAGGGCCACTTCAGAGAGATCCCCCAGGTGGGGACCTCGGTACAGGGGTATCAGCTGGTGTTACTAGACCCGTCGGATCAGGATAGAGTTTTGCTACATGTCCTAGTGGTCACACTAATATGGGACATTTATCCATTCATGTACACCTTTTGTGATGAGATATTGATGATTCTCGTGATGTACATGTGTGATGTATCTCCTATATTTTTGTGATATCATTGTACCTTGGATATTGATCTTTTTGATGATATGATATGCAGTCGATCCTATTCTCTCTACATGATCTATGAGAAGATGGATGCATTCTATTTGACATATGATTATGTTGTGCAGTTACTTTCATGATGTATGATTTATTTTCTATATTCTTATGGGTTCTAGAAGATGGATATATGCTTCTTATATGTTGATGCAGTATTTACATGATTTGATGCAAATGTGAATATGTATGGTGATACTTATAAGTACTATGTGATGTATATGCAATGCAATGCAATGATGCTATTTTATATGATTTGAGATAAGATGGATGGAATGCAATGATCTAGTTGAATGAATGAATTATTGGATGTTGTATATGAATATGTCTTAGTATGCAATGGTTATTTGAGATGAACTAACTTATCATGCAGGATGAATGAATTGATTATTTTTGTTATTGTCCAATGTACTCAATCATGTAGTAAGAGAGATAACACCATGTTGAAGTCTTTGGCCTTGTAAAAGATGAGTGTTGTGATCCCATGAAAAATGAAATGCAATGTGGCGATCAGATTGGTCATGTGGTCATTACTTTGTTTCATCATTGAGCCTTTAAAATGTGGGAAGTGAGTGCAAACATCAATGGTATAATTGAACCATGATGACCTGAGCACTACTTTCTTGGGTTTTGATATTGCAAGTTAGCACAAGCATTGATGTATAATTGAACCAAGATGACTTGAGTGTTGCTTGCATAAAACAGGTAGTATCAACCATTTCTATATGTGTCTAAAATATCTTCTATGATACTCCAATGATCATGTCCTAAGACAACTTTGCACATATGAATGATTAATTTACATACATCAGACAAGAAAAATATCATGTTCCTTCCTTGTTCCTCTAGTTAAATAAATCCTGGAGTCACTTAGAAATCATGATAGCGAAAAATCAAGATAAAATAGTTGAACCATTATTGTCAAAGTGTTAAAATCATTAGTCAAAAGATATAATCCATTGATATGTGTTTGTCATGTTTAGAATGATATGTGATAGTTGATGATTGAAAATTTGATCTTATGTTTTATGTTGGATGTGTCTCACTTTTTCACTTGACTAGTGTTTCCAAACTATTGTTCTACCTATTTGATTAAGCTCAAAATGATGAAAATCTTTGGCCACAGCTAGGTTCAAGATTTTTCCCCCAGTCTAGAAACAAATTTTATTATGATATATACAATGATCCAAACCATGACGAGAAATCATTTGGGATGTCTGCGTATGTACAAAGGCTTTATTATGGATATGAACAATTCCTTTGTACATACGCAGACATTTCTACCTCATTTAAAAAGGCTATCCACACAAGAGTATAATGGGAGGCTTGGTGAATAAAGTTTCTCTTTTGGTTTTTTGACAAGTCAGGAAGGAGGGTGTTATATTTTAGGTATGTATAAGTTTGGCCATAGCAGGAGGAATCATGCTCAATAAGGTGATAGATAGTTTGAGAATTAGGACAATTATGAGCAGGGGAAAACAACTCTTCCACCATGAATTCATAATGCTCTTGATTTTCCTGTGTCTGAAGTAGAGAATCAAGTGTTGCCATGGCATCTGCTGCTTTATTATCATTCCTTGGAATTTGCTCAAAAGTGATTTATACAAAATAATTCTTGAAATAATCTACCACCTTTTTGTAAGGCATTAGTTTGTCATCCTTTGTTTGGTAATCATCATTAATTTGATTGATGATGGGCTGAGAGTCTCCAAAGACTTGAAGTTGTGTAATGTTCCATTCTATAGCCATTTTCATATCTGTAACCAAAGCTTCATATTCTACTATATTGTTGGTGCATGGAAAATGCAATTTGTATGCTTTCAGAATTGTATGACCTTGTGGCGTGATGAATAGAATACTTGATCTTGATCCATGTTGTGTATATAAACCATCAAAGTATAATTGCCATGTTTTTGTGGTGACTGTTAGGATATCAACATCAGGAAATTCAATGTGTAAAGGACGATCATCTTGAAGCGGTGCCTCGACTAGTTGGTCTGCAATGACTTATCCATTGAGATATTTTCTATCCACATTCTCAATATCAAACTCACTCAGGATCATGATCCATTTTTCTAATCTTCCTATTTTGATTAATATGAAAAACAGGTTTTAAGGACCTGAAACCTTTAACATAGGAGCATAAAAAAGTTCATCAAAAAAATCCAGACCTACTTGAAACAGCTTACAAAATGATTGGCAAAAAGGCTAGTAAATCAAATGGACAACAAAAGAAAGGGACAACAAAGCGAAAGAAGTAGAGAAAAGACAAAAGATAAACAACAACTATAAAGACTTTAGAAGATCCACCGCCTTATTGACCAACTGGTCATAGTTTGTTGCAACAACTTTGAGTTCTTCCATATCCTTGTTTGGCTTCTTCTCCTTCTTTTTGCCTCTGGTCCTTGTTCTAGGTCCTTGCACTTCTCCCATACCTTCAATGTCTAGTTCTAGCTCAAGGGAATCCTTCTCATCCTCCAATTTGCTGATGAGGATTTTGGTATTTTTGGCCGAGGCATTCAGAATGCTAAAGCTTTGTTCAACAATACTTTTGAGGCATTTTTCAATTTTGTTGAATTTGTTATCAGTATCCGCCATTCTTTGGTTCATAACATTATCATTAGTTTTTATCTCTATCAGGTCCTTCTCAATTTTTTCGAACCTAGGGTTGAAGGAATCTCTGATCTCTTTGGCTCTGGCAACATTTTTAGTCAAATCCTCAACATATTCCGCCATAGATTTGCCTCCACCAATTCTGATTGTCTCCAGAATTTGGACCTTGTGGTTCAGCTTCTTATTATCCTCCATATCTTTCTTTTAACTGTTAATTAACCAATCGATGGTGTCCAAAAATCCTTTCAAACCCTCAGAGGGAAGATTTGAAGGGGGATTTTTCTCACCAAGATTGTCCTATTCATTTTTGGGAGCGTCACCACTAGTGATCTTATCAACTTTTCCATCAATCCTCTGATCAAAACCTTCCCCTGTGGTCTCCTCCAATTTCTGGTCGACTTCAGGATCCTTTCTCTACACTTGTTCCTCCAGCTCCATAACATTATCTTCTTGCCTCTTCTATTTGTTCCTTGTCTGAATAGAAATTTTGGTTTTCTTTTTCTGAGGAGACTAGGGTTCATCCTTCTCAAAATACTCAGAGACCTCCTCTAAGGAGGAGGAGCGAATCTAGAAAACCTTTTCTTTAGATTTTTTCTTACCCTTTGAGG
Source organism: Cryptomeria japonica (assembly GCF_030272615.1). Lineage (NCBI taxonomy): Eukaryota > Viridiplantae > Streptophyta > Pinopsida > Cupressales > Cupressaceae > Cryptomeria > Cryptomeria japonica. Next base: position 324,014,094 of record NC_081415.1, read on the forward strand.
AGGAGGGCTTGGTACTCACTTGTTTTCTTTTCTTGCCAGTTTCAGCTTTAGAGTCATTTAGACTCTCCTCAGACTCACTCATCGAATCACTTTCAGAGTCCTCACCCATTGAAAAAATATAATCCGACCCTTCCTCCTTAGACTCAGAGATAGAAGGCTGAGGGCGGGCATTTTGGTTGGCTTTTAGGTGGTTATAAATTAACATCATAAGACCTTGATGCATGGTTGTATCACTCTTAGGGTTCTCTTTATGGGCCTTAATGGTAGCATTCATAGAACACAATAGGAAATATGGAATATTAACTTTTTCATCATACCTGAAATGGTTAAGCAAAACAAAATGATAGCCATACACTTTTATGAATCTTCCATCCAAGGTAACATAATGCATAATAGCAAACAAGACCTCTCTCCATGGCCTAAAAAATGCCCTAGGTGGGTAGTAAGTTTTACTTCGCTTTACCAGGTGCTTTTTCTCCTTTGTCATTTCGGGGTATCGCTCAATAGCCTCCTTGCTCAATTTTCTGTCTCTGTAATAATTGCTTCCTTCCCTACAAAGACCTGTGATCTGTGCGATGAGGTCTTCATCAATGAAGATTGTTTGATCTCCCATCTTCAGAGTGCCCTTCCTCCATTTTTTGTAGAAAAAATTAGTGATTGTGGCATCCCTCCCATGGAGCCTCTCCATAAACTTTAAAAACCTGCCCTTCTGCAAAATGTTTCTAACAACCTCCTTTTGTTTCCACTCCTTACAGTTGCTGGGTTCATAGCGGCGTCTATTTCCTCCCATTTTTTTGCTTTTCGAACAGAAGGCCGAGAGTTGCAGAGAGCTATAGGTAAGAAATTTCTTGAAGCTACCACATATACCCAAAAAGCATGGGAAACAGTGGCTTGTGTCTTGTAATAAATGGTACTAACATTATTATAATTACTCATAGCCCTCATATTAATCTGTTTAATCATTATTTTGTCCATTTATGATCTTTGGGGTACTATTGTATCAATCCATAAATATGATCAATCTGATGTCCTTGAGGAGACCCTCTTCACCCTTCTAGGTCACCATATTGTTGTGATTGACCGCCACGTTGGCTACTAGGTTAGTTGGATCATTAACTTCACGATAAATGTGGGAAATGAAACATTTCTCAAAAGTGTTGATGAGATCTCTAGCAGCCTTTATTATGTTGTTGATAGTCCATGAAGGCTTAGAGGTTCCCTTTAGGCACTTGATGATGTTATTAGAATCCCCTTCAATCCATAGATAGGGACAGTTCCATCTTTTAGCCAGGAGAATACCTTGGAGAGTAGCCATAGCTTTTGCCATATGGTTAGTTTGACAACCTATGGAACAACAATCATTTCCTTACAACTACCATTTTCATCTCTGAGAATTGCACCACATCCCACAGGGCCAGGATTGCCTTTGACATCTCCGTCAAAGTTGATTTTGAGCCAACCATGAGGGGGAGTGTTCCATATAGCTTCTAGTCTCTTGTTTTGTTTGGGATCAGTACTACCAGCACTCTTCAAATTCTAGGAGCTGAAAATGTGAGTTTCCAAGGGGTTGTTAGAATTGCAAGGATCCCCAATGATCCCAATGTTCTCCATAATAGCCCTTTGGATTTTCTTGAAAACAATAGCCTGGGTGAGAGAAGTGTCCCTTAATATGCGATTGTTCCTTTCTTTCTAGATCCCCCACAAGATGCGAGGGAGAGATAGCTTCCACAAAGATCTCAAAGAGGGGTTAGACCAATGATAACTCCAAGAATGGAACAATTCACTAATAGTGTTAGGAAACACCCAATCCATGCAAAAAATCTTAAGAAATCTTTCCCAAATTGAAACAGTGAAGGAATAGTGGATAGCCAAATGGTCCACAGACTCTTCCTCCTCAAGACATAAAGAACATCTATTAGGGAAGGAAAAGCCTCTAACCTTAAGATTATCTAACGTCGAGATTTTATTTTGAAGGATTGTCCAAAAGAAAAAAATGATTTTAGGGATAAGACCCTTTATCCAGGCTTTAGACCAAAAGGGATTCTCTGAGGGGGCAGGGGAAAGAACACCATACATTGAAGAGATAGTGATGTTGCCTTTAGTTTCATGTTTCCAAATAAGGGAATCTTCCTCATTGTACAACCAGGCTGAAGACATATGGTTCTTAAGATTGATAAGGTCAGGGTGAATAATTTCAATGTTCTGCTATTTATCACCTATCCAATACCCCTCAACCAAGGAGCCAAAGACTCTAATAGAGGGGGCAGCAAAAGGGGCCCATTCAGGGATTTCAATCAAAGACATAAAAAATCCAGGGATCCTCCCAAAATCTAACTTTCCTACCATTGCCAACTCTCCATTTCACCCCTTTAGCAATGTTGTCTTTACACTTAGATGCATGATTCCAGATATGGAACCCATTAATACTGAAATCAAAATTGATGAAAGAGAGAAGAGAAGAAGACAAAAGAGGATACTTACTTCTCCAAATTTTACATCATTCACTATCAGAGTGGAACACTCTCCAAACCTATTTAGATAAAAGAGATTCATTGAGGGTTCGGATTCTTCACAGGCCCAGACCACCTTTACTTTTCGATTTGTACACCTTTTCCCAAGCCATTAATGCCATTCTTTTCTTTTCCTCAACCCCTGACCAAAGAAATTTTTTTTGAATTTTCTCAATGGTATCAGCCTACTTAATTGGAATTCTGAAGAGGCTAAGGGAATAAATAGGTATGCTTTGAAGGGAAGCTTTAAGAAGTTGAAGCTTGCCAGCCTGACTTAAGAGAGCACCTTTCCAACCAACAAGCTTTCTTTGAAATTTATCCACCAGAGAACTCCAAAAGGAATCAGGTGGAGAAATGCCCAAGGGGAGACCAAGGTATGTATCAGGAAGATTAGTAGTCTAACATTCCAGAATTCTACTGATTCTATGCTATTTTCTCTCAGGAGTGTTGATGAAAAACACTTCACTTTTTACTCGGATGTAGAAGCAAACTTACAAAGGGTGTCCTTCAAGATTTTGGCTTTTGAAATGCTTGAGTCACCCATGACAATAGTGTCATCCAAAAATTGTTGGTGGGAGTAGATATGATTAGCTAAGGAAGGTTGGAGACCCTTAAAAATACCTCTTGTCACCATACTTTCCATGGACCTACCAAAACATTCAGCCATAATAATGAAGAGGATTGGGGAAATGGGATCCCCTTGCCTCAGTCCTCTAGAAGATTGAAAGAAGGGGGAGGGAGACCCGTTGACAAGAACGACAAAGGAGGCAGAGGAGATGAGTTGCTTGAAGAGGTCCACACATTTCTTATAGAAGCCAAAAGCCAATAGGACCTTCATGAGGAAATACCAATCAACTCGGTCATAGGCCTTAGAGATATCAAGCTTGAGGATGAAACCCTGTTTCTTAGCCATAACAAGAGAATGAATATTCTCATGGACTGTTATGATGGAATCAAAAATTTGTCTTGTTGGCACATAACCATTTTTCTGATGATTAATCAAAGAAGGAAGAAAAGTCAGGAGTTTGGAAGTTAGGACCTTAGAGATTACCTTATAAAAAGAATTGTATAAGTTGATTGGCCTGAGCTTATCCATGGAGTCAGCACCTTGAATTTTGGGGATTAAAGCAATGAAGGTTACATTAATCTCTTTTAGAAGTTTTCTAGCCCCACAAAATTCTTTGACCCCATTGGAAATATCTTTCCCAACAATATCCCAGAATTCTTGGAAGAAGAACATGGAGAAGCCATCAGGTCTAGGGGCTTTGTTACCATCAAAAGAAAAGACAACATTTCTAATCTCCCAGTTTGAAGGTATTGGAGTTAGGGAGGCATTCTTCTGCTCATCAATGAGGCAAGGAATGTTGTGAAGGAAATAAATTTGAGCATCAACATCCAGGATTTGATCCCTACAAAGAAGATTAGAGAAGAATCTTTTGGCCTCATTTCTTATCTCCTCCTTCTTAACCAACTCCCCATTGTCCACCACCGGGTTTTGGATCCTATTTGCCACTTTATGTTTGATAGTTGACATATGAAATAATCTAGTGTTCTTATCTCCTTCCTTCAACCAGATACATCTAGACCTCTGCTTCCAAAAATCTTCTTCTTTAGCAATAATTTTATGGTATTATTTGAGGATCTCGTTTTCTTCAGCAATAGACACAGTAGAGAATCCATCCTTCTGGATTTGGACTTATATTTTATTGAGGTCTTCCTAAATTTTTCCTTTGGCCTCAAAAATATTCCTGAAGCTGGATCTATTTCAAAACCTTATATTATCTTTTATGCTTTTGAGTTTCTTCACAACTCTATACATGGTAGTGCCCTCAACTTGAATGTTCGACCATTCCTGAATTTAATGGGTGAGCTCTGGATGAAGAGTCCACATTTTTTCAAATCTAAAAGGAAAATGCCTTCTTCTATTTATGGGGTCAGAAAAAGAGTTATGGGATAATGGTCAGACCCAACCTAGATGTGAGCAGATAGAGAACAGAAATAATGTTTGTACCAATCATCAGAAATAAGAGCCCTGTCAAGGTGAACTTGAATAAGGTCATTTCCAGTCCTCCTGTTAGTCCAAGTGTAATTGCAACCTTGTATCTCCACATCATTAAGAGCCTAAGAGTTTATAAAATCTATGAGGGCTAGTCTGCTTTCCAACTGAGAGGGGCTTCCACCAAATTTTTCCTCCTCTCTCAAAGGGGTGTTGAAGTCTCCCATGACCAGCCAGCTGAGGTTCTTGAAGATGTCCCTTATTTCCATAAGTTTTTTACCAAAAATGCTTCTAGCTTTCAAGGTATTAGGAGCATAAATATTAGTGAGGACCCATGAGGTTCCATCTTTTAAATGCTCAAATTTAATGCAAGAGAAATTGTTTTCTTGAATAAGAACAGGACATGTAACACTATTGAGATTCCAAATAGTTGCAATGCCTCCAGAGGCACCTTCCGAGATACCACCACTGATACTCCCAGAGTTAAATAATTTCAAAGATTCAACCTTATCTCTACTCATCTTAGTTTCTTGAATAAGAAAAATATTAGGTTTACTATCCCTAATCATATCCCTTCTAATATCATGCTTGTGGGGATTATTTAGTCCCCTAATGTTCCAAGAGACAATCTTCATAATTACTTACCAATTCCTAACTCCTTTAGAGTCTTCTGAGTCCCATCCATTATGTTCTTGCTGGCCTCCTTATCTCTAACTTTGTGGTTTGAAGGTCATCCTGGGGATGAGGAGACATACTCAACATCAACTTGAGCAATTCTACTAGACTTCCTTAATTGGGCAGCCGAGGGAGTGGATCCTTTTTTATTCCTGTGTTTTGGAATTTTCTAGCCAGCTTCTTTCTTAAGAACCGCTTCAGGGTTACTGATAATTCTAGGAATTTCTTCTTCATTACCCCAATTAGGTGATCTGGAATCATGTGAAGAACTATTGACTATTTTAGAAGCTTGGTTTGATTCTGAGAGGTTCATACCCAATATGGCACATTTATGGGCTTCTTGCATGTTAGACCTATTCATGAGAGGGGAAGAGTCAGTCTTTTCTTCTTGAGATCCAGTAATCTCCCCTTCCTTAGGTTGTTCAACTTCCTTAGTATCCTCATCCTTTTGATCCTCTTCATTGGGCATTTCCTTACTGGCCAAAGTGTCAGCAATTACCATCTCGGCATTTTCTTTTGAAGATTTAGACTATTCTTTTAATTCCTCTATTCGGATCTGCCCTACCAAGAGGTTGTCTTCTTTCATTTGATCCTTCCTCAAAGCTTCCTAGGAGGGAAGATTAGAGACAGAGGCTGAGGAGACCACTTCCTTATTTTCCCCCAAGGGTTCAAAATAGTTAGTATCAACAAGGTCAGTTTCCTTATTTTCTGAGTTTTTGACTTGCCATACCTTTTTCTCTAGAGCCTTTTTACTTTCAACTAAAGGTTTGGCTTGCTTGTGCTCCCCTTTAGGCTTGAGAGGACAAACTTTGGCTCAATGACCTACTTTGTTGCAGTGAAAGAAAGCAAAGGGGATGGATTCATATTCAATCTACTGTTTCCATGTTTCCAACTTTGACACTGTTTATCTATTCTAGCATATCTGCATCATGAGCTATCCCTACACAAAATATGGCATGAGTGAGCCTCCTTCTTGAAGTTGTGACTGGATCTATTGAGAGGAGCTCACAAAAAGATCTTGCTATACCTGAGAAAATGCTTTCTGTCGAATACTCAAGAGGCAGACCTGGTAACTTAACCCAAACTGGGACTTTCACAAGAAGAGAATCACTCATGTTTAGATTCAGATGCCATTTTTGAAGGACCAAAGCTATCTTTCCAACCATCTAAGGACTACCATAGAGGATCCTTATTTTATCTTCTTCACATGAAAAGGAAAAGGTGAGGAGGCCTTTGGGCAGAGCCAAAATTTCAACATTACCTTTCAAATCCCATTTTTGTTTGACATAAGTCCTAACAACTTCAATGTTTGGGCGTGGTCCCATAAACTTCCCCACCAGGGATTTTGACATACTACTTATGTTATGATCCAGAACCAAATCAGGGATAGAAATAGCGAACTTACCACCAGTAGGGTCTGATATATTCTTGACAGGAGGTAAGGAGGATTTTCCAGATGGTCTAGTTCCAAAGAGGGATGACCACTTTCTGGATTCTTTTCCATTCTCCAAGACCTCTTCACATGGGTTGGATCCCCCCACTATGTTTCCAAAATCCACATTCTTCTCTGGCAGAGTACCATTAGCCTACAAAATATCTGGAGGCTTGTCCTTCTCCCCCATAGGACTAGCTCCATCGTTCTAGCCGCTCCCACCATTGGAACCAAAGTTCCTGCCTTGCAAAGAATTTGAAATTTGAATTCTTCCATTGTCGCTTGCACCACCTCCACGTGAGCTCTCCATTGGGATGCTGGACCAACATTAATCTTCCTATTAATGTTGCCTTGCTGAGAAAATACTTCAATGCATCAATTTTAGCTATCAACTTGATGGAGTGAGATAGTAGATAGTGTCTTAATTTTTGAGAAGCAAAAACTACCGCCAAACATGCTTTTTCTATTGGTGAATAGTTGAGCTCGTATCCCACTAGTGTTTCACTGATGTAGTATATTGCTCCTTCTTTTCCTTCATTATCATGTTGTGTGAGAAAAACTCCTAATGATACTTTGGTGGTCGATACATACAGTAACAATGGCTTTCCTGGAATTGGTGACATTAGGATGGGTGGTTGCATCCTCACATTGATGGTCCCACTTGAAATTAACATTTTTGTGCAATATATGAGTAAATGGTTGACATTTATTGGCTAGTTGAGCAACAAATTTTCTGATTGACTGTAGTTTTCCTTGGAGTGATCTAAGTTGACTGATATTCCTATGAAATGCCATTTCCATGATTGCTTTGACCTTAGCTGGATCCACTTTGATACCTCTAGCTGAAACAATGTATCCCAATAGCTTGCCGAAAGTGACACCAAAGGCACATTTCTTAGGATTTAGTCATACCTTGTACTGTTCTAACCAGTCAAAGATCTTTTCTAGTATCTTTGTATGTTCTTCTCTATTGTATGATTGGCCAATATGTCATGCACATAGTCTTCCATGAATGTATGCATCATGTCATGGAATATCGGTGTCATAACTCTCTGATATGTGGAACCTACGTTCTTTAGTCCAAATGGCATGATTTTCCAACAAAAAGTACCCCACAGACATGTGAAAGCTATCTTTTCTTGATCTTCAAGTGCTATTTTAATCTGATTTTATCTAGAGAAACCATCCATTAGAGAAAACATGGAGTGTCCAACAGTTAGATCTACAATGATGTCAATGTTAGGCAAAGGAAAGTCATCCTTTGGACATGCATTATTAAGATCTCTGAAGTCTGTGCATACTCTGATACTTTTGTTTGGTTTGGAAACAAGAATGATATTTGATACCCATTGAGGATATGCTACAAGTCTGATGAATCCTACATCCAGTAATTTCTTTAATTCCGCTTTGACCAGGAGAGTGATATGAGGATGCATCTTCCTTAATTTCTGTTTAACTGGTTTGGCTCCTGGACTGACATTTAAGTGATGCATAATAAGCTCTAGATCCAACACTGGCATGTCTGCATATGACCAAGGGAAATTGATTTGTCATCGTTTGAAAAATTCCATATATTGTTGCATTTCTTGTTCTAACAAAGAAGTTGCTAGATGTAGGATCTTTGGTTGCTTTGTTGTCCCAATATTAACGACCTTTGTTGGTTCGATCAAAATTGATGACCTTTCTTGATAGTACACAGGTAAAGTGTCAAATCTCCCATCTTCCAATGCCTCAAGGAGGTTTTCATCATTAGATGCATCCTTTCTTTTTACTTTTCCCTGGGCTAATGCCAATAAATGGTTTTCAGCATTATACCTGATAGTGTTTTCTTTATTTTCCTTTTCACGGTTGGGAGATTTGGCACCCACTTGACTGGAAGACACGTTGTTGAAATTATTGGTGAAAGTTGTTGTGAGTTTGATTGCAGTAAGATATACGGATATGGCATGGTCATTAGGAAAGGTATCAATGGCAGTATGTCTTTCATTTTCTGAATCAATAAGTTCAGGGTGGATTAGAGGTAAGGGGTCCTCAGGTTGAGATGTGTCTAGGGTATCAAGGGTCATGATAGAGATGTCAAAGTTTTCAATATGTGTGTCAATGTCTAGAAAAATACTCTCATCGGAATGACCTTGCATAATGAGCTCCCGATCTTCCTCAATTAAGTCCAAGTTAGCTGAATGTGATTCTAATTCAAGTGGGCTAGTTCCTAACATTTTCCCTGCATACGTATGAACTACATCGACTCCTACATCTTCTTCAAAGAAATTTTCTTCAGCTAATTCTTTAGAATGATAGGAATCCCATTCCCATTCATTAGAATCTGTGGCACTTGCAGCTTGCAATCTACAGATTTGTTCATATAGTGTTTGATTGGTTTCTTCTGTTTTTATTGCTATATCTTTTCTTCTTTCATATTCAGCTTTTTCTGGATTAAGATTGAGTTGTGTCAACCTTGCTATGAGCTCTCCTTGGTTAGTACTAGGTTCATGCTTGTTTTTATTGAGAGTTAATGCTTCTTGGGAGGTAACATTAGTTTGTTTTTATTGTTGATTTGAGGATTGCTTATTTTGCCATTTCATGTTTGCTTGTGTTTGTTGCTTGGCAGATGCTTCTTCCCTTTCAATTCCAAGTTGTTCTTGTCTATTTTCATATTCCTCTTGTTGTTGGCTAGATGATGTGTCTTCTGGTAGAGTAACTTGTCCATACCCTAAGCCTTCTTTGTTTGTAGCCTATTGAGTATGAGGTTGGATAGGTTCTGAGATACCTTCTTTTCTTTTTCGTATAGGACCTGTTCTAGTGTATCCCATTTTTTGAAGGATGTTAAATCCTTTTCCATACTTTTCTATAGGTATTCTGACATTGTTGATCTTCTATTGGACTTCTTCATCCTTGTATAGCCACTATAGCACATCTTTGTCTTTTGTTTCCTCTGATAAGGTCCTAGCACTAACAAATGCTCCGTCAAATATGGGAAGATGTTTCACAATTAGTTTTTGTTTAGAGTTTGATGGTTTCCCATAGGACTTAGGAGAAAGTGGTAATTGGGATAGAAAATATACTCCATTCCCTCGATCTCTTAGTTGCATTTGTTTTTCCATACTTGACAAATTTGAGGCAAATGATTTTTCTTTGGTTTGTGTGTTTGAAGATGATGCCTCCCTATTATGAGGAACAATGACCTCTTGAGCTGGTTTCAGATTACTATAGTACTGAAATGGATTTGAATCTCCTGAGATCATGATTTCCTGCCCATTGTAGGGAAATTATAGGCATTGATAATATGTTGATGTAACAACTTGTATGTCATGTATCCAAGGTCTTCCCAAGAGTATGTTGTATGATAAGTAAAAGTCTAGAACTTGGCATGTTGTGTCTTTCTACAAAGGTCCCACTCTAATGGGTAATATCACAATTCCTTTAGAGGAACACTCTTCTTCATGATATGCTTTGATGATGATCTTTTTCTGGGGATCAACTGCATCTTCTGAATAACCTAGAGTACGGACAAGACTCAATGAGCAAATGTTTAAGCCAGCTCCACCATCTATTAGGACACGTTTAACACACGTCTTGTGAATTAGGAATTCAATATGCAAGGGAGCATTATGGGGATGTTGCAAGGACATTTCGTCTTCTTTGGTAAATGATAAGAAATGAGGGGTTGTGAGGTGTCCCACCATGGTTTAGAATTGATCTATATCAAGATTTTTGGACACTGTTGTATCTACTAATGCTCTTTCTAGAATTTATTTGTGTATAGGTGAAAGCTTTAAAAGTTCTAAGATGGATATTTGCATGGGGGTGTTTTGTAGTTGATCCACTAGACTATATTGTTTTCTAGTGGATGAGGTGTTAGTTGTAGGACCCATCAAAACAACTTTGGCTTTGCTTCATGTGATAGCATGAGCGGGTTCTTGATGTTGTTTCTCTTTAACCATGATCACATTTACCACATTGTCATATGCATGAGCATAGTTCACCTTTGCTTTACCTTTACCATTATGCTTTGTTGATGATTAACCCTTCTCATAGTTAGCAAGTGGAGTTTTGAAAGCTGTGTGAGATTAGTTTGTTGTATGTCCATGCACAGTTATTACTCTATTATCAATTAAATCTTGGATGACATGTTTTAATCATTGACAAGTATCTTCTTGGTGTCTTTTGTTTTGATGGAAGTCACAATAATGGTTGTCATTCCACCAAGAAGGTTTTACCTTGGGTTCAAAGTTTCTTGCTTCTGGCAAGGTAATTAACTTGTTTGCGAGAAGTATCTTTAATGCTGACCCAAGTGGTTCACCAATGTTTGTAAATTTTTGTCAAAATAAATTGTTGACAGTTGATTTTTGATGATTGTTGTTTTGTTGAGCCGCTGCTGAGTGATTGGATAAATTAAAAACCGGTTGCTTTGGTTTTACATTGTTGTTATCCACTATCCCATCATTTACAAGATTTTGATTTCAATTCCAAAATTTTGGCTTATCATTGCTGTTGTTGTTATTGTTATTAGGAGGATGAACTCCTTCTTTTTATAGCTTCAACTCACCCTTCTTTACCATAGCTTCCTCCATTCTGATTCCGTTATCAATCATTTTTTGAAAATTTTGATGACATTGCATTTTTCAAATTATAACTCATTTGATCATTTAGGTTGTCGATGAATATATCTATTTTCTTGTATTCTAGCACCGTACAAGGATATTGTGAAGCTAACCATCTCCATCTTTGTAGAATGGTCATGAAAGGCTCTCCACTCTTTTTTTTAGTATTACATAGGTCGATCATTGTGACCTCATGTTGAATGTTGTAAGAGTATTGTGAAACAAACTTATCCACCAATTCTGCGAATGATCTAACTCTAGGTAGAAGTTTGGAGAACCATTCCATAGCTAGTCCACTTAAGATTTTTGGAAATAATATCATTAGGTATGTATCCTCATGTTTAAACTCCATACTCATTGTGCAAGATTATTGTATATGATCTTGGGGATCAGTGCTTCCATTATATTTATCATATCTTGGAGTTTCACAACATGTAGGAAATGGTATCATGTTTATATTTCTGTCAAATGGGTAAGGAAAAATTTCCTAAAGTGAATATCTTCTAATAGTTCCTCTCTGCATATCTTGAATTTTTGTTTGCAGTGTTTGTATTTTTTGTGTAAGAGTTGTGATAGGATTATCAACATGATTTGTTCTTGTATAACCATGAGTGTGCGTTCTAGTATGATCTTGATCTCTTCTTGTATCATCTTGACTCTTTCTTGTGTCCTCATTAGATTTGACATGATTGATACTTTCTATGTCATCCTTTTTGGGAATGGAACTTTTCTCATTAGTTCTTGTGTTATCAGGAATTGATGTTTCATCCTTTTTGTGACCGAAAATATCGTCATGTCATTCGTTATCATGGAAAGAGTCACTTCTCTTTTGTCCTAATTTTCTCACATCAAAATATTGGGGGAGTGTAGCACTAGATTTAACCAACATTAGGAAGTATTTTTCTTTGTCTCCCTCCAATATTTTCTCCATAAATTTATTGAATCTAGGATCTTGTTTGATTTCTCTAAGATGTTGTTATGTTATTTCCCCTTCTTCTTGTATTTCATTTTTGTGTTCCATGTTCCTATAATCTTTAGTTATTTCAAATGTTTTGATTTCCATTTTTGCGATCTTCCGTCTCCGAGCCCTGCTTAAAATGGGCATACACTTGTTCTGAATGTTTTGCAAGGTTTAAATCTTCTATAATGTGTCACAATAAGTGATCAATTGTTGAGGTAAATGGTATACATGGATAGACACGAAATGATCTTTTCAAGTATTTGCTTGTTTGCAATTTTTTCAATCTTAGCTTTGGAGTGCAAATTTTGTGATTTTTGATATGACCAAGTTCAATAGGAATGATATATCCTATGATAGAGAACGAAGTTAATTCGATCAAACATTGTACTTTCGTGATAAAGGATGATAGATCCTAATGAGAAACTATGTTTGAATGACCAGTTTATCAAAGAAAATGTGATGTTGCACTTTAAGATGTTAGATCTTGAACTTGTTTGAGGTGAATACTTGAGAACCTTAGTGTGTCCAGCTTTGAATCTGTTTTGAGAGAAGATAACTTGATAGAGTGACCCAAGAAGATGACCTAGTAGTGATTTTTTAGTGACTAATATTCACCAATTGGCTATTTTTTAAAATTTGGAAATAAAAAATTGGCTAATAGTTCAAGTTTTAAGGTAACCTAAATTGCCACATTTTTACAAAATTTTATTTCAGTCTTTTTTAAATCGCCAAAGAATTTATTTTATTAAATTTTTGAACTCAAAGATTTGCCAAAATATTCGATACATGGTTGGATCAAATTCGCCAAAATTCTATTATTTATTTTAAAAACTTAAATTAATTCGCCAATAATACATCATAATTATTAGTTACTTTAGGGTTATACCAGCAATCTTTAGTTGCCACCACTGATTCAAAATATAATCTAATGACCATCATTGCATTCCATGAGGTAAACTATACCTACAAGTTGTAACGCTCATGGGAGTTCAGTTTCTTTTCAATTATTGGCCTCAATGGAAATCAATGGTATAAAAACAATTTTGGACCCCATGGGTATTACAAATTTTAAGTACATTTTATCTGACGAAATACAAAGAGGGCTATTAGATTAATTTAAATTAATGCTAGTAACTAAATAAAGTAGTGTTTACCCTTTAGACTCATTAATTATTTCCACCTTAAGCATCTACTTTTCTATAAGAATTTTTTTTTTAAATGAAATTATTCACAATATTAATTAATGCATACTTGTGTTATTTTCTAAGATTCGCCAAGATTTTCTACCAAGAAAATTTGATGTAAAAAAATTCGCTAATAAAATTAATATTTTTCTTTTAAAAAATGAAAGATTCGCCAATAAAAATTATTATTTTTATCCAAAGTAAATAAAAAATCGCCAATATTTAATATCTTTCTTTGAAGGGGGGTTTCTTAAAGTTATCACTATGACCTAGTCTCTATGTTTGACTGTCTAAGAAATGTGTTGTTTTTGTTTTATGATTTCGATGCAATTTACCAGAAATGCTGACAAAATGACCAAAAACGTTGCTATACTGACCAGAAACACTGACAAACTGACCAGAAAAGCTGCTATACTGACCAACAATGTTGAGGAACAGACTAGAAACACTGCTATACTAACCAGAAACACTATTCTATAATGCCCTGACTCTAAAGTTCAAAATAATGATGTTTAGACTCAGCAAATTGAGTGTTTGAACTTAGGACATTGTAATTTTGACCCAACTTTGAGACTTTTTAGACTCAGAGAACTGATATTTAGACCTAACAAGTACAAACTAGGAGATCTACTGTTAAAACATGAGCAATTTGACATTCAACTCAAAAGAGTTGTTGATTAGACCAAGGGAGCCAAAGAGAGATATTAAATAGACTAAGAACTCTGTTGTTTATACCAAGAACTCTATTATTTAGACCAAGAGAGCTATTGTTTGAACTAGAAACTATGTTGTTTAGACCAGGAACTCTACTATTTAGACTAGGAACTCCATTTTTGAAACCCAAAGAGCTGTTGTTTGGACCAGAAACTCTATTGTTTAGACAAGGACCTTTGTGGTTTCAAATAAGATGTTGGAACTTAGAGAATGGTTGTTTTGGCTCCAAGAGTTGATGTCTAGACTGAGAAAATTGATGCTTATACCTAGCAATCTCAACCTTGGAGAGTTAACGTTGAAATATGAGAAAGTTAACATTCATACCAAGAGAGCTGACATTTGGACCAAAAGTGTGACTCTTTGGACTGAAAGAGATATTGTTTGGATTGAAAGTGCAACTGTTTGGACCAACAGAGCTACTGTTTGGACTAAAAGTGTGACTGTTTGGACTATAAGTGCGACTGTTTAGACCAAAAGAGATAATGTTTGGAATGAAAGTGCGACTATTTGGACTGAAAGAGATAATGTTTGGACCTTAAGAGCTAATCTGTTGTGAAACTTGTAAATTTGACAATTTGAAGTTTGAGTTTTCAATTTTTGTTGTATTTCAATGGATGATATCTTGACTTGACTTACAAACACAGAATTCAAATTGTATTTATGTCCCAAAGGACACATAAAGTGTATATTCAAGAATCTTTAAAGAAAGCCCAAATTTTCATGGGTTTTGAACAATTGAAAATACATCATTCAGTCTATCCTAAGGAGTTTGTCTTTATTATTAGTTCTTAGCCCACACTTGGTACCCTATCAGCTCACACAACCTTGTCACCCCCTAAAGGGCGCGTGTTTTTGCCTTTGTGAGAGCTAGTGGAGTCCCATTATGAGCCTAGCAATAAGGTCTGAAAAGGGGAGTTCACACATACGCTCAAGAGGGACATATGGTGAGTATCTTAAGGAGAGATTCTTCCCCCTCCATGCACTAAGAATTTAATAATGTTCAGAGGTAAACTGGTAGCTTCTAATTTTAATTGGAACTAGTAAGGGATCCGTTTGGCGCATCGAGGTATAAACTCAATTAAGAGGTCTCCCAGCCTTGAAAAATAAGGTTTGATATACCAGAAGGTATGGAGGAGAGCTATTCTTGAGCACTGTCGTTGACTTGATTTTCATCAAATCATGTTTATTTTATAGTGGGTTGGAGTACTCGGCATTAGCCGTTCCCACTTGGGTCATTCCCCTTTCACCGACCATAATGGCTTTGACCTTATAGGCTCCTCGAGAGGGCAGACCCGCTAAAGATATGCACTATTGAAAGAAAAAGATGAGTTTAGCTTTCTGATCACCTAAGAAAGGTGAGAGCATACTTGCCTATCATCAAAACACATAAGACATATTTGTTCATTTCCATTGTAATTAGTCTATGTGCCTAATTTAACAAAAATAAGAGCAAAATACCACAGCTGCAAACAAAGTTAGTAGTTTATATTGCATTCTTTAATGGAAAATTTGTTTATGCCTCCGGTCTCTCACAGCAAAATGAGTACCTAAAAAACCAACAATATGCAAATTAGGTTAAGGAAAATGACAGTCCAAAAGTAGAAATAAGGAATGCAAAATACAACATTTGAAAAATCAACAAAAAAATGAAAACGCTATCAAATTAACCAAGAGCGCCATCATATGTGCCAAGAACACTGCCAAATGGACCCAAAACGCTATTCTACACACCAGAAACACTATTCTGCACACCAGAAATGTTGTTAAACTAACTGAAAACATTGTCAAATATACCAGAAATGCTATAGAACATACCAAAAATGCTAAGGTACAGAATGAAAAATGCTAAAATAGAGAAAAACATAAAAATAGACTTGAGAAGTCTCCCATAAATGGCATTTCAGATGCCGAGACACTACAATAGAGACCAAGAACACATTTCAGGAGCCTAAGAGAGCTAATCTGCACACTGAAAGAGCTAATCAACATGTCAATGGAATTTCCTACAAGAAATCTTGTCAAAGATCAAAGGGGCTAGGCCCCACGGTGGACGCCAATTAATGTGATGCTAAAAATGTGGTAAATAGAAAGGCATACACATATAATGAGACAATAAAACATAATGGAAAGCTTAATTGAAAACTAAATTAAAGATGCAAACCATAAGCCTTCCTTGGAATGTCCCATTTTCCTCTATTCTTGAGGACCTTGAAGGTGTTGGATTGATTTGCTCTCAGCGGAGAATTGACCTCTAAAGTGGCAACTCAAGAATTGAGTAGCTACTTGATCATGATTGATTATGCAAATGATATAAAATGCATGATCTAAGAAACTAGATTAACATGCTATGATTAATCCAAAATGCTAATTACTAGACGATTAAAATGAAAATTCCTATAGTAATGATGCTAAAGCTATGAATGCAAGGGATCCTTATTTCTCCAAAATGGGGGATATTTATAGGAATTCCAAGGACAAAGCTAAGGTGGCAGCAATCGACGGTCCGTATATGATATGAAGATATCAAGGGCTGAGATTGAGGAAGTTGGAGAACAAGTTGGAAGAAGGGACACTTGTCATCCCTGTGGTGACAAGTGTCAAGGATCCTTGCTCATGAGAGGGCAAGTGTCCAAGGGAGGAGACATGTGGCAAAAGTGCCATGTGTCTCAAGGGGAGAATATCCACACTATAGGAGGTTAGGATAAGGAGGTTAGGATGTGCAAGATAGGATAAGGTTAGTTAAACCTAGGGTTAGGAGGAATGAGTTAGGTTAGGGGATGGTTAGGTTAGGTGGTTACAAGTTAGGAGCCATGTGCTCATTTGAATTTAGAAATTCAAATAATTTGGAAAATGGTAATTAATCTCAACAAACTTGAGTTTGTTAATTTTAATTAAGGATTAGAAGAATTGATTTAGATGGGGGGAGGATTAACTAATTTAGATTAATTAATCAAAAGGGATATGAAATTAACTATATAAATAAATCATGTACATTTATTTACTAGTAGATGAATAAGGGAATTAATCAAATTTGCTTGTGAATTTGATTAATTGGGAAGGGTGATTAATTAAATAATTGCGTATTTAATTAATTATCTTCAGGCCATTTTTAGGTGTATACACTACCCAATAGGCATCAAAGAATCCTTGTATGTCCAATTAATTTAGAACATTGTTAGTACAATGGCAAACCAAACAATAATCAAAAGTACCTCTCAAATATCTAAACACCCGCTCAAACAAAAGTCCAATGCTATTACTAGGATTAGACATAAACTTATTTATAACTCCCATTGCTTGGGCTATATTTGATCCTGTGTAAACCATTGCATACATAAATTTCCCAATGACACTAGCATAAGGAACCTTAGACATATCCTCATAATCATCATTATAATTCAGACACATGTCTAAAAATTTAGTACCAACTAGAAAAGGAATACTAACTGGCTTACAATCATGCATATTAAACCTCTACAAAATAGTGTCAACACAGAATATATTTTGCAACCCTCAATTCTTTCATATCAAATGTGCCAAAAAGTTGAGCCTTGAGCTCTCTAATCATCACCTTTTTGGTACCTATAAATAACATGTCATCAACATACAAGACAATGATTAGTATCTAATCATCAATAACCTCAGTATAAACACAATAATCTTCCTTACTCCTCTTAAAACCCAAGTTCAATACAAAAGTATCAAACTTCTGGCACCACATTCTGGGTGACTGTTTCAAACCATACAAATATCTCTATAACCTACAAATCAATTGTTCTTTCCCTTTCACAAAAAAATTATCAAGTTGTTGCATATAGATCTCATCCTCAAGATCACCATGTTGGCATATGATGAACCAGCATGTTGATATGATGATAATGTATGTTGTCATTGATGTCAATAAGTGCAAGTGAACCAGTATGCAGATTGGAAGAAGTTGGTAAACCGGTATGAATAGATGTAGTGAGCCAGTGTCGGGGTTTCACTGAGTGTGACTACTGGTTGGTAGTCTCAGCTCTAGGGTTTTTGGTTTGGCAATCTCTCTTGTGTGATGCAACCAATGACATTATGTGATGAGTTAGCTAAGATATGAAGATGAGATCGTGATGCCACATCAGCTTTGTGCACGTGAAGGATTTCCTTGAGGATCTTGCATGTGAAGATTGACTGCATTAAATGTCTACCTCGGGAATGAACATTCTTCTTAGTGGTATGATAAGAAAGCATGATGAGTTATTGATTTCTATGTGTGGTGAAGAATGGATGATGCAGATTGTCTTGTGATCTGATTGAAATTGTATTTCTCTATGCAAAGTGTTTGGATGGTCAAGATTGGATCGCTTGTATTGTAAACCTAAAATGCTTAGGGTTTAGGGTTGATGCTACCGACCTAATTGTTGTCTATAAGGTCAATGATGTTTGTTATTGTTTGGGTTGGCAAATGTTGTGTGTGTATCTGAGTGATGGGATACTTGCCAGACCAGTGAGAGAAAACTATAGAGTGTGATTGCAGAATAGAGGAACTGAAAAGGATCTGCCTTAGCATATAGTGTTGTTATCAGATCAAAGCTTTACCTATTGTCTTCTAACCATTTCAACAGAAGAAAAATCCCTTTGTCAAGTAGCTTTAATAGGCTTGTTGTAAATCCTCTAACTAGGTGACTCAAGTTCATTGAGTTGTTTAAATCCTCTAGCAAGGTAACCTTTAATAGGGTTTCAACCTTTAACAGGGAATATAGCCATCCCTTAATCGGGTGATCTTTAACAGGATCGGTTCCTAGCATAACCTTATTGTAAAGTCTTTAACCGAACTAGGCTCCTAACAGAGTGAGCTTCAAAAGAGTTCAAATACAAGCTTGTGGGTATTCATCCCCACCGTGGTTTTTCCCATTTGGGCTTCCACATGAAAAAATTGTGTCATGAGCTGTGCATTTTTCATGTGATGATTAAGTATTCTTTGTTTATGTGATTATGCATGCAGAGCTAATGGTTATGGTATTGTTGACACACCACATGCATATGTTTATGGGTGAATTAGTTATCAAGTATTAAATGTATTTGAAGTGTTCAGACTTACCGGTCTATGCTGTTTGAAGTCTTGTTGTGTTTAACTGGTATTGCCATGGCTAAGTTCAGTGATGAAGACAATTGGTTAGTGTTGTTTTAGCTTGATAAGATTGTTGGAAAGTTTTTGTCTATATTGATTCACCCCCCCTCTCAGTACCATTTTAGGGTATTTGTTGTTCATCATTATTCATCAATTGGTATCAGAGCAACTCCAGCTCCTCGGTGATATAAGCTTAACCGCTTGAAGTAAAAGGTCCTGCCTTAATGATGAAGAGGGAAGGTCCTAATTTCAATAGAGATAACTTCAAAATATGGAAGGACAGAATGAATATCTATATCAAGAGTTTGGGTGCTCAACATTGGAGCTATGTTGAGAATGTCTATGTAATTCCCACTGGCACTTTAATCGATGATCAGAAAAGAGAGATTCAAGAAAATGGGCAAGTCATAGAAGCCCTTATTAGCAGTTTGTCTGATATTGAGTTCATTGATGTACAAGATAAGGACACTCTAAAGATGTATGGGACACATTGGAAACTATTTATGGCAGTGATGAGCATGTAAAGCAAGATAAGGAAGAGAGCCTTAGAGGAAAATTTGAAGACATGAGGATGGTTGAAGGTGAGACCATTCAACAATATGGCATATGAATCAAGATTGTTGTTGGAGATATCAAGAGCATGGGTGGAACAATTGATGATGCCACCATTGTCAATAAATTCTTGAGATAATTGTTACTGGTCTGTGCAATCAGAGTTGCTGTTATTCAGGAACTAAGGTCTGTTGAAAAACCAAGTTATCCTTAGACTCTATCATTGCAAAGTTAACTACATATGAGTTGAATAGCTATGATGGAAGTGTTCAGAAGACTAAGTCAACTTTTAAAGCATCTGTTGCACCAACCAGAAAAGGAAAAGAAGCAAGTACCAGTTATGAATCCATGCAAAGCAGAGGTATGTATGATGAAGAGATTTTGATGGAGTTTGAAGCTCTTCTTGCCAAGAGACTTCCAAAGGGTACTAGAAAATAGAGAGGTAATATTCCTTTAAAATGTTTTTCCTGCAATAAGATAGGACATATAGCTGTTAACTATCCTAACAATGAGAATAAGGATAAACCAGAGAGGTTTAGAAAGTATAAAGGAGGAAATAGAAGAAATTGTCTTGTTGCAGTAGATGAAGGTGTTACTGATGAAGAATTTGAGGATGAAGAGAATGAGGACATAGTGTTTGTAGCTATAAAGGAAGAAGTGTCTGACAAGAAAGCACTTGTCTCTCACATTGACAACTCTAATGAGTGGATAATTGATAGTGGTTATTCTCACCACATGACTGGTGATCAAAAAAAAAAATTGTCTCTAGAAGAATATGATGGAGGTGTTGTCAGATTCGACAATGATGCACCATGCTTGGTAAAAAGAAAAGGATCCATCTCACTGAATGGAAGGAGAAATGCGGATGATGTCTACTAGGTAGAAGGTCTTAAGCATAATCTGTTGAGTGTTTCTCAGCTAAATGATAAAGGACTCATTTTGGAGTTCAAAGGTGGATTTTGCAGTATAATTGGAAAAAGTGGTGAGCTTATTGCCACTGGTAAGTAGACCAGAGGTAACTTGTTTTAGTTGAATGCCAAGATAAGTCAGTGTCTGATGGCGAAGTTTGATGATAGTTGGATATGCCATTGGAGACTTTTTCATATGAACTTTGATAATATTGTAAAGGCTAGTAAGATCAAGGCAGCAAGAGGATTGCCTTTGCTGAATAAACCAGAGAATTCTTTGTGCAGAGAATGTCAACTTGGGAAGATGTCTTCCTCAACTTTCAAAGGTAAGTCTTTTTTAGCAGAAAACTTACTTGATCTTGTGCATATTGATTTGTGTGGTCCTATAAAAACTAGAAGTATTTAGGGAGATAGGTATTTCATGATTCTTACTGATGACTACTCAAGAATGATGTGAGTCACATTCTTGAAAGACAAGTCTGAAGCGTTTGGAAAGTTCAAATCCTTTAGAGCATTAGTAGAGAAGGAAAGTGGTCAAAAGATAAAATGCCTAAGAACTGATCAAGGAGGTGAATTCACTTCTGATGAATTCAAAAAGTACTATGAAGATAGTAGTATCAAGAGGCAGTTGTCTGCCCCAAGGACACCACAACAAAATGGCATAGTAGAAAGGAATAACATGACTGTAGTTAAAGCAACTAGAACAATGCTGATCCAAGGAAAGGTTGCTCATACTTTTTGGAGAGAAGTGGTGAGCATTGTAGTCTATACTATGAATCGGGTACTCATCAAGAAAGGTAGAGTTAAAATCCCTTATGAGTATTGGACCAGGAAAAATCCCACTGTGAGTTATTTTAAAGTGTTTGGTAGTAAGTGTTACATCAAGAGAGGTGAGCATCTAAGCAAGTTTGATGCTAAATGTGATGAAGGAATATTTCTGGGATATTCCACTAAGAGAAAAGCTATCAAGTGCTACAACAATAGAACACAAAAAAATATTGAGAGTATCAACGTCAGGGTTGATGAATCCCATGAGGAACTCGAGGAAACCTACAATGAAGAAGTGGAAGATGAACCGAGTATAGCCTTCTTGTAACCGGTTAAGAAAGAAACAAGTAAAGATCTCAGTGTTCCTATACTGGTAGAAGGTGCAGTACTTGAAGAAGAAGAGGTAAGTGAAGAAGAAGAGGAAAAACTAGCAGAACAAGCTAGATTCATTTCTAGGTATGTGAAACTACATCATGATCTGAATCAAATCATAGGAGATAAAGATGCAGGGATACTCACAAGAAGAAAGGTGAAAGAAAACTCTTGCATGATTTCTGAATTGGAGCCCAAAACTTCCAGAGAAGCACTTACAAATGAAGACTAGATTAAGGCAATGGAAGAGGAGCTAGAGAAAAGAATGCAACATGGTCCTTGGTACCCAGACCAAAACACAAGAATGTCATAGGTACCAAATGGGTCTTCAGGAATAAGCTAAATGAAGAAGGCACAGTTGTGAGGAACAAGGCAAGACATGTATGCAAAGGATATGCTCAGGTTGAGGGAGAAGACTATGGAGAAACCTTTTCTCCCATGGCTAGACTGGAAGGTGTCCAAATGCTACTTGCATTTGCAGCATTCAAGGGATTTAAGTTTTATCGGATGGATGTGAAGTTTGTGTTCTTGAATGGAATCCTAGAAGAGGAAGTCTATATTGAGCAACCAGATGGATTAGCTGTATCAGAAGATAGTAACATGGTGTATAGATTACACAAAGCCCTATATGGATTAAAACAAGCACCTAGGGCATGGTATGAATGGTTACACTCTCATCTTGTGAAGATTGGATTTTAGAGAACAAGTGAGGACAACAAAATCTACCTAAAATCTGAAGGTGATCAGATTCTGATCTATGAAGTATTTGTAGATGACATAATCTTTGGAGGAGATGATAAAACGAGTCATGCTTTTGTAGATGAAATGAATAAAGAGTTTGAGATGTCTCTGATTAGAGAGATAAAGTTCTTCATTAGTTTACAGATTCAACAAATGAAAGAGGGTATCTTTATTACCCAGTCCAAGTATGTCAAAGAGGTATTGAAGACCTTTGGCATGGAGGAGAGCAAACCAATTGGTACACCAATGGTGACAGGCTGCAAACTGACTAAGGAAGATGATTCAATGTTGGTGAATGAGAAGGAGTATCAGTCAATGATTAGTAAGCTACACTATGTGGTGCACAACAGACTGGATATTGCTCATGCAGTGGGCATAGTAGCTCATTTTTAGAAAAGTCCAAGAGAATCCCACTTAGTAGCTATCAAGCGAATTCTTAGATATCTGAAAGGAATAGTTGACTATGGATTGTGGTAACCATATAATGGTGACTTTAATCTCAAAGTATATACCGATGCCAATTCGGCAGGTAATGTGGACAACTAGAAGAACACAACCGATAGAGCGTTCTTTCTTGGTGGAAGACTAGTCTCATGGACGAGTAAGAAGTAGACCTGTACTTCTCAGTCTACAACTGAAGTAGAATATGTGGCAACATTTATGAACTACACTTAAGAAATTTGGATGAAACATGTATTGGAAGGTTTCAAAGTACCTATATCTGAACTGGTGAGTATATTTTGTGACAATACTAGTGCAATCAATATTTCCAAGAATCCGGTATTGCATGCTAGAACTAAGCACATTGAGCTCAAGAATCATTTCTTGAGATAGAAGGTTCAAAATAAGGAGGTTATACTAGAACATGTTTCCAGTAAAGAGCAATTAGCATATATATTCACTAAGCCCTTACCGAAGACTACATTTACCTATTTGAGAGGTGAATTAGGGGTTTTGCCCCTTCATGAAGTCAACTAAAGTTGTGTGCTCCACGTTAGTTAGGTATCACAATGTCAAATCTTTCAGGATTGATGTGTTGAAGGATTCTACTCCATAGGGGGAGAAACATAGTGGATAATGGAAGCTTGTGCCTCCACTTTGGCATTGTCGTCAAAAGGGGAGAAGATATCTGATGATGTAGATACACTTTTCTATGATGTTTACACTTGCAATGCTACACTGAGTATTGCCATCAATGCCAAAGGGGGAGATTGTTGGCATATGATGAACTGACATGTTGATATGATGATAATATATGTTGTCATTGATGTCAATAAGTGCAAGTGAGCCGTTATGCAGATTGGAAGAAGTTGGTGAACTGGTATGAAGAGATGCAGTGAACCAGTGTCGACATTTCACTGAGTGTGACTACCAGTTGGTAGTCTCAGCTCTAGGGTTTTTGGTTTGGCAATCTGGCTTGTGCGATGCAACCAATGACATTATGTGATGAGTTAGCTAGGAGATGAAGATAAGATCATGATGCCACATTAGCTTTGTGCACGTGAAGGATTTCCTTGAGGATCTTGCATGTGAAGATCGACTGCATTAAATGTCTACCTTGGGAATGAAAATTCTTCTTAGTGGTATGAGAAGAAAGTGTGATGAGTTACTGATTTCTATGTGCAGTGAAGAATGGATGATGCAGATTGTCTTGTGATTTGTTTGAAATTATATTGCTCTGTGCAAAGTGTTTGGATGGTCAAGATTGGACCGCTTGTATTGTAAACCTAAAATGCTTAGGGTTTATGCTACCAACCTAATTGTTGTCTATAAGGTCGATGATGTTTGTTATTGTTTGGGCTGGCAAATGTTGTGTGTGTATCTGAGTGATGAGATACTTTCCAGACCAGTGAGAGAAAACTGCAGAGTGTGATTGCAGAATAGAGGAATTGAAAAGGATCTGCCGTAGCATATAGCTTTGTTATCAGATCAAAGCTTTACCTGTTGTCTTCTAGCCATTTCAACAGAAGGAAAATCCCTTTGCTGGGTAGCTTTAACAGGCTTGCTGTAAATCCTCTAACCAGGTGACTCAAGTTCATTGAGCTCTTTAAATCCTCTAGCAAGGTAACCTTTAATAGGGTTTCAACCTTTAACAGGGAATATAGCCATCCCTTAATCGGGTGATATTTAATAGGATCGGTTCCTAGAAGAACCTTATTGTAAAGTCTTTAACTGGACTAGGCTACTAATAGAGAGAGCTTCAAAAGAGTTCAAAAACAAGCTTGTGGGTATTCATCCCCATCGTGGTTTTTCCCATTTGGGTTTCCACGTGAAAAATTTGTGTGTCATGTGTTGTGCATTTTTCATGTGATGATTAAGTATTCTTTGTTTATTTGATTATGCATGTAGAGCTAATGGTTATGGTATTGTTGACACACCACATGCATATGTTTATGGGTGAAG
Organism: Cryptomeria japonica; assembly: GCF_030272615.1. Taxonomy (NCBI): domain Eukaryota; kingdom Viridiplantae; phylum Streptophyta; class Pinopsida; order Cupressales; family Cupressaceae; genus Cryptomeria; species Cryptomeria japonica. The sequence continues at coordinate 324,039,018 of NC_081415.1, forward strand.
TAGTTATCAAGTATTAAATGTATTTGAAGTGTTCAGACTTACCGGTCTATACTATCTGAAGTCTTACTGTGTTTAAGCGGTATTGCCATGGTTAAGTTCAATGATGAAGACAACTGGTTAGTGTTGTCTTAGCTTGATAAGATTGTTGGAAAGTTTTTATTTGTACTAATTCAGCCCCCCTCTTAGTACCGTTTTAGGGTATTTGTTGTTCATCATTATTCATCATGCCATGCAAGAAAGCGATTTTAACATCCATTTGCTCTATTTCAAAATCACAAGTAGTAGTAATAGACAATAAGAATCTAATAGTAGTCAATTTTACAATAGGAGATAAAATTTGACCAAAATCAACTCCCTCTCTTTGGGAGTTGTCCTTGACCACCACTTTGGCCTTGTAGCTCTCTAACTATCTGTCTGCTCCAAAATTATCTTTAAATACCCACTTGCATCCAATGGACTTCCTTCCTTTGGGCAAACTCACAAAATCCCAAGTGTCACAACTATTTAAGGCCATAATTTCCTCCTAAATGGCCTACATCCAAGACTCACTTTCTTCTAAAGAGAGAGCCTCCTTGAAGGATCTAGGTTCATTGTTAGTACTTAAAAAAACAAATATGCAACAAAAATTTTGTAGGCTATACCTGCCAACTGGATTCCATTGCCTTATGGACCTCCTCAAGGTAGGAGTAATGGGCTCAACCTGTTCATCTTCCTTTTTATGCTCATCCTACACATCACCTGAAATTTTTGAACCCTCTTCTTCATCTCCATACTCAAATCCATCTATCTATTCTTCCACATGTGCATCTTCCTTTTCAATCTTTGTTTCAAAGTGCACTGTATGAAAAAGGAAATGGATATCTGGATGAAAGATTTAGATTTGTTTCAACATCACAACAATGGAGTATTTTCCAAAGAAAACACACATGCATTTAATAGATTTCTAACTCCATTTCCCTCCTATTTGTAATACCCTAAAAATGGTCATCTAAACCATGAGCCCCTAATCTCGACAATGTCACCAAGGTCCTAACCAAAGGCAATTAAATAAATCTTGAACACACAATTAATTTCTAAAATCATCAATGTCACATGGCAAAATTAATCACTCAATATTAATTAAATATTTATTTAATTAATTAAATCATTCCAAGTAAATCATTTTAAACAATTATCTTATTTATTTTAATTAAATATCTTTTGCACATTTAATTAAATAAATCAATTTGCCATTAAATCATAAAAAAGAAGAATTAATTTGAAAAATAAATAAAAATTTCCATAAATCTTCAAAAAAGGAAACAAATCAAGAAAGAGGAATTGGAAATTATGAGCACAAATCTTCAAAAAAGGAAACAAATAAAAAAAGGAATTAATTGAGAAAAAAAAAGAATTAAAAATTGAGAATATAAATCAATTGGAGATAATCTTGAAAAACAAATTAAAAATTGATAAATAATCTCAAAGAAAGCAATTAAAACAATTAAATATTAAAATTGAATGAAATAGAGAATAAATCAGTTTTTTCCTGATTTTATCTTAATTTTAGTTCAATTTCCTTTAAAACTGAGAAAAGCATCCAATCACATCAATTCACCTGGATTGTGCTTCCTCTTGGAAAATCTTGACCGCTCATCATCATTTGATCTTAGCCATTGGTTTCTTTCTAAATTTTCTATAAATTCAGGCTCTCATCTCTCATTCAAAGGTCTTGGAGAATATATTGTTATTATGTTGTTTTTGCTCTAGGTTCATTGAGAATTTGCATTGAGATATTGCATATTAGTTGTTTCATATTGCTTAAATCATTTAGCTTAAATATTCATTTATTGCTTAAATCATGTTAGATTAACCTTGCATATCTAGCTTGAATCTTGTATCCATTTAGCTCATATTCATGCTCATATAGATTTAAAAATCCTTCATTTAGGTGTTGTCTAGTAACTGGATAGCTTAGCAATTTGAGAGCAATCTAAACTTGCATCTACTAGAAGGCAATAAGCCGACTTGCAATGGATTTCATTTTATCGCTTTTGATTAACTAACCCATGCAAATAATGGTTTATTGAAGTGTTGTGTCTTACAACTTGCAGATACAGATCCACTTTTCACACACACACTATCAACCAAGATCTTGTGTTTTAAAATTTTTGTTCTCAGAGCACTATGCACAAGAAGCTACAGAAAATGGAGATTTAAGAGATGAATGTAAAATTGAAACAATGCAAAATGGATGTGATTTGGATGCAAGACAATCAATTTTAAAAGAAAAAAATGCAAGAGAATGCAAAAGCAAGAATGAGAAAATGCAAGAGAGATGTCAAAATATGTCAGGCCTAGAAATGAGAGGGGAAAATGGATTTTATTGATGTCCTCATGGGTGGATCCAAGTATCAAGAGAAATGAAGGATAAAAAAATTGATATGGAGTTGTAAATGTTTTATCCCATATTGACTAAGTGGATGTGGTTGATGAAAGTGAAAGAGGATAAATAAAGGATGAAGTGGATATTAAGGGATTCTTTATTAAATAGATTTAATGGCATGATAGAAAATATGGAATATTTTATTAGAGTGGAGAATAAGAAATAAAATAAGAATATTATTATGGAATGAAAAATAATGAATTAATAAATAAATAATGGATCCACATATTGATAAAAACATTAAGATTATTAGAGGATTTTTTTATATGTCTACATTTTGCCTCTCTTTGAGACAATACATCTTGTCACGCTGTTTCAAATAAAATGATTAACTGATATATGCCCTAGGGATAACTTGGTAAGGATGATGATTGATATGATATGCCCCCTTGAGAGATTGATTAGATAGATTATGATAATATTGATCTCTCAATAGATTAGGGAAAAATATTGGATCATTGATATTGTGTGAGTTATTTATTTGAGATGCACATTTGATAAAAATGCACAACTGAACAATTGATGGAAACGATTAGTATAGCCAAGTTGATAAGTTGATTAAGTTGATTAAACTGATTGAGATTGATGCTAGCACAAGAAAAATTGGTACAATGATTAATTGATCAGGGAGCAGTGAAATCTAAAGAAGCAAGTTGATTAATTTGATAAAATGATTGATTAAGATTAAGAGACATGTATCAGTTGGATAAATTTATTGATTGATATCTTTGAGATAAGGAAGAGAAAGAAAAAATGATGAAAGAAATGGCTGATGAAAAATGATACAAAAGTGATGAAAAGAAGATGAAAGAGATGAGAAAATGGATGATGTGAAAAGGATATGAAGCTGATGAAAATTGTTGTTCCTTTTTAGTGTGTATCATCATTGAGCTTATTATGACAAAATGATGAATTCATCAGAATATGGATTAGACCCAAATGAATTGACATACCAATTGTATGTAATAAAACACATCAGAAAGCAACATAATGCCCTTATTCACATAAGACCCATATGTCCTTGATGATCTTAGACAATCATGTCCTAAGATGAGTCATCATATTACTAAGGAACAATCCACAAGCAACAAACAAGTGAACATGCCCCATCCTCACCTTTCTAGTCAAAGACATCCTAGAGATAAAATCTCTAATAAAAGACATCCCGAAAAAGATAAAAGACATGTCACCAAAGATAAAATCACAAACAATCAAAATACATAAGCAAATAAACAATCATTATGTTTCATAGAAAAGTGATTCTTATCCCACAACTAATGTGTTTGATTTGTTAGGTTGATAGGATGTTGTTATGTCTGCTCGATTTTAGTCGCATCATGTCATTATCTTGTTGATGTCAAAAGATGCATGCTTGTCTAAAGTATAATCCATCCACGAATTGAATTTCTTTATTGTGAAGCAAAGGTGAAGTGATATGGATCGATGGTGCAAGTGACTTTATTATGGTTTGTGAGCAAAAATACAAACTAAGATAATAGTTCCTCCAATTGTGAGATGCCAAATATCCCAACCCACCACTAAGGTTGAGGAGGTTCCCCAGTGAGAGATAGGATTAACTTTTTATGCAAGAGAAACATGTGTGTGGGTTATGCAAAGCAATCCACAAGCTATGATGGGGGTGGAAAGGTTATTATGGTGTGATAGGAAGGGTATGGATGGGAATTATCAAGTAGAGTACTAAAGGAGAGATAAGTGAGGTCCCCACACATGGCTTCGGTTTCCTGGTTCTCACCATGGTTCTTACCAAGGCACCACCAAAGTAGTTTTCACACATGGTCAAATTTATTTCTCTTTACTTTTTTTCTAGATTTTTCACTTTTTTCTTTTCTTTTTTCCCTTTTTCATTTTTTTCTTTTCTTTTTCTAGGACTTTTTTTTTAAAAAATTGTATTTTTTTAGGACCTTTTTTTTTCTGGTTTTTTAAATATTTTTTCAAGACCTTTTTTTGATTTGTCATCTTTTTTAGGACCTTTTTCTGATTTTTTGTATTTTTTAGGACCCTTTTTTGAATTTTTTGAATTTGTTTAGGACCTTTTTCTTGTTTTTTTTTGTATTTTTTTAAGGACCTTCTCTGATTTTTTTAATATTTTTCAGGGCCTTTAAAGAAATTCTTTAAAATTCTCAAGTGTAAAATCTATGAAGGTGAATGCTATTGATCAGATCTTCAAGCAATTCACCTTTTGGAGTAGCCAACTAATATGCTCTTGATCTATACACAACAATAATGATGTATGGACCCAACCAATTTGGTTCAAACTTGCATTTTTTCTTTTCTCAATCTTGCTGAGAAATTGATATTTGACTCAATGATGTGCATCTTCATTTTTTTCCTTCCTTGCTAAAGAAACTAAGGTAGAATTACAAATTTGTGCACCACATAGGCCCATATACATATCAACTAAAGGGGTTTGGGTAACTTTGATAGCAAAGCCCTTCAAGGAAGTTCTACAAAAACTTCGTCGATGTGACATATTGCCAAAAGGGGATGGATGTATGAAACAATTGAATGTGGAATGAAGGCCTATGAGTGTGAAAAGAAGTGTAAGTAGCATGGCATGATGGAGACTTAGGATCAACAAGTATGTCTTTTGACTTGTAATTTAAGAACTTTCACCCCAGTTATTTTAGCATTAAGGGAGATCAATTTGTGTTTTTCTTTCTTCATAGGATTTTTACCCTTGACTTTTCTTTTTGTAGAGTTCAATGGCTTTTGATTTTGATTTTGACTAGAGGAATTTTTATTATTTTTGACTTTTGAATTTTCCTTTTCATAACTTGATTTTTTATCTTTGATGAGTAAGGGGTTTTGTAATTCTTGTTGATCTAGGTCTAGAAGAGGAGCATAAATAGAAGTGGATGAGATGATATGGTTATATGAGTTCTCATAAAGGTTGATGATATATTCAAAGGATTCTTTGTTGGAACCACTCTCAAGACTATTTATATCAAGAGTTGCTTGCACCTCTAGAGGAGATTTGTATTTAGGTTTAGTAGCCACAACATTAGGTGATTTGTACCCAATTCCTAGATATTTTGAACTATCTTGTTCTTCCATTTCATCATATAAAACTCCCCATTTCATTTGTGGTTTACCATAAGTTTGAGGAGATAAAGGTAACTTTATGATGCAAAGAGCATGACTCATGGTATATTCTCGTACTTGTTCTTTCACTTGTATTTTAATCTCACCTTCATTGGATTTAGAGGTAGACACTTTTAAGGATTCAGGAACAACATATGCTTGAGAAGGAGGTGATTCACATTTGCTAGGAATTATGGATTGAGTCTTAGGGCTTAGATTATTGAAATATATAAAAGGATTTGGATCTCTTGGTAATGTAATTTCAACACCATTGTGTGGAAATTTGATGCAATGATGGTATGTAGAAGGTACAACTTGCATCGCATGAATCTATGGTCTTCCATGGAGAATGTATAGGTTAAGGAGAGATCAAGGACTTGACAAACCACATCCTTCACCATAGGTCCTACGGTGATTAGAAATGTAATTGATCCTTTAGATGAGTGTTCCTCTTCATCGTATGCCTTTATGGTAATCTTTTTCTTTGAATCCATTGCATTTTCAGAGAACCCAAGCTCTCTAATTAATTTCATAGTACAAATATTAAGACCTACTCCTCCATATATCAGAACTCACTTGATCTTAACTCTATGGATAAGGGCTTCAATGTGTAAGGGTGCATTGTGTGGTTGTTCAATGGATGAATCATCATTCTTTGTAAAAGTGAGAGTGCAAGGGGAGGTGATATGTCCCACCATAGCTTGGAATTGATCTACATGCAGGTATGTAGGCACTATAGCAGTAGCAAGTGCTTCATCAAGGACAAATGTATGCTCAGGGGATAGGCATAGCAGCTCAAGTATGGAAATATATGTGGATGTCTTCCCTAAATGTTTTATAAAGTTATATCACGAAGTTGGTGCATTAGGTTTAGAAATAGTGAGTTTGTAATTGGGACCTTTAAAGGTAATTGTGCCTTTACGCGTGGTGATTGTAATGCCTGCCAAAATACCCTAGAGAAAATAAAGCAAACTATCATACTAGTGGAGATAAAAAATTTTTTAAAGTAACACATATCAACAACTATGCAATATAGATTAGGCATCCATTAACACATAATCTTTATGAACATGAATCTTATCACATACACTCATAAACCAATTACACAAGAAGAATTAAACATAAAAAATCATTAATACCATCTCCCTAGGGTATCTCAACATCACTACTTACTACCATCACAAGCAATAATAGTCTAACCATTCCATTACGACACTTATCATCCTTAATCATTATTCATGAAAATATGCATTACACTTAGTATTTCTTATTCATTAACTATGCACATGCAACTCAATTAATTCTATCCTTCATGGTATGCAACCTACTTACTCATTAATCTAATATGATATGCTACTCTTTTCAATGCAAGACCAATCCCTTTTTCCTTATGTTCATTTTATGCACCATATCCAAATGTGCCTAAAACCCTTAATAATTTTCTACTAACATGATCTCTACTCTCCTACAATGATAATGCATAGACTTAATTTTCCTTTCTTGTTCCAATACTCCCATAACTACTCATGATTTCATAACTATAGTATGACCATTTTCCTTTATATGATTCCTAAGTGCATAATGCAATAATCATAAGTCCTTCTTTAACCAATCATCTTAAATGCTATACATGATCTCTTGTTTCTTTCTAACACAACCATAAATATAAATTTCATTAACACATACATAATATAATTTATCATCCATGATTCCTACACTATAGTAATCCTATTTACTTAGGTTCTTTTCCACTTTTAATCTATAAGCTCTTAAGATACATGTAGTGATAAACGCATACAACAGATACAATACATTATTTCCATTAACTAAGCAATAGTCATTTCTTTGAGAAGAACTCATGTCTTATTATACTACTAGAGTCGTAACCTCATTCCACATTAACTAAAACAATCTAAATCATTTCCTTAAGGTCAACTACTTATCTTACCAACTACCCATTCATTCTTACAATCTAGAAATATCCATTTATCGAGAATATCAACCTTTCAATAAGAAAATTCATTCAATATTTGCATATACATCCATACTCAAAGATCATCCTATCATGACATTACAATCCATTACAACATACAAATATTTCATTATGCTATGAGTCCTAATACTTATATCCACTAAATGCAAGTTACATAGCTACATTTACATTATCATCTTAATTACCATATCTAAATTCCTATTCTTTTCTTTTTGACCAAAACATCAATTCCTATTGCATGACCTCAATATACAAACCTCATGAATCCCTTTACGAACCAATACAATATAATCTACAACATATCTATTAACATGAATTGTATTCCATTTCAAAGATGATCATATTTCGATACATCTCAATATCCATCTTACAAATCATAGGCCCATTTCCTAAACATCATCTACTATATAAATACATGATCTTTCAACAAGAGAATAACTTCCCTATCACATAATATCATCTACATCTTTTGTAAATAGTTATATTACATTTATCATAATTTGAAACACACCCATCTGCTACAATATTCAACCATAAGCTGCATTGAAGAAGGATCCACCTCCATGCATAAGAATCCAAGAGAATATCCCAATGATTGAAAAGCACCAACCACCCAACCATGTGGAACCAATGGAACCACCCCCCATGCTAGAAGATGACACAAGGTCCCAACACACACTCTAGACCTAAAATGACACTAGACTACCAAGAGACTAAACAATACAAGGACTCTCAAGCAAGGTCTAATCACAAGAAGAAATGAATGGTATAAACAAGATATAAAACCATAAACAATAGAGAGCGCAAATATGAAAACATAAACCTCACATCTTACAGTCGAAACTCACACAGAGAAACATAGAGAACTAAAATGTCTCCCACAACTCACAAGACAATAAAATATCTCTAGGATAAAATGCGAAAGCCCTACAAATTCAAATGCAAGACTCCTAAAAGAGAAGAATTCCAAAATCTAATACACAAGAAGCCATTCACAAAGCCGTATACTCACGACAACAAAACAATCTTTAGACTACTAATAAATTTCCCAAGGAAACTATATTAAAAACCATATAATATAAAGCTTTCCCTATGAAATATTTTTCCATAACTATACAAAACTATATAATAAGATTCATTTCCCATAATACACTTGCACACATTATTTTTCTATAGACACGAAGAAGACATGGAAAATAAAAATTCTAGAGAGAAGAATCCCCAACCTAGGATTTGAAGTGATGGCAGCAAGAATTCGATGAAGCGCCCACAAGATCCAGACATGCTCCAAGGAAAAAATCTAAAACTCTCCAAAACAAAATTGTAGAAGAAATTCTCAAGAAATGGTAACCCGACACCAAGCTTGGGCTGCTGAATAAAATAAACTCAAACCAAATCCCTAGCCTCAAAACCGACCAATCAAAATAATCCATAAAACAATACATCTTACCTACCCATCATATATTATATTTTATTTCCCGAATACACATACAACCAATAACATTTAATGGTAGGTAGGAATAATAATAAAAATCATTTACCCTTGTAACAAGAGAAATGTAATAAAATATTATAAAGGATTAATTACCATTGCACAAACAATAATAACCATTCCCTATTAAATATCTAAGGCCATTCAAAATAAAAACCAATTAAATAATTAAATACAAATTGCCAAGGCTAATAAAATAAAAGCCGACTAAATAAATAAATATAAAATAACCAAGGCTAAATAAATAAATTAAAAGCCATCAACATTAAAATATAAAAGCACTATTATACAATAAATAATAAATAATTAAATAGATAGATGATTAAACAATAAATTCCAATAACCAATAAATCAAAAATAAATAAATAAACACTAAATCTTCAATAATAAAATAATCAAATTAAACAATAATTAGCCACCAATTGAATTAAACATTAATAAACCATAAAAACACACATTAATTAATTAATAATTTAAATAACCAAATACTCACAATCACCAAGAGACCATACTCACTGATTGACATGGCGAATTATGCCAAGACACTGACGACTCAAGGTAGACATCTTAAGCCTAGAGTATGTGAAGGGAACTCATGCCATCTCTGACAAATTTCCATTGGGATTTAAAGACACTCTCAGACTTGTGGAGCCAGGTGGAGTCAATGCCTGGTACCTGCAAATCTTGCAACCACAAAGCCACGATACAACATATACAAATATATAATAATAGGAAAGTGATAGAGAATCACGATGACATATAATATTCATAATGAGTGATATGACATCGTCTCTACTCAAAAAGACAATCACACAATAACCAAACACATCATAGCACCAACTCATCACATATAGTTAGTAAGTAGGGTTAGCATAGTCATAATTCTATCAAATCCATAATTCATATAATCCATCTAACATAACAAGTGTATATAGAGGCCATTAATATAAATCCATCATATCAAAATCATCATAAGAATCTAAAATATAAATAGAGTCAGAACATAGTATAATACCATTGAATATTATCATAAAGTAAACTAAGCTATGCCAATAGGGTCTAGGAAAGTACAGGGAGAAAGATGAGTTAGGGTGAGGCACTACAGTGACATTGCAATTAGGTTCTTTGCCTTTTATACTGAAAGTGTTTACATGATTATTAGCCTCACTGATGTTATTTATGGCATTCACATTTACCAGTGGTATAATTTGATGGTATGATGAAAGAATAATTATCCGGTAGAATACTGAGAGGGGGGGTGAATCAGTATATGGAAAAACTGATACAAAGTTCCCAAACTCAAATTCAACCATACAAAGTAAACTAATCATAGTTAAGATCAATATTCATAAGAATACTTGACATCAACCGGTTTGACTGTTATGACAACCTAATAGTAAACAACTTCAATCTTGTAAACATCAACAATGCTTAATCATATCTCAACACATTCATATCTCAATACTTCCAGTTAACATGCCTTATCAGAAGTTAATCAAATCAACAAATAAGATCATAACCACAAAAGAATTCACCACTTGACACAAATGTTTATACGTGGAAAACCCAAATAGATAAAAACCACAGTGAGATGAGACTCACAAGGATAACTATTTGAACTCTTCTAAACTTCGCCCTGTTAGGAGCCAAGCCTATTAAAGCTTTACAATAAGTCCTGTTAGGAATTAATTCCAAGCTAATGGACCAAGCTTGTTAGAGCTTACCCGGTTAAGGGATTTCACTTCTGCTGTAATTGTTAGAAAACAACAGTTTTTCTTGATCTGTCTAAGTAGCACTGCATTTGCTTGATCAGATCCTTTTAAGCTTCAATCTTCCTTCACTGAAAGTGTAGATCCATTAACTAGTTAGGCAGCTACACACTCAATAGGTTTCTGCCAATCTTGCCAACAACCCTTACAAACAACTTCATCGACCTTAAATACAAATGAATTAGGTCGGTAACACAACAAAAACCTAATTCTCATCATCGAGATTACAAAAAATTTGGTACAATCTTGACCATTTGAAATCATGACAATCTCTTCACATTCTTCAAGAAAATTCCAATCGCTCCATGATCACCGCTTCATCGAACTTTGTAACTCATCATGCATTGTGCATTAGATGCAATCCACTTTGCTCCTTCCCTAGACAATAACCAAACGTGCCGAAACAATTTGAACTTATCATCATACAATGATCACATGTGTCTCCATCATTACTGCTTATCAAATAGCAAACCAACAAACTTGATCGGTTAGGGTTTAACAACTGATAGGGTTTACCAGTTACAATGCATAGAAAGGTTTAACCCTTTACACCGATTTACTAGTTCAACTCACAAACTTAACATACCGGTTTACAACATCTTCCACAAAGCTCTTCTTACCAGTTACTAGCCAATATAAAAAACAACAATATTAGCAATAAAATGAATACCATTACCGGTTCAATTGACATCAATGACAACATATCATTAATGCAATCTCAATGCAAAATGCCAACAATCTCCCCATTTGGCATTGATGGTAATACAAATATGAATGCCTCTAATTGTTGCTGAGATTGGTGAATAGGAATCATGGTTTACATTACCAAGTATTCACCTTGCTCTATCTGTCTTCAGCCTGTCACTGGTTCACCCAATGAGACACATAATTATTCTCCTCAATCACATAATTCTCTCCCCCTTTGACAACAATGCCAAAGTGAAAGTAAAAAAAATATGTAATTTTTCTCTCACTGTGCATTAACATCATACTGCAACTTGATGCTCCTCCTGTGGAATACATCCACTTCTTCATCAATCCATGTAAGATTCTACAAGTAATTCAGGGACTGATGCAATCAAAATCATGCTCAACTAACTTCATGAAGAGGGACAACCCCTAATTGACTTCTAAGATACTCAAAAGTGGTCTTAGGCAGAGGTTTGGTAAAGATATCTGCAAGCTGATCCTTGGTAGAAACATGCTCCAAGATAACATCTTTACTTTGAACTTTTTCCCTCAAGAAGTGATACTTAAATTCAATGTGCTTAGTCCTTGCGTGCAAAACATGATTTTTTGAAATATTTATTGCACTTGTATTATCACACAAAATTTTTATTGGTTCTAAGATTTCCATCTTCAAACCTTCCAAAATGTGCCTCATCCATATAGCTTGTGTGCAATTCATATAAGCTACTAGATACTCAACTTCAACAATAGATTGTGAAGTACAACTCTCCTTTTTACTACTCCATGAGACTAGCCTTCCTCTGAGAAAGAATGCTCCACTGGTAGTACTCTTTCGGTCATCAATATTACCTGCCCAATCAGCATCTCTGTATGCTTTCAAATCAAAATTTCCACCATATGGATACCATAACCCATAGTCAACAGTACCTTTTAGATATCTAAAAATTCTCTTGGTTGCCATCAGATGTGCCTCCTTTGGATTCTTCTAAAATCTAGCAATAATACCAACTGCATGGGAAATATCCGGTCAACTATGAACAACATAGTGTAATTTGTCAATCATTGACCTATATTCCTTTTCATCTACATACTTAGATGCATCTTCCTTGGACAATTTACAACCTGTAACCATTTGGGTTCAACTAGTTTACAATCACTCATACCAAAAGTCTTCAAAACCTCTTTCACATACTTGGATTGAGTAATGAAAATACTATTCTTCATCTGTTGTATCTGTAAGCCTATGAAATTTTTTATTTCCCCTACTAATGACATCTCAAATTCATTTTTCATTTCTTCTGCAAAGTAATCACTCATGTCATCATTACCTCCAAATATGATGTCATCAACAAATACTTCACTAACTAGTATTTCATCTCCTTCAGACTTGAGATAAATGTTGTCATCATTGGTTCTAGAAAAGCCCATCTTCATAAGATAAGTATGAATCTATTCATACCATGCTCTGGGTGCCTGCTTCAATCCATATAAAGCTTTATGCAATTTTCCTGCCATGTATTTTTTATCTATCAGTGCATAACCATCAGGCTGCTCTATATAAACCTCTTCTTCTAGTTTCCCATTCAAGAATGCAAACTTAACATCTATTTGGTATACCTTGAACTTCTTATGAGCTGCAAATGCAAATAATGTTCCGACACCTTCCAATCTTGCTACTGGTGAAATTTTTTTCCATAATCTTCTCCTTCTTCTTGAGCATAACCTTTGCATACTAGTCTTGCCTTATTGTGAACTACAACACCATCTTCATTTAACTTGTTTCTGAACACCCATTTTATACCTATAACATTCTTGTTTACTGATCGGGGTACCAGGGTCCAAGTGTTGTTCTTCTCAATTTGATCCAGCTCCTCCTCCATAGTTTTCACCCAATGATCATCACCAAATGCCTCCTTAGCACTTCTAGGTTCAAAGGTGGAGATCATGCAAGAGTTCTCTCTTATTCTACTTCTAGTTAGTACACTGACATCCTTATCCCCAATTATCTATTCAGGACTATGTTTCAGTCTCACATACCTAGGAATAACATGATCATTCTCTTCAGGTTCAGCTTCTTCATTATCATCTTCTTTTGAATTTATTTGTTCCGGTTGAACAAGTACATTGGGATTTTCTTTACTGGTTTCTGATTTAAAAGTTTCAAGTTCCAAAATAAAAATGCAAGGATCTTCATCCTTCTTCTCAGAACTAGTTACATCTGAAACTTCAAGATATTCATCTACACAAACATTAGTACTCTCAACAGTTTTCTGTGTCTGGTTGTTGAAGCATTTATAGGCCTTACTCTTGGTGGAATAGCCAAGAAATATGCCTTCATCACTCTTAGTTTCAAACTTTCTTATCTAATCACCTCTTTTAATAAAACATTTACTTCCAAATATCTTTAAAAAGCTAGCATCAGGTGACCTCCCATACCAGTATTCATATGGGGTCTTTTCCTTACCTCTTTTCACTAGAACTCAGTTCATTCTATAGACAGCTGCACTTACAACTTCTTTCCAAAATGTTTTTGCTACACCTCCTTGTATCAACATAGTCCTAGTAGCTTCAACCACTGATCGGTTGTTTCTCTATGCTATACCATTTTGTTGTGGTGTCCTTGGTGCAGAAAGCTGCCGCTTGATACCATTATCATCACAATACTTAGTGAACTCGACAGAAGTGAATTCACTGCCTTGATCTATTCTCAGACATTTGATTTTTTTGCCACTCTTTCTCAGCTAAGGCTCTAAATGCCTTGAATTTACCAAAAGCTTCATTATTATCCTTCAAGAATGAGATCCACATCATCCTTAAACAATCATCAGTGAAGATCATGAAATATCTGTCACCTTGAATTCTTCTTGTTCTTATTGGTCCATATAGATCTGTATGAACCAAATCTAATAAGTGCTCTACTGAGAAGGACTTTCTCTTGAAAGTTGAAGAAGTCATCTTTCCCAACTGACATTCTTTACAAAGAGCATTAACTGATTTGTCTAGCTGAGGCAAACCTCTTACTGTCTTAGACTTGCTTACCTTAACAATATTGTCAAAATTTATATGACAAAATCTCTTATGCCAAAGCCAGCTATCATCTATTTTTGCAATCAAACAGTTGCTAACTTTCGGATTAAGATGAAATATATTACCTCTGGTATGTTTCCCAATTGCAATCAATTCACCTTTGTTGTCAAAGATTTTGCACATACCATTTCTAAACTCCTATGGGTATCCTTTGTCATTAAGTTGTGCCATACTCAAAAGATTGTGCTTTAGGCCTTCAACCCAATAGACGTCGTCAACACTCCTCTTCCCATTAAGAGAAATAACTCCCTTACCTTTAACCATATAGGGTTAGTCATTGCCAAATTTGACAACACCACCATCAAATTGTGGGTATTATGGATGTTTTGCATTAGTTTTGTCATTGATGTCAACACTTATCCTTCTGGAGATCTATGGTTATGTTGAACCGACACGTTGTGTTCACTAGAAATTTCAGTGACTTATGCACATTCACCGATATATTGTTCACCGGCAAATTATATGGTTCACCGACACTGAGGATGACTTGTTATTATCTAGAGATCACTTGATTATGTCAAAGACATTATTTGGATACTTGGTTTTGGTATTTTGGTTAATGGTCTAATCAGGATGACATATTTGCAGTTACCAGTAGATTGGTCTAGGTTATGGACCAGTATGCGCTATCTATTCCAAATCAGCACAACACATTATGGAGATGATTTATTGATTGGATATTGTTGTAAATGTATTGAGCCGACATGATGCATCACATCTAGACTTGTTTGTAATTGATTTAATTGTAATATTCTTAGTGAGATGACCTACACATTTGGTCTTAGGTTTTGTATATATGTAAGATCTCATTTGAGACAAGATATGACATGATAGGGTATTTAAGGTTAAGGTTATGGTATTGTAACATGGTATGTGCAAATATTGAAGATCATATGAGCAGACCATAAGAGAAGGTTCAAGGAAGGTTTGAAGGTGTTTGTCAGAGCTTAACCGGTACTGAATCCAACATTGGAGATGCTATTTTGAGCATTACATTATTCTAGGATTTAACCATCCTACTGTAGTCATTGCGACTCCCATTTGAGCAGTGTGCTCTAGGCAGTTGGCCTTTCTGCATGTGCAGACCCCATTTGTATACACATACTATCTATAGTAGTATCATCTGATTGTGGGTAAAGTTTCCCACCATAGCTTTTCCCCTTACATTGTTTCCACGCCAAAATATTTATGTTATGTGTTGTAGATGTTGTTTCTCTTTCTGTTTCATGCATTAAGTTTCATCGGTATTGATATTAACTGTTAATCTATTAACCGACATTAAGTTTGGTTTACTGTTATTAAGTATCAATTTTGAATAAGTTATAATTTGGTTGAAATTAATAGACAATTGATTCACCCCCCCCTCTCAGTTGCCTTCTGGTTCCTAACAATTGGTATCAGAGACAAGTCCTCTTTTTGCAGAAGCGTAACAGCTTGAGGAAATCTTATGGCAACTAACATTTTTCAAGAAGGACAGTCTGAAACTTGATGGAACTAACTATGGTATATGGAAGATCAGAATGGAGACACATATGAATTGCATTGGAAGAGACATATGGGAAGTTACAAAGAATGGATATGTTGGTCCTACTTAGAATCAACCTAATCCACCAATATTGGGCAAGGATCAGGAGAATGATTGCAACGCAAGAGAAGCACTTTTGAGCGCATTATCAGATCAGCAAATCATGGGATTATCAGATTGATCTACTGCTAAAGCTATTTGGGATAAATTGGAGACATTGAATGCATGAGATACCACTGTCAAAATTGTAAAAGTAGAATGTTTCTGGGTTAGGTATGAAAATTTGAAAATGGAAGAAGATGAAAGAATTTATGTTTTTATGGAAAGAGTTAATGAAATTGTTTTAGGAATACAATGTTGCAGACGATCCTTAAGTGAAGAAGAAATTGTTTCTAAAGTTTTAAGAGCTTTGCCACTGGAATACAAAATGAAAGTAACTGCTATTAATGAGTTGAGAACAATGCCTAATACATCAATATCTAGAGATACCTTGGTTGGAAAACTTTCAGCATTTGAGCTTGAGGAATTTGGTCCTGTTGCTACTATTAAGACAGATTTATCCTTCAGAGCATCATCATCTATAGCATCATCATCATCATCATCTAACAAATCTGATTGGAAAGCACTTTATGCAAATTAACTTGAAGATATCAGAAGAAAAAATGAAGAACTCGAAGAACTTGAAGCACTATTTGCAAGGAAAATGCCTAAAGGTCCAATTGGAAGTAAGTATGAAGGTAAAGCATCATTTAAATGTTTTAATTGCAATAAAGTTGGTCATATGGCATCTATATGTCCTGATAGACATGCAAGATTGAGAGAGGAAGCTAAAAGAACATACAAGCCTAACCTTGAATATCAGAGATATAGATTTAAGAAGAATAGAGACAAATCTTGTTACTATGCTAATGAAGGAGTCACAGATGATTCTGATGAAGAACCAACAGACAATGGATGGGCTTTTGTTGCAATAAAAGAAGATCAACCAACACCTACTGTTCCACCGGTAGAGCAGGCCCTGGCAGCTAAAATTGAAGAAAAATATGAATTGATCATAGATTTCGGATGTTCACATCATAAGACTGGTGATAAGAGTAAATTCTTATCTTTTCAGGAATACAATGGAGGTCTAGTAAGGTTTGGCGATGATAAATCTTGTTTGATCAAAGGAAAAGACACTATATCCTTGGATGGTAAGCACAATACTGACAATGTTTATTATGTTGAAGGTTTGAAGCATAATCTTTTGAGTGTTGGTCAATTAGTTGAAAACGGATTTCAGTTACAGTTCAAGAATGGTAAATGCAAAATTAGAAATAGAACTGGATTGGAGATTGCAAGCGGTAATTAGACTATAGGTAATATCTTTCATTTGAACAACAGTGATAAGACATGTTTGACTACACATATTGAGGAAAGTTGGTTATGGCATAAGAGACTTTGTCATGTAAATTTTGATTGCATTATAAAGATTAGTTCAACTAAGGGAGTAAGGGATTTACCTAATATTGTGAAACCTCATAATCTAGTATGTAAGGAATGTCAAATGGGAAAGCAAGTTAGAACAACTTTTAAGAGTATTTCTGAGAAATCTAATAATGTTCTTGATTTAATTCATACCGACTTGTGTGGTCTAGCAAGAACAAGAAGTCTACAGGGAAATAGATATTTTATGCTAATTATTGATGATTATTCTAGAATGTGTTGGGTTACTTTTCTCATGGAGAAATCAGAAGCTTTTGGAAAATTCAAATTATTCAAGGAAATGTTTGAAAATGAAACCGGTAAGACAATTAAATGTTTGAGATCAGATCAAGGAGGCGAATTTACATCTAAGGAATTTAATACATTTTGTGAAGTGAATGAAATCAAAAGACAACTATCAGCACCTTGGACACCTCAGCAGAATGGAATTGTGGAAAGAAAGAACAAAACTATTCTGGAAGCAGCTAGAAGCATGATATTGGAAGCAAATCTACGTCATGTGTATTGGAGAGAAGCAGTGAATACATCAGTTTACACTTTCAACATAGTTCACATCAAAGGTGAAACCAGTAAGACCCCTTATGAACTATGGTTTGGTAATACTCCTACTCTTAAGTACTTTAGAATATTTGGAAGCAAATGTTATATTAGGAGAGATGAGTATGTTGGTAAATTTGATCCTAGAAGTGATGAAGGAATATTTCTTGGTTATTCATCTAAGAGAAAGGAATATAGATGTTTTAATTAAAGATTATAGAAGATCATTGAGACTGCTAATGTGAATATAGATGAACACTTTAGAGGAAATTCAAGGTCTGTAGATTCTGAACCAGCAGTTGAGATAATCATAAATGAACCAATACATAGTGCACCGGTATAGAATGTGGATCCAGTCACACCGACATCATCAGAGAATTCCACAGTGATTGAAGAACAACAACATGTAAATAAACCCATGTATGTAAGACTGAATCATTCTGAAAATTAGATAATTGGGAATAAGTATAAAGGTGTTATGACAAGAGGAAGACTAGAAAATGAAGAGGTATGCTTAATTTCTCAAATTGAACCAACATCTATAATTGAAGCATGTCAAGATGAACATTGGATAAAAGCAATGGAAGATGAATTAGAACAAATTGAAAAGAACAATACATGGACATTAGTTCGCAGCCTAAAGACAAAAATGTAATTGGAACTAAATGGATATATAGGAATAAACTTAATGAAGATGGTGAGGTAATCAGGAACAAAGAAAGATTAGTTTGTAAAGGTTATTCATAGAAGGAAGGAATTGATTATAATGAAACCTTTGCACCGGTAGCTAGAATTGAGGCAGTCAGATTATTTCTTGCATTTGCAGCTCATAAGAACTATAAAGTATATTAGATGGATGTAAAATGTGCATTTATGAATGGTGATCTTGAAGAGGAAGTTTACATTGAACAACCTAATGGATTTTCATTGACAAATGATAAAGATATGGTTTGCAGATTAAGTAAATCTTTGTATGGATTGAAGCAAGCTCCTAGAGCTTGGTATGCTAGATTGGACAAATATTTTTTGAAGCTTGGTTACACTAAAGGTAATGCTGATAGCAACTTATATTTCAAAGTGAGTAATGATGACATCTTGGTTATTGAATTTTTTGTTGATGATATCATTTTTGGAGGAGAAGATGGATTGTGTAAGGACTTTGCTAACAAGATGCAGGAAGAATTTGAAATGTCTATGATTGGGGAGATAAAATTCTTTTTAGGATTCAGATTTCACAGACTGGTAGAGGTATATTCATATGTCAAACAAATTACTTAAAGGAACTATTGAAGAAATTTGGTATGGAAAAATCTAAACCGGTAAGTACTCCTATGACTACAACTGATAAATTGACATTGAAGGATGATTCAACTCCTGTTAATCCGACAAGATACAAATCTATGATTGGAGGTTTACTATTATTGGCACAAAAAAGACCTGATATAATGAATGCAGTATGTATTGTTTCAATATTTTAGAGTAATCCTAAAGAAAATCATGAATCAACAGTAAAATGGATTTTCCGGTATCTACAAGGCACAACAAATCTTGGTTTATGGTATCCTAAAGATGAAAATTTTGATTTATGTGCATACACTGATGCAAATTGGGCAGGAGATGTAGATGATAGAAAGAGCACCACTGGCAGAGCATTCTTTCTTGATAGCAGATTGATTTCATGGTCAAGCAAGAAATAGAGTTGTACATCATTATCAACAACAGAATCAGAATATGTTGCAACAACAACTAATTGTACTTAGGTATTATGGATTAAGAAAATGTTGAAGGACATAAAGGTAAAATACAAAGAACCAATAATCATTTATTGTGATAATTCAACAGAAATTGATATACCAAAGAATCTGGTATTTCATTCTAAGACTAAGAATGTTTCTATCAAATATAATTTTCTGAAAAAGAATGTTGAAGCAAAAGAAGTGAGATTGGTTTATGTGAATACTAAAGAGAAGATTGCAGATATCTTGACAAAGCCTTTGCCTAAGGAAACTTTTGAATATCTCAGAGAGCAGCTTGGGGTAATACCCTCACTAAAAGAGACTTATACAATTGAAGATTGGCATCAAACCAGAAAAAACTAATAGAGAAACCTTTTTTCGGCTTTGATGGAGGATAGCTACTTCTTAGGGGCAGTAGTTGGTTATATTAATTGGTTGTATTAGCTGGTTATATGTTATGGTGTTTATTTTCTTTGGCATTTGATGTCAAAGGGGGAGAGATATCTATGGAAAAACATTATCCTGGGGGGAGAGATTATTCTTTTGGAGAGATTATTCATTGGGGGAGAGATATATATTCTCTGCATTTTGGTTTTGATTTCTGGTATTGATCTATTTTGGAGATTGTTGGTTTTTGGTTTTTGGCATTCTGTTTTGGCACTTGGATGTTTTTCCATCTAGTGTTGCCATCAATGCCAAAGGGGGAGATTTTTGATATTATGGATGTGTTGCATTAGTTTTGTCATTGATGTCAACACTTATCCTTCTGGAGATCTATGGTTATGTTGAACTGACACATTGTGTTCATTGGCAAGTTCAGTGACTTATGCACAGTCACCGGTATATTATTCACCAGAAGGTTATATGGTTCACCGACATTGAGGATGACTTGGTATCATCTGGAGATCACTTGATTATGTCAAAGACATTGTTTGGATACTTGGTTTTGGTATTTTGGTTAATGGTCTAATCGGGATGACATATTTGTTGTTATCGATAGATTGGTCTAGGTTATGGACCAATATGCGTTATCTATTCCAGATCAGCACGACACGTTATGGAGATGATTTATTGATTGGATATTGTTGTAAATGTATTGAGAAGACATGATGCATCACATCTAGACTTGTTAATAATTGATTTAAATGTAATATTCTTAGTGAGACGACCTACACATTTGGTCTTAGGTTTTGTATATATGTAAGATCTCATTTGAGATGAGATATGACATGATAAGTTATGTAAGGTTAAGGTTATGGTATTGTAACATGGTATGTGTGAATATTGAAGATCATATGAGCATGCCATAAGAGAAGGTTCAAGGAAGGTTTGAAGGTGTTTGTCAAAGCTTAACCGGTACTGAATCCAACATTGGAGATGCTATTTTGAGCATTACATTATTCTAGGATTTAATCATCCTACTGTAGTCATTGTGACTCCCATTTGAGTAGTGTGCTCTAGGCAATTGGCCTTTCTGCATGTGTAGACCCCATTTGTATACACATACTATCTGCAGTTGTATCATCTAATTGTGGGTAAGGTTTCCCATCGTGGTTTTTCCCCTAATAGGGTTTCCATGTCAAAATTTATGTGTTATGTGTTGTGGATGTTGTTTCTCTTTCTGTTTCATGCATTAAGTTTCATCGGTATTGATATTAACTGTTAATCAGCTAACCGACATTAAGTTTGGTTTACTCTTATTAAGTATCAAGTTTGAATAAGATCATTTTTAAAAAAAATTAATAGACAACTGATTCAGCCCCCCCTCTCAATTGCCTTTCGGTTCCTAACACAAATTCCTTCAGGGAAAGAAATTTTCTCCAATCACCAGTCATGTGATGTTAACAAGAACTATGAATGATCCAATCATCAGAGTTATCCATCCTAGATACTAGTGCCTTCTGATATGATATTTCTTCCTTGATAGCTACAAACACAATATCTTCACTAGCATCATCATCAGATTCTTCATCAGTAATACCATTGTCAATAGCTACAAGACAATCTCTCTTGCCTTTACCCTTATACTTATTAAATTTGTCTCTCTTGTATTCATTTTCACCATGAGGGCAATTAGCTACTATATGACCAATCTTGTTGCATGCAAAACATTTTAAAGGTAGCTTACCTCTATATTTACTAGTGCCTCTAGGCAGTCATTTTTCCAACAATGCTTCAAGTTCCACTAAGTTGTCTTCATCATCAGAATCTCTGCTGGATTTAATTTCATAACCATGGCCGGTATCTCTACTTCTTCTCACAGTTGGGTTAGAGACAAAATCTCTGAATGCAAATTCTAATTTCTGTACACTACCATCATAGCCATTTAGATCAAAAGAAATAAGTTTGCCAATAATAGAGTCAAGAGTTACCTTTGTCTTGTTAATGGATTTCAACTTCTGAATAGCTGCAACTTAGATAGCATAGACCGGTAGCAGGGTTCTCAGTACCTTACTGCTTACAATGGCATCTTCCACTTTCCATCCTACACTCCTTATCTCACCAACTATCTCTTTAATCCTTTGACCATACTACTGGATATTCTCACCTTCAGACATTCTCATGTCATTGAACTTTCCTCTTAAACTCTCCTCTTTGGCAATATTAACATGTTCATCACCTCTATAAATATCTTCAAGTTTTTTGCACACTTCATATGTAGTTTCAAGACCATGAACATCTACATATTCAACATCAGACAAGGAATTGATAATAGCCTCTAATGCTTGGTGATTTTCTTGTTGTTCTTTCTTCTGATCATCAGTTAGGGTTCCAGTCGGTGTAATATACATGGTTTCTATATGATCCCAATACTCACTACCAAGACTCTTAATGTAAATCTTCATTCTATCACTCCATATTCTATAGTTATCTTTGTTGAACTTCAGACCTTCTTTCTTCATCATGATCTACAAGATCTTTTCCTCAAGCTGTTAGGCTTTTAGATTAAAGAGGACCTGAGATGCTCTGATACCAATTGATGGTATGATGAAAGAATAAGTATTGGGTAGAATAATGAGAGGGGGCTGAATCAATATACTAAAAAGTTGATACAGAGTTCCCAAACTCAAATTCAACCACACAAAGTAAACTAATCATAGTTAAGATCAATATTCATAAGAAAACTTGACATCAATTGGTTTGACTACTATGACAATTTAACAATAAGCAACTTTAATCTTTTAAACATCAACAATGCTTAATCATATCTCAACATATTATTCTCTCAATACTTCCAGTTAACATGCCTTATCAGAAGTTAATCAAATCAAAAAATAAGATCATAACCACAAAAGCATTCACCACTTGACACAAATGTTTATACGTGGAAAAACTAAATAGGTAAAAACCACAGTGAGATGAGACTCACAAGGATAGCTATCTAAACTCTTCTGAAGTTCACCCTATTAGGAGCCAAGCCTATTAAAGATTTACAATAAGTCCTATTAGGAACTAATTCCAATTAGGAATCACCCGGTAAGGGATTTACAAATATGCCTTGATGAAAAGCACAATACCCTGTTAGGAGTAACCTCGCTAGAGGATTTAAGAATCCAAGCTAATGGACCACCTTGTTAGAGGATTTAATGAGTAACCAAGCTTGTTAGACCTTACCCAGTTAAGGGATTTCATTTTTGCTGTAATTGTTAGAAAACAGTAGGTTTTATTGATCTATCTAAGTAGCACTGCATTTGCTTGATCAAATCCTTTTAAGCTTCAATCTGCCTTCACTGAAAGTGTAGATCCATTCACTGGTTAGGCTACTACACACTCAATAGGTTTCTGCCAATCTTGCCAACAACCCTTACAAACAACTTCATCGACCTTAAATACAAATCAATTAGGTCGATAACACATCAAAAACCTAATTCTCATCATCGAGATTACAAACAAGTTGGTACAATCTTGACCATTAGAAATCATGACTATCTCTTCACATTCTTCAATAAAATTCCAACCGCTCCATGATCATTGCTTCATCAGACTTTGTAACTCATCACATGTTGTGCATTAGATGCAATCCACTTTTCTCCTTCCCTAGAGAATAACCAAACATGCCAAAACAATTTAAACTTATCATCATACAATGATCACATGTGTCTCCATCATTACCACTTATCAGATAATAAACCAACAAACTTGATCGGTTAGGGTTTAACAACTGATAGGGTTTACCGGTTACAATGCATAAAAAGGTTTAACCCTTTACACCGGTTTACCGGTTCAACTTAAAAACTTAACATATTGGTTTACAACATCTTCCACAAAGCTCTTCTTACCGGTTACTAGCCAATATTAAAAATAACAATATCAGCAATAATATGAATATCATTACCAGTTCAATTGACATCAATGACAACATATCATTAATGCAATCTCTATGCAAAATGCCAACAATCTCAAAATGCCAACATAATTCACATTGTCTCTAGATTTAGGGGTCTCTCCTTTATCCTTATCATGTTTAGGGAGATGATTTTTAAACATCTCATGATCAGAGTTACCAGAAGGGGTATGTCCATAAATTCTAATCTTTCCATAATCAATAAGGTCTTGTATCACAAATCAGAGCTGATTGCAACTATTAGTTTTTTGTCCCTTGTGTGTATGCTATTCACAAAAATGATTGTCATTCCACCATGGGGGTTTGACTTGTGGATTATATTCTTTCATTTCAGGTAGTGTTATAATATGATTCTCAAGAATTTCTTTCAATTTGACTCAAGTGATTGTCCTAATGGTGTAAAATTTCATTTAGGAAAACTCTTTTATTTTTCTTTTCCCTTGTTTGAACATGAAACTTTAAGGTTATAAATGGGTGATGAGGTTTTAGCAATTTTCGCATCGACAACTCCATAATTAACCATATTCTTATTTTTAGCCCAAAAGGGTGTCTTGTTGTTTGAATTAGAGCGTATCTTGTGATTTTTATCATCATGTATCTTGATAGTACCATCATCAATAAGGGTTTGTTCAACTTGAAATTCCATTTCTATTAGTTCATCAAAGGAGTCTAAACATTTAAAGAAAAGTTTTATTCCAATTTATTTGTTCAAATTTTGACAAAAGAGATCAACTAGTTGTTTATCAAGAATGTTGTAAGGTTCTCTTTTGGTCAAGTGTCTCCATATTTGTAAAAATGAGACAAAGGATTCTCCTTGTTTTTGTTTGGTGTTAAAGAGGTCCATTATGGTCACTTCATGTTCATAGTTATAAGCTTAGTGTGAAATAAATTTGTAAACCCGTTCTTGAAAAGACTTGATAGTTGAGGATAGTCATGAAAACCATTTCTAATAACCTCCTCCAAGACTAGTAGGAAATAAACTCATAAGTTATGTTTCATCATCTACAAATTCCAAAGTAACAACACAAAATTCTCTCAAATGATCTTTAGGATTCCCTTTTCCTCTATATTTATCAAGTTTTGGTATCTCCCAATGACTAGGAAAAGGTGGAATTGGAATGCTCAGATAAAAAGGATAAGGACATATATCCTCAGTAGAAAACTTTTGGGATGATGTCTTAATATTCTTGAGAGTGTCCAATTCTTGTCTCAATGCTCTAAGTTTGTCCAAAATGGGAACATTTGTAGGTGTTGGTTTTGATGTCTTTGTACATATTTTGTAATCTGGTTGTAAGTACATGGGTCTATGATCCTTTATCTTATCATCATTTCTTGTTTTGGTATGATTAGATTTACCAAATCCATGTTTTTCATTCACCATGAGTAATGATACATCAAAATCAAGTGGTAGTTTGATTCCTTCACCAACAAGGGCCTTGAAATATTGTTATGGATTAAATTTGACCACTTCTTTAAGTATCTTAGTGAATCTATGATCATGAATTGCTTCTTATATATCAGACTGGGTTACTTCTTCATCATAAATTTCACATGTTTCACTAGTTGCAACACTAATGTGCTCTTCCCCCTCAAAAGTTTTCTTCCAAAGGTTATTTGATGTTAGACACAATGTACCACTGAGAGGGGGTTGAATTAGTGGTTCTCAAACTGTTTCCCTATTTTTGACTTGTGTAAGTATACTAGTTATTGGATCTAACTTAGAATAGACTTATCGATTAGTGGGGACACCAACACAAATACAATCACACAAAGGGACATTACATAACACCAGCATGTATGAGGAAAACCCAAGATGGGAAAAACCTTGGTGAGCAATGCTGCTGGAATCTACTGTTCCAATCTAGGCTCACAATCAAATCTCTGTTACAATGTTTAGGGAATCAACCCAAGGAGCTACAACCCTTGCCTTGTTTATGGGCTACAACCCAAAGGAACTACAATCCCTGATTTAGGGCACCAACCCAAGGAGCTACAACCCCCAGCCAATGTATGGGCTACAACCCAAAGGAACTACAACCCCTGCACTGAGCTACAACTCAATGATCGCTATGAAAACATCAATTACAAAAGTAGTTATTCTATTACAAGTGAATCTTGTAACCATTCCAAATACCTTACTCTACTGGTGAGAAACCTTCTCTACTACACCAACTCACTTTTCTGCTACATAACTGTCAATAAAATCTACCAGTACACCTCTCCTCTTCTTCTACTTTGCTGGATCTCCACCTTACTCTCTTCTCTTCACCGGTACAACACTTTGTCAGTTTTTTGTCTGCCTTCTCTGCAACTTCCTTCACTTCTGCTTTACCGGTATGGACACTACCGATTCTGCACTACTACCGGTTGAACACTTCAATCTGGTTCACTCTCACACTCAATCTCTTCTTAGATACTCAATGAGTACTTGATTGATTTTATCTCTCATACAGAAGTAACACTTAATCACTTCGTAGAAACACTTAACAAAAAATTTGGTTTGCATATTTATAGTCTGGTTTTCCCACCAAAAGCCTATTCAAATTCTAGGCGGTTAGGGTTTCCTCATAATCCTTGAGGTAAACCAAAACCAATAAGATCTTGCCTGATCTGATCTCCCTGATAGCCAACTATACACCTCTGCCATTAACGTGCCTTCTTGATCACGCCTTCTATCTCTGGCGATCTGCTTTTTCCCTTATCGGTTGATTTCTTGGTCAACCACCAAGATTGGTCTTGATGTTTCCTTCATCCGCCTTGATCTCCTCAATCACTATTAGCTGACTCTAAGTTGGTCTCCATACCTCGAGCCACAAACCTCTGCAACATGTCCAATGATTTGTGGGATCTGCCATTAATGTTGACCAGTTCTGCAGCTACCCCGTCGATGTACATTCCTTCTTCATCCAAATGTAGGTCCGCTACCTTGACTCCATGTGCCATCCATATTGACCAACTACCAGCTTGACTCTTCATGTCGGTCTAGATAGGATCACCGACCAAACACTCTACCAGTTTCTCTTCTCTGTCGGTTTACTAACCCTTCCAGTTAAACCCTCAAACCTATCTCTGATCAACCTTGCACTCTACTTCTCTTCCAGTGGACTACTCAATCAGTCAAAACTCTTGCTAACCTACCTTATGTACATCTTCATCAGATGGGGAGTCTTCTTCATCTGCACCTTGTCCATATTACCAGTTGACTATTCATACCGGTAAAAATGCTTGATGATTCTATGTCATCAACCTTCAACAAACTCCATCTTCAATCCAACCATTTTAGTCTGACTGCATCTTCTTAGCCTTTCCTTCTCCCTGATCATTTTAGACCATATCTCAGAGATCTATGATGCACACTATGCATACCTGGAGATAAGCTCCACTTACCGGTGGAGTGACACCTAGTCATCTTCATCCTACAATGCACTCATGTGACTTCCCTATTGTGCAACATCTCTTCAAATAGGCACATGCGATCCGGTGTGGGTACAGTCATTGTTAGTGATCTCTTCATATGGTGACTGCATTCTTCATCTGGTGGGAGTCCTGTTGTTCTGCAACCTTTCAGCATTTCGGTGACCGGTTCATTCTTCTCTTCCGGTGTTGATGTGATTCAGGAAACATTCTGCCTCTTCATCACAAACAACATTCAGGCACCTTGGCCATCCTTCTTGTACACTGGTCATGAGAATTTCCAACTGACAACCTATAATTGCCTGCCAGAAACCCTAAAGGAAAACAGTACATGTAGGCCACTAAAAGGGCGTAATATTTTTTTTTAAGATTAAGTGCATAATCATATCAATAGCATGTTTAACGACACAACAAAAGTCTAACGTATGATCTCCTAAGGGTTACCAATGAAGATTACTTCATAGAATTTATTGACATCATGATTAATCCTATTGTTTAGCTAATTAGGAAAATTAATTGCTTAAGACAAAATCTACCCATACATCTAAATTCCATAATGAAAGAATCAAAGTACTTCAATGCATTCAATTCCCATAGATCATATACACAAAAGATTAAAGAAACCGAATTAACATACATTTCAATGATTCCCTATTACAATATCCATAAATACATGGTTTCCAATAATACCACAGATTACAAAGTTAAGGTTACATAAAATTTTGATACAATGACCACAAGGTCTCAACTGAACAATGATCAAAAACATGAGTTGGTACATGAACCACGAACCAAGAACATCAGCGAAGCCCTTCCTCGCCTGAATATACATTCCTGAACATCCGATGGGAAGTGACACTACCACCCAACCATATGATCCCAAAATGGAACCACCCCACTGTGCTAGGAGATAGTAGAAAACCCTCAAACAAGGAAAGTAAAACAAGTACGAAAGACTACAAGACTCCGCAAAAATCCATGTGACTCAACTTACAAACACTAGTGACTCTAAGAAGAGAGTGTCATCGTATAGCTTAAGATGGATACCATGGTACAGCCTCCATAGGTCACAATCCACATCCTGGGTTATCCTGGTAACCTCTCCCAAACCTCTGGTTCCAACTAAGTCTCATGCGGACCCTACCAATCCGTTCATGAAGACAA
The DNA here is from genome assembly GCF_030272615.1 of Cryptomeria japonica. NCBI lineage: Eukaryota > Viridiplantae > Streptophyta > Pinopsida > Cupressales > Cupressaceae > Cryptomeria > Cryptomeria japonica. The sequence goes on from NC_081415.1 coordinate 324,067,782, forward strand.
GGTGGTAAGTTTTCCATTCCAGGCCTTCTCATAACATTATGAGCCTTGTGCTAGCACTCACCTATGCATGAGGCAAATTATCTTAGTTAATATTTATCTCACCCATCCCAAATTAATTATTAGGTTATCAATTTTTAACTGACTTTTGACGGGTTATCTTGTCATCCACTTTGGGCACGGCCCCCACTTGAAAGCCACTCTCACTCATAGGACACTACAGGAAAGGTCTCTCTACGAGAACTTTATGGTGACACAGACAACCATACCTAATCCTGACATACCACAGGTGAAGGATACACAATCACTAACCCAAGATTGACCATTTGGACAAAACACACAATGGCTCACATCAATAAGGTTATACATCAACACCTGACCAAGAAACATAATAGCATAGGGCACAATGACAACTCAACCTGAAATACAACAAAATTTAGACTTGACTGCAAACACCATTTAAACAAGATCCTAATACAGGCAATCTTTCCTTAAAACAGTCAAATGCATAAATAACTTACAATTTAAGATTTCCAGAAAATAAGAATTACAACTATATTAATACGAATAAATAAATGTTGTCATTTTATTGAAAAAAGAGACAAATGAACCAAGACACATAGAAATATGCAAAACTTAGACGATATAAACTCAGAATTTTAAACCTTAAGAAATCTCTATATTTCTTAGCGAAAAGAAACATATTTGCAACGTTACGTCTTCCGTAATTTCTATCATGCTCCCTAAAAACTAACCTTATACTATAATTAAGAGATTAAACACCCTTATTAACTACTATAGGGAAATAATATTATAATATGGCAACATTAGATAATTTTCAAATCCACTTCATTCAAGTTTATAACAAAAGTTAGGGTCAAAATAAATATATATATATATATATATATCATAGGAATCTTACAAGAAGAACATAATATTCAACTCAACATATAATAGAAAGGATGACATCTTTATTTCTTGATAATAGAAGTGATATAACACATTACATCACTCTTCCGGAGGAGACAGGGGAGTGTATTCTTCAGACTCACTAGGACTTAAAGGAGTATAACCTTCAGATTCAGTCTCACTTAGAGGGGTATATCCCTCAAATTCATTATCGCTTAGAGGAGTATATTCCTCAGACGTATCAGAACTTATGACAATTGGCCTTATTGGTGAGTACTCTAGCTCAGGCTCTCTTTCCTTTACAGTCGTAGTTTTTTTTATAAGACATTCAGTAGGGTCTTTTCCTATCACATCACTTTCTTCAAGAGTTGGGTTCACTTCGGAAGGAACATTATCCAAAATAGGCTTGATAGGTGTTAGAGGATCCTTCTTGACCCTCAGATAATGGGCATACCCAACTATAGACTTTCGAGCTGTCTGTTTGATACGCACCATCTCTTTAATGTTTCAACATAAATCTATTACTCTCCAAATTCTTCTAGCAAAGTGACTAATAAGTCCTAAAACCTAGGCTTTGATACACAAGCATGAATTTTCTTTCATAAAGACAAAAGGTGTGCAACCACATTCTTAAATTGAAATATAACTAATCATTTAGACAAATTTCACTATTATAGCAAATAACTTAATTACATCTATTACTCTATGATTTTTCATTCATCTATTCCAAATGATTAATAATACCTTTCAATAACAATGATATAAGAAAGATCATATAAATAATCATAGCCTATATCTAAAACTTCCAATTTCACATTCCTTAAATAATAACCCAAAACTTAAAGAAAATCCAACCTCTTTGCGAGCTTGATTGGTTGAGAAACTTCTGACACTCTTCCACCAAACAGAACTATGCCTTGTTTGCAAATCTATCTCTCCAATCTATCCTTCTTTCCTCACTCTTTTTCTTCCTAAACTATCCTTTCCATTCTCTCTACTCTGTCTTGTCATTTTTCTTATTTTGTTTCCTCTTATCTTCCTCTCCTTTCTTTTCCTTGAGCCTTCACTATTATTTATACTGCTCTCCTTCTACATCGGTTGCTATAACCTTGGCTTTAAGTTAGCCATGACATCGACACCTCTAATAATCATCCAAGGTTCTCTTAGTTCTAATGACTTAGAGCTCTACGGGTTTGCATATGTGTCAACTAAGTTGTCTTCGATAGTTGACAGATCCGATCATCATTGCCCATGTCTAATCCTTTCATTGTCTTAGCCATAGTTCTGTTTAACAACAAAGCATGATATAATTATAGACCTTCCTACCTCTCAGGTTATTTACCTTTGTTGACACATATTCTGATCACTTAACCATCAACCTGTTGTTCTCTACAGTGGTGGAATGCCAGGTCAATCACTTCCTTCCGAGGGTCGTGGGATAGTTAAGTCGACAACCGACTTCTCTGTTAATTAACTGTCATTTTGGGGGGTAATCAGTGGTGTCGACTCCCTCCATTAATATACTTTGCACGTTAAATTTCTAACCATAAAGCTTAAGTGGCTGCATGTGGTTTATGTGACTTGCAATGTGGCTTTCTTAGCATTAGACTCCATGATTCCTAAGTTGTAACTGGAGTATGTTTCATTGCAAGGGAAGAGTGGTCGGTGTTTAACTTCCAAGTGGTGTTTGGATTAATGGAAAGGGAGAGAGGTGGTCAGTGGTAATACCGACCTCTCCCTTTATATAGGGGGGTGGTCAATATTACTATCGGCCACCCTAGTTATTGTTTTAATAACCTTCTTTCACCCGCCACCTTCACATTATGGTAAATAATAATATACATGACTTATAATATATGATTTATTTAAGAAAAACCTAATAAAATAGGATATATATATATATATATATATATATAATTTCAAATTATATACATGCGTAATAAAAAATATAATATCTTGAATTGACATGATTATCCAATGATAAAGTAATCATTTAAGCATAATTTAAAATAAATACCCAAACTGAGAAAACCTCAAGCAAATACTCATAAAAGATCAAACAACAAAATACGAAGGCCGAACAAACTGATAGGATGACCAAATGACGACCCTCACCCGAGTGTAACTGAATAAAATAGGGTCAACTACTATCTCCTCCACTTCCATCGGAAAACATAAGGCACGCTCAAACCTGTGAAGCCAGGTGGAGATGATACCCCATACCTACCCGGTACTTGTACTTGCAATATCCTGCATCACCGAACCACACAAGCATATATATAATATAGAATACACAACATACACACTGATGAAGGAAAATCATCCCCTTGCATCCAATACACTCGCAGACACACAACATATAATTCCACATTGCATAGATAAAGTAAAGTATCAGTACATAGCAATAATCCATAAAATGCCATAAATCACAAGTACTGAAATACTGCAAATAAGTTATGCATCTCATATCCAGATAAAGCATGAAATAATGTCATATAAGTTTGAATAACAAATCATGGTAATGTATCCATTGAAAACAACCAAAATAAAATATGAGTTTAATGAGTTCAAACGAGTAGGGGTACTAAATTGTCCCCCCCAAAACTAGGCTTACTCCTGGAACCCTAAAACAAATAAGAATACAGTTCTCTCATCTTTGCTGCATCCTCCCTGTTGTTCACCAAAAGTGATAACCCAAGAACACCTGCAAATCTTTCTATGAAATGGCCAATTTCAGTCTACAAAACACATCAGGGCTTGGACAACATAACATAGGACCCTAATTGATCCTCTGCATTTCAGGTTCTGCTAGACCTAGGGGGGACACCCTTTTGATGCACTAAATACAACAATTACAGACACATAACTGCATCAACATTAAGCAAATAGATCATTTCACAAGCTCAATAGGTTAGGAAACATTACAGATTGGCTAGATCTGTACAAACAATAGGATGAAACAGAGCTTGGAAAGAATGGAACACACACCCTTAAACATAAAGGGAAATAGATTTGTCTTTTAAAATGTTGATCTGAAACCATCCCCAAATCTGTCAAAGACCAGTGCCTTATTCATTGGGCAAGAGTCACACACACAAAACTACAAAATGTTAATCACAGCTGCAAATTGGTTTTCCTTACAACATATCCTTGCATTAATACCTTGTACTGATGCATTACTCAATCCATTCATAAAATTATCAGATCTGGGACACATTCCATTGTTTATGACTGATTATAGAATTTAAACTCTTCATTAAAGAATGCCTACAAACAGTCATACAATCTCCTTGAGATGACAAATTATAAACCTCCTTGAGGATTCAATTCATAACAATTAAATGCATACACAGAGACAATATCATGGGAAATTTACTCATGCCTGACACAAGTAAGACCTGCAACTAGAAAACAATCTGTCATCCTACAATGTAGCCTCTATACCCTGAATAGATCCATAGAACTTTACAAGTTTGGGTCAAGAATTTCAGAAAATGTAAGCCATGAAAACTGGAGCACTTCCTCACAGAATTCTGGAACTCTTACAACTGAGAAGAATTCGGAATAAAAAGAGGAGAGAAGAAAATCAAATCTGCAACTGAATTGCCAAGTGTCTCCTCTCTAACTGAATTTTGTTCCCATGGAAACTACTTCTAAAATATCTCACATTTGTCAAAATTAACTTCATAATCAGATTCCTCACTCCGAGAGCTTTCTGAAAACATATAACACTTTATACTTTGGCAAAAAATTGAACCCTGGGCGAATTAATCCTCAACACAGACCCATCATTTAAATTTTTTGAATTTCTCTATAGTTTAAACTATATCATTTAATCATTTTAAATTTGATTTTTGCCTCCATTTGTGCTCTGACGCCTTGCCACATGGTGGGGTCTGATTGGCTGATGGGGTCTACTAGGCGCCACCTGGGATGACACCTCATCTTTTGCCACTTGTCGGCCACGTCACCACCACTGGGCTGCTTGCTTGTATGCCACGTCATCGCCACTGGGTGCCACCTCACTGAGACCCGCCTGTTGGACCGCTGACTGTACCCCCCACCTGTGTGCCACGTGGACGGCTCTCGTTCACTTTCGCTATTTCGTGGGTCTTAAACTACGTGCATCTTCCTTCGCGAAATAGCGCGAGCCGTTGATCTCTCTCGAACTTGCTTGCTCGTTAACCCAGCCTTCGTCTGCAAAATTTTGCCTGTTTGCCTCGGGAAGCGTGCCCGCGTGGGGTCCACTTGGTCTTCATCCAGTCAACTCCTCTGTCGCCTCAGGAAGCATGCTCGCGCATGGGCCTGCCTTGGGCACCCATAGGTACCTTTTGTCAAAAGCCTTTATGGCTTAGACATTATAGTATAGTGCGTTTTTGTATATAAATACTTAAAGCTCCCAGTGCACAGCCAATGTGGGATAATTATCTTATGCCTGAGACTGCATTTTGAAGGTTTTCTTGAGACTTTCATGGCGATTTCTTGATTTGATAAAAAATGTTGGTCTTCAAACAACACGTGAGGGAGGGAAAATGCTGGCAAAGTCATGAACATTAGCTTTACACCAGCCAAATGCATTTGCAACATGTTTAATATGGCCTCCAAACAGCCACACAAAGGGGTTTTCTATTACTGAATGCATTTTAATGTTTCAAATCCCTTTGTATAGACAGTTACCTGGGGATTACTAAAGTCTTCTACAAGTTCTCCAACACCATGTTACCCAATCTCCATTGCTATGTGCTGCACATTACTTCTCACACCTCTTTCTAATTTCATTTTGCTTGCTCTCTGTGATGGTTGTTGCCACGTGGGAAGGGGAAGATTTTAGTATTGCTATTTGGTTGAAAGATTTAATTAATTTCCTTCAATCACCACTCTACATAGAATACACAGCAGGGAGGAGAAATGTCTGGCATTGCATTTGCCAAAAACATTTACTTGAGAGTTTTTCTGTGTTGGCTTCTACCATGCCCCTTTTCAAAGATTTAAATGATTCATTTGGCATCTTCTATTACCACACAGGGAGGGAGGACTGTTGAAGCATTGCATTTACTTTAATGTTTTAATTGCTTCTCTTTCTTACAGCCCCTTTGCCAAAAACGTGATCAGCCATAGCATGGAGGAGAGGATTGCTATTTGCATTGGCTAGAGTTTATAAAGTCTTCTCTTTGTCAAACTTCAAGCATGGAGGATGTTGGCAAAGTCATGAAATTTGGCTTACACCTTCCACATTACATTTGGTTGAAAGGTTTAATGGCTTTTCACATGCCAATGCATTTAATTTGAAAGTTTAAATGGTCTTCTCACACCATGGCTGCCAAGTGCATTCACATTTTTTAATGCTCTTCTTTGTCGCTGAAGGAGGATTTGGCTCCAAACTCGCCAATTTTAAATTGCCTGAAGTTCATAATAACATCTTGAACTCTTATGACATGCCTCGTGATTACAAACCACATTTCAACATTATGAAATTCTCTTAGCAAACCAAGTTGCTAGTAAAATCAATGCACGGGCATGAGCCAGGTCGGGCCCCAAAATGGGTCTGACTAAAAAAAATTTCGTTTTCATACAAATGACTTCTGAAAAGCTTTGCGGACCTCAAACATACCTTTGGAGACGATCGGCTTCGTTTTCGGATCATAAAATTGCATTTTACAACCTTCAGGCAATTACGCCACAATTTTCGCATTTAATCGCGAAGACGTAATTTTCAAACCTGTCAAAACATCTTTCTGGAGCTCGCCATCTGACAGGCGTGTACTCTGATATACAAGGATGACTTCTACCAAATGGTTTCTCAAGATGAGTCCCGGGTGAAGAGATATTAATTTCCGAAAACGGCCAACTGGCTTTGTCGACACTGCGGACCTGATGAAGTCAATGTTCTGGCAACACATGATGCCTTTCTCAAAAATATCAAACGACCTCCGTAGGCTCTCAAATTCGGAACATAGGTACCTTTAAGTACATATTAAATCTTTGAATTCTTAGTTCAATCACCAGACTGACAGGGTGCAAATGGCGCGCTCACCAAAATGGCTACATTAACTGATCTAACACTGAAAGTGCAGATAACTGAATTTGATGGCAAAATGAGTCCATTTGAAAACCGATCAAACGGATTGATAGAGCCTTGAAATTTGAAATGTAGCTCACCATTTATACCAACATTAGCCTGGAACAAACATTCTGACATGACATTCACCAAGACATTTTTACACTTGTGCAAACCTCACAAACTACAAACGGATTGAGCTTTGAAAACTGAGCAAACGGATTCATAAGGACTTGAAATTTTGCATGTTGACTCACATTTATGCATACAATTGAATCCATTTTGAATTTCTCCATGACGATCAACAAGGCAAAAGATGTAATCGCTCAAAGTAGGCTACTCCATAAAATCTGTATTTGTGCCTAAAATGCACTTCCAGCTCACCCCTCAAACTGGGTACCTCATAAACTTATCCAAAATGAATTCTGAAAGTTGCACATCACTGAATAGGCCAAATGAAAGGTGTGGGACATGAATCTCGAGCCTTACCCTCTGAAAATCAACTGGCTCCATTTTACCCCCTTGCTAACTAGGCATTCAAACTGACTTATTTAGGTGCCTTTCTGACATACAGAGAAAAAATTTGAAATAGGCCTACAAACTTTGACTCAATTTTAAATACTCCCAACAGTGGCTCTGACTGGGGATGGTTGATTGCAAGATCAACACAAGAATCCAGATATCTTTGGTTAAGCAGACCACCCAAAAGACGGGTCATTCTTCTCTCAATTCTTCTCTTCTCAAAACAGGGCTTCCTTATTCTACCCAAACAGTAGGGCACTTTATTGAAAACCACACAACTGAAAGCAAAGCGACTGTACAAAATATACAACTTATAAATGGTCCAGGGCCATCAAAACTGAAATCAATTCTTACCTCTGTCAAACACATGATTTTCATTTCCACAAACTGGAGGTAAGTTGAGATCATCATTCCAATCTGCCTGATCAAAAACACTTCCATTTCCAATCAGCTGATCACATAAAACATAATCAGCAGCATGTTCATAATCAATCAATCTTTGGAAACCAAACGAATGCTGAACGTGCTGATCACCAGGTGACATAAGAGTGTCATACTCTTTACCACTCTTTCCCAGCTGAAATGAAAAGTGGCCTAACTTATTCTGAAAGTTGAAAACATCAGGCACATCTCTATTGCTAGTTTGCTCAAATGATGAACACTCTTCCACAATGATGGCTTGCAAACTAGAGAGGAAAACTTCCTCATAACATGACTGCAATTCGTCTTGCTGATCACAATTCCTATCAGCACTTTGCACACATAAAAATACATGATTGTCACTTGTCAATGGTTCATTTCCCACTTGTAAATCTGAGAAAACTACTTCAAATTTGTCATTCTTTTTAACAGCAAGATCCACACAATGCATACCAAAATCTGAGTTCATATCAACATATGAATCTACATTATCACACCTATCAAGCGTATATGCATCTTCATCTTGTCCATCACTCAAATCAAAAATAGGGAAAGAATCAATAGCATATGTATCATACTTCACACCCTCAAAAACATCATCCATATCTAAACAAGTACTGGTTGGGCGTGAGAGATTGGGCACATTTTTGGATGCATACCTCTGAAAATCAGCAGCTAAGAGCTTTGAAATTTGTTCACTACTTAGTGAACCTTCTTCATTTCCATTTTTCTTGGCTTCATCCTCTGAGCTGTAAACATTGTCCCAATCTGATAAAGGTATTAAATCAACAGTGCTCATGTCTCTATGCACATTTGTTTCATCATTACAACAACTCACATCTGCATCATAACCTTTATCATGTTGCTCATAAAGTGTTGCTATATGTTGCAACATAGTTTCATAACTGGGGTTGCAAACATTTTGTGGATTGAACTTAACAACAAGGTGACCCATATCATTAAAATCTGAAACCTCAACGGGCTCATGAATACTCGAACAATTACTTATTTTCTCATAAATTTCTTCTTGCTCTGAATACACATCTAAACTGTTATGCTGAGAATAAGAATCATCTTCAGCATCATAGGAGGCATATCCACTCACAGATTCATCTCCCTCACTGTCCTCAATCTTGTGTACATTTTCAGATTTAATTGCTTCAATCTTATCTATCCATTCTTTAATACATGCAACACTCTCTTCTCTCAAGGTAGTAGACCAATTAATTGAGTCAGGCTCATCAAGCTCTAAAAATAATTCAATCAAAACAAACTCATGGGGTCTAGCATCAGCTGGAAACTCATTTAATGCAGCTATGAATCTTTTATAAAAAATACATGATGACTCTTCCTCTTTTCTTTTCCCTATTTTCTTTCTTAAAAACCAGATGAATTTCTGTCGGATCTTTTGAAGACATACTGCAGTCTCTTTATCAATCTCTTTCAGATTTGACAGAGGATTTGGAGATCTAGGAACTACATCTAGATCCATCGGGTTTAAAACATCTACTGAACCACTATCATAACCATGCATCTCACTGTTTTACAAATTCTTTTCAAAATACAAGCAGTCACTACTTTTCAGAATCATACACACTTCTCATCATATCTCTGATTGAAAACTTATTTCAATGAAGTATGTAAATTGTAAATTTCTTTTCCTTTCAATGGTGACCTTTTCACCTTATAAGGAACATATAAATTCATAGATACTTTGCGGAATACCTGGAAAAATCAATGCTGCTGCTGTCCACTTCACTTCTGACTAGAAATTTGAAGAAATCCTCCAAATCTCAGGTTCGTTCTTACAGAGTCGCCACCTCCTTGAAGAGGAATAAATTTTAAACTACTGATCTTCACTCTGAAACACTTTCAGATTTCTGGGTCTCACCACACAGCAGAGTCACACAATATTTTTCAAATGTCTTAGCAACAAGAATTTCCAGGGTAAACACTTCCAAATCTGAAAATGATTTTCAGATTTGTACACTTCTAAGACTCTTCCCCAAATGAATTTTGGCTAGACTCATGGGATTCGATTCAACATGAATTATTACAACACTTCCCCAGCAGAGTCGCCATTTTTGTTGTGGTGACTCGGATGGGATAATCTCAACCTTATATGAATTAAATCTTTATTAACCAGAGGCTCTTGACAGTTCATTTGTTCCCCAGCAGAGTCACCATTTTTGTTGTTCACCAAAAGTGATAACCCAAGAACACCTACAAATCTTTCTATGAAATGGCCAATTTCAGTCTACAAAACACATCAGGGCTTGAACAACATAACATAGGACCCTAATTGATCCTCCTGCATTTCAGGTTCTGCTAGACCTAGGGGGGGACACCCTTTTGATGCACTAAATACAACAATTACAGACACATAACTGCATCAACATTAAGCAAATAGATCATTTCACAAGCTCAATAGGTTAGGAAACATTACAGATTGGCTAGATCTGTACAAACAATAGGATGAAACAGAGCTTGGAAAGAATGGAACACACACCCTTAAACATAAAGGGAAATAGATTTGTCTTTTAAAATGTTGATCTGAAACCATCCCCAAATCTGTCAAAGACCAGTGCCTTATTCATTGGGCAAGAGTCACACACACAAAACTACAAAATGTTAATCACAACTGCAAATTGGTTTTCCTTACAACATATCCTTGCATTAATACCTTGTACTGATGCATTACTCAATCCATTCATAAAATTATCAGATCTGGGACACATTCCATTGTTTATGACTGATTATAGAATTTAAACTCTTCATTAAAGAATGCCTACAAACAGTCATACAATCTCCTTGAGATGACAAATTATAAGCCTCCTTGAGGATTCAATTCATAACAATTAAATGCATACATAGAGACAATATCATGGGAAATTTACTCATGCCTGACACAAGTAAGACCTGCAACTAGAAAACAATCTGTTATCCTGCAATGTAGCCTCTATACCCTGAATAGATCCATAGAACTTTACAAGTTTGGGTCAAGAATTTCAGAAAATGGAAGCCATGAAAATTGGAGCACTTCCTCACAGCATTCTGGAACTCTTACAACTGAGAAGAATTCGGAATAAAAAGAGGAGAGAAGAAAATCAAATCTACAACTGAATTGCCAAGTGTCTCCTCTCTAACTGAATTTTGTTCTCATGGAAACTGCTTCTAAAATATCTCACATTTGTCAAAATTAACTTCATAGTCGGATTCCTCACTCTGAGAGCTTTCCGAAAACATATAACACTTTATACTTTGGCAAAAAATTGAGTCCTGGGCGAATTAATCCTCAACATGGACCCATCATTTAAATTTTTCAAATTTCTCTATAGTTTAAACTATATCATTTAATCATTTTAAATTTGATTTTTGCCTCCATTTGTGCTCTGACGCCTTGCCACGTGGCGGGGTCTGATTGGCTGATGGGGTCTACTGGGCGCCACCTGGGATGACACCTCATCTTTTGCCACTTGTCGGCCACGTCACCACCACTGGGCTGCTTGCTTGTATGCCACGTCATCGCCACTGGGTGCCACCTCACTGAGACCCGCCTGCTGGACCGCTGACTGTACCTGCTACCTGTGTGCCACGTGGACGGCTCTCGTTCACTTTCGCTATTTCGCGGGGTTTAAACTACGTGCATCTTCCTTCGCGAAATAGCGCGAGCCGTTGATCTCTCTCGAACTTGCTCGCTCGTTAACCCGGCCTTCGTCTGCAAAATTTCGCCTGTTTGCCTCGGGAAGCGTGCCCGCATGGGGTCCACTTGGTCTTCATCCAGTCAACTCCTCTGTCACCTCGAGAAACATGCTCACGCATGGGCCCACCTTGGGCGCCCATAGGTTCCTTGTGTCAAAAGCCTTTATGGCTTAGACATTATAGTATAGTGCGTTTTTGTATATAAATACTAAAAGCTCCCAGTGCACAACCAATGTGGGATAATTATCTTATGCCTGAGACTGCATTTTGAAGGTTTTCTTGAGGCTTTCATGGCGATTTCTTGATTTGATCGAAAATGTTGGTCTTCAAACAGCACGTGAGGCAGGGAAAATGCTGGCAAAGTCATGAACATTAGCTTTACACCAGCCAAATGCATTTGCAACATGTTTAATATGGCCTCCAAACAGCCACACAAAGGGGTTTTCTATTACTGAATGCATTTTAATGTTTCAAATCCCTTTGTATAGACAGTTACCTGGGGATTACTAAAGTCTTCTACAAGTTCTCCAACACCATGTTACCCAATCTCCATTGCTATTTGCTGCACATTACTTCTCACACCTCTTTCTAATTTCATTTTGTTTGCTCTCTGTGATGGTTGTTGCCACGTGGGAAGGGGAAGATTTTAGTATTGCTATTTGGTTGAAAGATTTAATTAATTTCCTTCAATCACCACTCCACATAGAATACACAGCAGGGAGGAGAAATGTCTGGCATTGCATTTGCCAAAAACATTTGCTTGAGAGTTTTTCTGTGTTGGCTGCTACAATGCCCCTTTTCAAAGATTTAAATGATTCATTTGCCATCTTCTATTACCACACAGGGAGGGAGGACTGTTGAAGCATTGCATTTACTTTAATGTTTTAATTGCTGCTCTTTCTTACAGCCCCTTTGCCAAAAACGTGATCAGCCATAGCATGGAGGAGAGGATTGCTATTTGCATTGGCTGGAGTTTATAAAGTCTTCTCTTTGTCAAACTTCAAGCATGGAGGATGTTGGCAAAGTCATGAAATTTGGCTTACACCTTCCACATTACATTTGGTTGAAAGGTTTAATGGTTTTTCACATGCCAATGCATTTAATTTGAAAGTTTAAATGGTCTTCTCACACCATGGCTGCCAAGTGCATTCACATTTTTTAATGCTCTTCTTTGTCGCTGAAGGAGGATTTGGCTCCAAACTCGCCAATTTTAAATTGCCTGAAGTTCATAATAACATCTTGAACTCTTATGACATGCCTCGTGATTACAAACCACATTTCAACATTATGAAATTCTCTTAGCAAACCAAGTTGCTAGTAAAATCAATGCACGGGCATGAGCCAGGTCGGGCCCCAAAATGGGTCTGACTAAAAAAAATTTCGTTTTCATACAAATGACTTCTGAAAAGCTTTGCGGACCTCAAACATACCTTTGGAGACGATCGGCTTCGTTTTCGGATCATAAAATTGCATTTTACAACCTTCAGGCAATTACGCCACAATTTTCGCATTTAATCGCGAAGACGTAATTTTCAAACCTGTCAAAACATCTTTCTGGAGCTCACCATCTGACAGGCGTGTACTCTGATATACAAGGATGACTTCTACCAAATGGTTTCTCAAGATGAGTCTCGAGTGAAGAGATATTAATTTCCGAAAACGGCCAACTGGCTTTGTCGACACTGCGGACCTGATGAAGTCAATGTTCTGGCAACACATGATGCCTTTCTCAAAAATATCAAACGACCTCCGTAGGCTCTCAAATTCGGAACATAGGTACCTTTAAGTACATATTAAATCTTTGAATTCTTAGTTCGATCACCAGACTGACAGGATGCAAACGGCGCGCTCACCAAAATGGCTACATTAACTGATCTAACACTGAAAGTGCGGATAACTGAATTTGATGGCAAAATGAGTCCATTTGAAAACCGATCAAACGGATTGATAGAGCCTTGAAATTTGAAATGTAGCTCACCATTTATACCAACATTAGCCTGGAACAAACATTCTGACATGACATTCACCAAGACATTTTTACACTTGTGCAAACCTCACAAACTACAAACGGATTGAGCTTTGAAAACTGAGCAAACGGATTCATAAGGACTTGAAATTTTGCATGTTGACTCACATTTATGCATACAATTGAATCCATTTTGAATTTCTCCATGATGATCAACAAGGAAAAAGATGTAATCGCTCAAAGTAGGCCACTCCATAAAATCTGCATTTGTGCCTAAAATGCACTTCCAGCTCACCCCTCAAACTAGGTACCTCATAAACTTATCCAAAATGAATTCTAAAAGTTGCACATCACTGAATAGGCCAAATGAAAGGTGTGGGACATGAATCTCGAGCCTTACCCTCTGAAAATCAACTGGCTCCATTTTACCCCCTTGCTAACTAGGCATTCAAACTGACTTATTTAGGTGCCTTTCTGACATACAGAGCAAAAATTTGAAATAGGCCTACAAACTTTGACTCAATTTTAAATACTCCCAACACTCCCAAGTCATCGAGGTCTCATCATTTGGATCCCATAGGACCCTTACTTGGTCTATGGTGCGACCCCTGAGGATCAAATCCCGATGCTGAAGAATGCACACGGGCTCCATGGAAAGCTGCCTATCCTTGACCTGCAAAGAGTTCCAATTAAGAAAATATGTCACATCAGGGTGATAAGGTCAAAGAACTGAAACATGAAAGACATCGTGGATGTAGGATAGACTCTGTGGCAAGGCAAGACGGTAGGCAACAAGACCTATCATCTCAAGGATCTCAAAAGGGCCAACAAACCAAGGCGCCAACTTAGAACCCTTTCCATAATGGATCAGACTCTTCCTCAGATGCACTCCCAAAAAAATGTGGTCACCAACAGAAAACTGACTATCTATCCTATGAGCATCTGCACACTTCTTTTGCCTATCCTATGCAGCTACCAAATACTCGTGAATCTGCTCGACATGTTGCTCCATCTCCTGAAGAATATCTGGTCCTATAAGCACCATGTCCTCTAGCTGATCCCAACTCAAAGGAGTGTGACAAGGATGACCATATAATGCCTGAAAGGGGGAAATACTTATGGAGCTATGATATCCATTGTTATAAGCAAACTCCACTAAATAGATATAATCCTCCCATCGCGCCTGCTGGTCCATAACATACATGCGAAGCATGTCCTCCAAAACCCAATTCACTCTCTCTGTTTGACCATCTATCTCTAGGTAATAAGTTGAACTAAAGTTCAATTGAGTCCCCAAAGCATGCTGAAGTGAGGTCCATAATGCTGAGGTAAAGACAGGATCTCTATCAGAGATGATCTCCCTTGGAATTCCATGCAATCTCACTACATCTTCCAAGAAGACTCGTGCCACCATTGCTACTGTACGTTAGGAAATAGGAAATCATCACAAGCGTTATAAACATTAACCATTAGCTCAATCACAAAAACTCATTGCAATGATCTATCCTAAACAACACTCAATAGACATTCAAAAAGATTATGCAAACCAGATGTAAATCCAAATGCTTCCTTCATGCGGCTCCATTGTTCTTCTTTCCTCTTCAAATAGTTTGGTTGTGGATCTCACCTACAAGTGCACATACATGATTGAAAGCAAGTAGGTAAGAAAATTACTCAAAAGTACTCGAAGCGTGATTGATTAGAAATTCGATAATCTGATTAGGGATCAAGAATCAAGGGGTTTGATTGAAGAAATTCATCCAATTTATAGATAAATTGGAGAAATGGATCAAATTAGCATGATAATGATTCGAATGGAAATTCAAATCAAGAATAGCAAAATTATGACATGTGTATGACAAATTGCTATGCAAGGATTGATTGATTGATGATTTATGACAAAATTATGACAAATTGCTATGCAAGAATTGATTGATTGTCAATTATGACAAATTATGACAAATTGACATGTCATTCCCATGAATGTAGGAGAGAAATAGGAGGAAATGAAATTAGGAATTAAGAAATTAGAAAAATAGGAAAAAGAGGAATGAGGAAATTAAGAAGTAGGAAAATGATGAAAATTAGGAAATTAGTGAATTAATCAATAATTTTTCATTTATTAATTAATTCATTCACAAAGAGGAATAATTAGCCAATTAAATGAACATTTAATTGTGATGAGAAGACTTAGGATAAATAAATAATTTATTAATCCTAAAGAGGGAAATGACAAACCAGGTTAAATGATTAAATCACGAAACCCTAGAAGATGAATTAGGTCTTGATGAAAGATAATTGATTCGATTTGATCATGATTTTGAATTAATAAATGACCAGTGTTGATAAATGATTTGATTGAGATTGGTTGACAAAAATCAATGACAAATTGACCAAATTGACATGATTGAAAAGGACAAGGATCGATGACGAATCGATCGCAATATGACAAGATTGACAAGGACAAAGATCGACCCAAAATCATGATTGAAGATTGTTGTCGACAAGACCAAATTTGAGAGTGAGACGAATGAAGAATGTAGAAGAAAGACTCGATGCTCACAAATGATAAAAACCAAGTGCGTGACATAGGAGAAATGTTAATGCGACGCAAAAACCTAAAATGAGGCAATGCGCAAATGTTAAAGTATGATCCCGCAAGCATTGACCATTTTTAGGTGTCTACATTTTGCCCCTCTTTGAGACAATGCGATTTTAAGCGTTGTTTCAAAGAACAATAATGAAAATGCCCCAGACAATGACAATGACATATGCATGCCCCCTCGAGGAATTGGCCAGAAACATGCAGAAAAGAGGCCAATTGATCAATAAAAATGATAGGATCGAACAGACTGACAATCGGAGATCGGATGCATGAAGGACAAGCAATTGAAGACACAAAAGACCGCGACCAACATAAGATAGAGAGGGTGCACGTCCATCTATGCACTGACAAAGATCTATAAATGAGACCAAGAGAGTGACAATTTGCTCATTTGCACTAGACAAAGAGAAGGATTTGTTGCTCTGGACAAGGACACTTGCAGATAGATGGCGAACATTCCAATGGCGGATCACCTCGGTGAACATGTACGCACATTCAGATGACCGGACGATGTAGGAGCAGCGGTATGGATCTCAAAAACCCATGTTTTCAATTTGATGAATTTTGAGTGCTTACGGGACATAGCGGGGCCCATAGAGGATGCAGAAGAGGACTCCTGCGCTTGTGTAGGGCGAATCCTGCCCTTGTGTGGGGTCTTCTGTGCTTGTGTAGGGAGACACAAGCGCAGGTTACCTGACACAGGCACAGGTTACCTAACACAGGCGCAATTGTGCAATGCAAACCCTAATTTTGGTCAAAATGATATGCAAATGATCTAGAAAAAGGGGACAAGGGTAGGATAGGTCAGATTAGATGAAAAACACCCTGATTAGGCATGAAAATGAGGAAATGCAACCCATAGGAGCAAACCCTAAAACTGACAAAAATATGCCCCAATTGTGATGCAGAGTCGACAGTATCTGTTGATCACGCGAGAGAACCGACCAGATTGCTTCATGCTACGACATAGACTCAGGAGCACAAAGAGAGATACCTTAGCAGGACTTGGGATATACTATGTCACGTTCATGCCTGAGATTAGGGCAAACATAGGACTGCTTACCGCATTGGCAGAGCGATGGCATTCAGAGACTTTGTCCTTCCATCTGGTGACTGGAGAGGCGACGGTGACACTGGAGGATGTATGGCGTATCCTCTGCATTCCGATTCATGGAGAGATGATAGAGTATGACCCAGTGACAGGGAGAGACACATTGTGCAGATTGTTTGAGTGCGACGCAGATGATCTGGATATCGTCGAGAGGGAGATTGGCTGGGAGACCATGGCATCAGAGTATGATCGACGATATGTGGTGATAGCCGTGGTGATAGCATGTCTACTAGCAGGAGACAGGCGAGGACATGGATTCCCTATTGGATGGGGAAGAGTGCTGGAGTGGATGGCGACAGAGGGTACAGTATATGCATGGGGACCATGTGTACTGGCTATGCTATATTTTCAGCTGCATCAGATAGTATATCAGGGAGTTCAGACATTGAGCTGTGGAGTTACATTGCTACAGGTATGGGCATTTGAGCACATAGCCATATGTCGACCGATCACAGATAGATAGGTAGTACCACATTGACCATACGTGTACTGCTATGGTGGAGCACTGAGACAGGGTCCTTTTGGATACATACTATACTGGCAACATGAGCTAGACAGATTGAGAGAGTTCATATGGAGGCCATATCATGATTGTCCGGGATGGTCAGATGATATTGATGAGTTACCATATTGTAGACAGGAGAGGTACCTTATTGGGCGACCAGTGAACCACCAGAGAGTGATTGAGTTGTACCTGTCAGAGAGAGTGAGACGATAGTTTGGAGAGAGGCAGGATGTACCTAGGAGAACTGCACACTTTGCCTGATCTCACAGAGAGACGAGTTAGTGGGGGAGTATGATTCAGCCACACACAGCATATGCGGACTTCTCACAGCTACAGCAGAGACAGTGGGATTGGAGATTAGATGTGGTGGACGCTGGGATGATAGATGAGTATGATAGATGGTTTGCATGACGGCGACCGGTGCCATTGACAGATCTGGATATTCCAGTACCTAGGCGACAGGAAGACTTCCCACTCACAGGAGAGGAGGAGGGAGATGAGGAGGACGAGGAGGAGGACGGTGATGAGGATGAGAATGACGAGGATGGAGATGAGGATGAGGGCGGGGATGACGAGGACATAGATGAGGATGAGGATGAGGATGACGGAGATGGGGATGGGGATGACGAGCTAGGACAGAGGAGATGGAGGTGTGTAGGGCTACCATAGCGAGCCAGCAGGATCATATTGTGACATTAGAGAGATAGCAGGACCAGTTCAGAGCGGAGATAGCCAGGCTCACAGTGGCTCGAGATACAGCTATAGCGCAGGCACAGCGAGAAGAACAGAGAGTCACTGAGTATATTGGGTCGATTCAGGATGCCAGTGCATGGGAGATGGCATAGATGCTGGTAGAGACTGGAGAGGAGATACGCCATTGGAGGACACTATACGAGAGTGCAGTTCCACTAGAGCAGAGAGCACCTTCATATCGGGCACGATCGAGGACAGAGAGCAGGGCATGCTCTCGGAGGTCATTAAGCAGCATGGGGGTGAGTGGACCTATGAGACCACCACAGCCAGGACCAGGAGGGACATCATCCACGAGACATGGCAGGGATTAGGAGGACAGAGGGAGCACCCAGTGACAGAGGCACGTGCTCCTTAGACAGACAGTGGACATTATGTAGTTTAACATTTTGTAGTAGTCAGCTTGCGGGCTATACTTAGGACAGACAGTCCAATTTTGTACTCCGATATTATTGTGACATATGATATGATATGCATCGATATGATGGGATGCAATATATTATGACTGATGTTACTTTCTATGTATGGATGACTTATGCATTGTTTATGTACCATTGTGGAACATGTATGGATGCATATTTTGTTTTATGTGTTTTGATGCATTGATAACATGAAATGGATAAAATGCTTGATATGATGCTTAATGTAATGAAAATGTACTAACCAAATGGATGCAGGATGCAGTATGTATGGTTGGAAATCGGAGCACTAGACCGAACTGACCAGCTGACCGGACAGAAGAAATGTTAGTAAGAAGAAAATGAAACAGAGGACAGTTAGAGACGAAGAAAAACTTGCTTTCAGTATTGCACTTTGTAGGTGAGAACCTTTATTTTTTATGTAGCAAAACGGATGCGTAGCATCATGGCATTGAAGGCCAGAGCTGAAATGCAACCCTTTTTGCAAAAAACAGACACATTGCAGACAAACAACAATCACAATCAAACAGAAAAGGACCATGAACCATCCTGATCACTCTAAATCACTCAGTGACATCATCGAGCAACATAGGAACATGACCGAAGCGAAAGATAAATCAATAAAAAGATAAGATGCACAAATTCCAACAAATCAAACAAACATCTTCATCTTCATTGTCAAAAGTTGAAAGTGCTGATAGGACGATCATGCTGTCTGGTTTCAGGGAATGCGGTACCCCGTCTAAGACAGGACATAGTCTGGTTTCGAGTATACCACACCCTGTATAAGACCCATGATAGTAGTAACAAGGACAAATGATTTTGAGGTTGATTGATATGACCATGTTGATCAGTTTTAATGTCTGGTTTGAGTAAAAAGTTCATCTGTTTATGCATGATTTCATTAAAGCACAGTGTTTAATTGCGTGTCGTTGGATGTATGCTCAGTGATTTGTCTATGAGAGATTATTTATTGCAAAATGCTTGTTTTGGGATTTTAATGTTTTGAAATGTTTTTGTGTTCATTTTTTCAGGACTTTATTTGATTTTTTAGAGATTTTTCAGGACATTTTTCAATTTTTATGATCTTTTTTCAGGACATTTTTCAATTTTTATGATCTGTTTTTAGGACATTTTTCAATTTTTATGAGATTTTTTTGAGGACATTTTTCAATTTTTATGATCTTTTTTTTTCAGGACATTTTTCAATTTTTATGATCTTTTTCAGGACATTTTTCAATTTTTATGAGATTTTTTCAGGACATTTTTCAATTTTTATGATCTTTTTTCAGGACATTTTTCAATTTTTTATGATTTTTGCCCCCAGTGTCTAGCAAGGCAAGGAAGATGACAGGAGAATAAATAGGCTTGCTGAAATGATGGTGGATAGAGGGAAGACAAAGGCCTTTTATCATGGAGACAATGCAAATGCAATTTTCAAGGGCTATTGCGTGATGAGACAAGAGACTGGATATGACAATGTAAAGTAGGAACATGGCATGAGGGACATGTCAAGAGGTTTTTGAAACCATGTTTAAATTTTGCATCCTTATGTCAGATCAAGATCAAGGGATGAAAAAGGGTGTATGGATAGTGATAAGATATGGATAGGATAAGCAAGACCAAGAATGGATAAGGGACATGGACTGAAGGTCGGGGTAGGATACGGGATAGTGGCAGAAAGTTGCAATAAGACAAGGAATATAGATGAAAGGTTATAATAAGCAAATGGATAAATGACCAAAAGCTATGATAGACTGAAAGCTGCAAACAAGATGCATGATGCTCATGACGATCCTCAGCCTTGTCAAGATCAAAGGTGGAAAGAGGAAACGGATATGAGGGATGATAGGACATGAAGGGTAATGACAGGGGTTCGATAGGATAATGAAAGGCAATAGGATATGAAGGAGGAAACCTGCCCCCAAGTGTGGTGTGCAAGAAGTTCATAGATTATGCATGATGCCTGTTTGCCAGGTTTTCATCACGGTACTTGCCCAAGGCGCCTGTTTGCCAGGTTTTCACCAGTGGACGAATTATTTTTGCTTTACTTTTTTTCCTTTTTCTTTTTTTTTTTTTCACTTTTTTTGTATTTTTTTGGATTATTGACTTTTTCAAGAGAAGATGGACACATGACAGGGGATGGAAGAAGGACTCAAGCATCTTTTTGATTGGATAGTAGCCTTGAAAAAAATGGACCATGACCTTTAAAAGTATGCTCAAAGACGTTGGTAGGATAAGGACATGGAAAATGAGATGGAACTAAGGCTAGGATTTATGCAAAGGATGGGACCAAAGGGATGGAAGGATGGAAAATATGCATTGGATAATGGATAGGGTATTGGAAGAATTCAGCTTGAGTGGATAGAAATGTTGGCAAGATCGACATTGGCACACACCTTGAGGGGTGATGGACTGATGGAGGAAAAATGGATTTTAGATTGTGAGATTTGGATGCAGGAATAGCTTGGGATTTTGGGACATAAGGGCCCAAAATGGATGAAGAAGGTGGTGGAGAAATAGACTTGGAAGGTTTGGATGGAGGAACAGCAATTTTAGATGCCAATCTAGGTTGTTCTTTTTGTGCTTCAAGGAGCTTCTTGGGGATCCACATGGTTTTTGACTTTTCATGCTTTTGTGGTTCCTTGGAGTGCATTGCTTGCACAAGGGATTTAGGAACCCATATATATTTTGACTTTGCTTTATTTTGCTCAGTGGGCCTTTGTGGCCTTTTGGATATTTCTTTTTCTTTATAGATCATATTGTTCTTTGTTTTGACATGTCGATTATATTGGACATGTTGATCCTTGAATACATGTGGATTGCTAGACTTATGACTTTTATACTTGGCATCCAAATTGCTTGGAGGGGGAAAGGAATGCATGGATGGATGAAATTTACTCAAGGATGTGTGCCTTTGCTGACCTTGCATAGAGGATGAAGGGATATAAGGACCTAAGATGGATGGAAGGTATGATGGGGAAGGGATATGTTTGGATTTTGATGGAGGAATACCAATGTCTTGAGAGTGAGTTGTGTAGACATGACCCTTAAGATCTTCTTTGATATGGAGAGATTCTTGCTTATGGAGATCTACTCCTTTGCCTTTATGAATATCTTGAGTTGTAGGATACTCTTTTCTTTGGGAAGAAGACGCGAGTCCATGATGAGGTGGATATGAGATGAGAGAAATAATGAGGTCTTGAAGTGGATCGGATTGCACCAAAGTGGAAGAACCCATTATGCATGTTGAGGGTTCATCAACATCTTGCACTGACACATTAGAATCATGAAGGGGATTAGGATCATGAGAGGGACTAGGATTGTGTAGTGGACATGGTTCAATGACAAGCTCTTCAAGAGATGTAATGGGAGAAATAATGGGATCATCAAAAGAAATGATATCTTGGAGTGTATATGGAGTATTAAGACGTGGAGATGGAGGAACAAGTTGATCTTGTGGAGGATCTGAAGGAATGATAGGGTCTTGTGTTGGAAATGAATTTGGAAGGATACTTTGATCTTGACAAGGAGGAAGATCATTGGATTCCTCTTTAAAGGTGCTTTGCTCTTGACTTTCAATGGGATCATCTGAAAGGATGGAAGGGATATCTTGATCTTTCTCAGGAAGTGGAATGTCAATAGGATTTGAAAGGACATTTTTTTCATGAAATGGAAGGGGATCATTTGGGATTGGAGGGACTGGGATATCTTGATCTTGCTCAGGGAATGGAGTGTCAATAGGACTTTGGATAGGATGGACAAGAATAGGGGAATCATTGCGAGTGTCTGGGAACATGGGGTCCTGGTCAACAATTGGATGGGATGATAAGGTTTCGGGATCTTGATCTTGATCTGTTTTAAGACACATTTCTTCATGCTCTAAATTATCCTCCTGACATGAGGTTGGACTTTGGATATGCATGGGGGATTCTGACAAGGAATCAATGTTTTGGCATGAAGGAGATGCACTTTGAACATTTGTGATGGATTCTGGCAAGGAATCAATGCTTGAACATGAGGAAGAGGGACTTCGAATGGGGTCCTCTAAAACAGGTAATGGTAATAAAGTGCATAGTGGCATTGGGTCTTGTATTTTTGAAACATGACAAGGATGTGCATCATGAATTGGATTATCGTGGCAATCAACTATGGATAGCCCTTGGCTAGTTGCATCCTTGGGTGTATTATTTGATGAGGACAATATGGAAGGTTCTTGTGAAACTTCTAGAGGTGTAGGGATAGATGCCACTGGAGAGTCAATTTGTTTGTGGGGAGATGAGGCATTGCTATAGTTGTATTATCTTGATCTTCTTCAAAGAACTCACTTGGTAATTTCCTTAAGAGCATTGCAATAAAGCCACCTTTCTTTCAAGGTTTTGATATAGTTGAATCTGGAATTTGAACTTGTTTGGAAAGGAGTTGGTTCTGATCTGATGTCATGTTTTGATATTGGACTTGGTTTAATTGTTTTGACATGTTTGAAACTTGGGTTGGTGTGTGCTGCAACCTTTGTTTTTGAATGTTTGGTTGTTGACATTGATATGTTGATTGGACTTGTTGATATTCCACCATTGGTTGAACCATTTGTGGACATTGTATAGTTGGTTGGACATATTGTTGAAATTGGACCATTGGTTGCGTTGGTTGAATATGTTGGACAATTGGTTGAACCATTGGTTGTGATGGTTGAAAATGTGATTGATAGTAAACACCTTCTTGTTCTTGTTGTGGAGGCACATAATGTTGAAATTGATGTTGTCTCTTTTCTTGAAATTGTTTCATCATCTCTATTTGGGAGAGGAGAGCTGGTATGTCTGATCGTTCAAGAAGAGATCTTACATCAATTGGCTCAATATTTAGATTTCGACCTGGAAATTTTCACAACATTTTGGACATTTGTGATCTATTCTTCTCAATGTTTTTGACTCTTTGTTCCAATATCTCTTCTTCTTGAGCTAGTTTCTCCTCTAGTTTTTGTATTTGGAGACTTGTTTCATCATAAAGAGTTTGATCGATGTTGATTTGTTATTGGGTTGAATAGAATTGTGATTGCTTTGGATTAAAATTCAATTGCATTGTCGGTTGATACGTCAAACTTTGTTGCATCATTGGTGCTTGGAACCTTGTTTCAATAGACATGTCACTATGCAAATGCAATATTTTTGGAATTTTTCAAGGACAATATATGATATGCAACTAAATGCAAACTAAATGAATGAGAATGCAATCTATGGCAAGAATGCAACCTATGTTTTTGGTTGTTTTTCAAGATTTTGACAAACTTTTTGGAATGCAAATCTAAAAGAGACCCTTAGGAAATTGAAATGATGTCTAGACCTCAAAGGACAAAAGGAATTAAGTGACAAAAGGACAAAATGACAAAGTCTCCCCTATATGCTTGGATACTAAGCTAGGTTTGACCAAATGATATTGATGACAAAAGGACAAAAGATTTGATAAGGTCTAGACTTCTTAACAATGACTTAGGGTTGCATCAAAGATTTGGATTACTCAAGTATGACAAAACCTAGTTTTGGCACTATATGCAAAGGGACGATTACTATGCAAATGACCTAATATGATATGATAATGACCTAAGCTTAATGAAGAGACCTAGGGTATGCAAAGTATGACAATGGTATTACTCTAATGCAAGAGGACACATGCAAATGGATGACTCTTATTGATATGCAAAGGAGTATGACATAGATGAAACCTAACCTTGGTACTTGACAATGAACTTTGCAAAATGCAACCTAGGATGAACCTAAATGTAAGTGACATGCTTCTTGAGACAATATTTTGAACAATATTTGACAACCATGTTTGAAGATGAGTTTTTGAATCTTGTTGAACTTTTGTTGGATGAATGTCTCTTGTGTTTAGCCTTGTTTTGAATCAATTTGTCTTGTTCTTGAAATGAGATACAATTCAACTTTTGACAAGTAAAGAAGACAAGATATTTTAACATAGACTCAAGACAATCATGCTCATTCCCACATTTCTTATGGTAGGCAAGGACATTAGGTACTTGAGAGGTAGACTCATTATGAGATTCAAGGAGAATACATAGATGCTTGACCCCATGGGCTCCCCTCCACGGCACTCACTTCTCAGGGAAACCAAGCATCAGTCCCCATGGAAATCTTCCCATGGCGAACTTAGTATCTCTTCCAAGTATCCGAACTTGTCCTTCTCAAGCAACTAGAAGGGTTTTTGGCCTCTAAAAACAAGGTGTTTAGTAAGGATTTCTGTTAAGTGTTACTCCTTGATGTCACACAAGCGTGATTGAGACATTAAGCCCATCAAGATACCAAACAAATATAGTCGCGCAAGCATGATTTAGACCAAGAGGCCCTACTTAGATGTTGATATGAGAAAGAGTTCAAGGGTCATCACTTCCCAAGTAACTGCAATTCCCACGTAACACTTCCTTCAAAGCTTTCGCTCATCGGGTATTTTTTTATAGTGAGTTAGAATGCCAAGGTATTCTAGCCATACTCACTTTGGGTCGTTCCCTTCTCATGATTATCACTTGCTTGCAAAAGTAAAGTGGTCAGGAAGGCAGGCCCTCTAAAGGAGACACACAATCAAAGACATAAGCATGGTATTGAAGATCTGGATTTCTGATCACCCTAAGAAGGATGAGAGCATACTTTCCTACTCCAATGTCACACTCAAAAATCAAAGCAAAAACATGTTCATTCCAACCTATTTAGAAATCACTAGGTACCTAAAACATTAATGACAAACACCAAGTTTAGTTGTTTTTCCAAGGCAACCTACAAAAACCCAAGTTAGAAGTTTGAGGTGCTTATTCTTTGACTATCGATTCTACATAACACATGTTAGTAGTTTGATTTGTTGTCTTTGCCATGTGTATGCCAAGATTCTGCATAGATAATTAGTACCAAAAACCAAAAAACAGAAAACAAAATGCAAAAACAAGACAATTTTCAAGTAAAACACTGCATTTTTACCTCTATTCTGGACTTTACATAGGTGCAGAAGTCATGACATAGGCGCAGAAGCCATGACACAGGCGCAGGTTGCTTGACACAGGCGCAGGTTACCTTACATAGGCGCAGTTTTTTTTATTTTTTTTATACACAAGCGCAGAATGCATGGACACAGGCGCAAAACTCATAAAAAATGCAATTGTGTGCCTTACACAGGAACATAATGTCTCACACAGGCGCAGAAGTCTCCAGAAAACCCTGCACGACCCTGTTTTTGGGTTTTTGGCCTACAAATCAACTTGAAAGCACTCAAAAACATAGTTAAAGGGTTAGATGGTTATTGTTCACATCGGGTTCACCAATTAATGTAATGTACGTTAGGAAATAGGAAATCATCACAAGCGTTATAAACATTAACCATTAGCTCAATCACAAAAACTCATTGCAATGATCTATCCTAAACAACACTCAATAGAGACATGAAATAAAAGCATTCAAAACTAGAAATTAAGCAAACCAAAGATGTGATTTGAATGCTCCTTCATGCAGCTCCATTGTTCTTCTTTCCTCTTCAAATGGTTTGGTTGTGGATCTCACCTACAAGTGCATACACATAATTGAAAGCAAGTAGACAAGATTTTTGATCAAGAGTACTAGAAATGTGATTGACTAGAAATTTGATAGTCTGATTACCAATTAGCTTTGATTGATGAAGATCATCCAATTTATAGAAGAATTGGAGAGATGACAAGATTAGCATGATTCAATTCAAATGAAAATTGCAAATCAATTATGTCAATTATGACAAATTATGACAAATTATGCACTTTCTATGCAAAATTTGTTAATTGATGATTTATGACAAATTATGACAACTTCTATGTCAAAAATTGATTGATTGTCAATTATGACAAATTATGACAAATTGACATGTCATTTCCATGAATTTAGGAGAGAAATAGAAGGAAATTGAAATTAAGAATTTAGAAAATTAGAAAATTAGAAATGAGGAATTAAGAAATTAGAAAATTAAGAAATTGATGGAAATTAGAAATTAGGTAAATTAATTAATAATTTTATCATTTATTAATTAATTCACAAAGAGGAATAATTAGCCAATTAAATGAACATTTAATTGTGACAAGAAGACTTAGGATAAAATAAATAAATTATTAATCCTAAAGGGAGAAATGACAAACAAGGTTAAATGATTAAATCACGAAACCCTAGAAGATGAATTAGGTCTTGATGAAAGATAATTGACTCAATTATGATTGTAAATTGATAAATGACCAATGTGATAAATGATTTGATTGAGAAAATGCGCCAATTGACGAGGAACAATGACAAATTGATCCAAATTGACACGACTGAGAAGGACGACGATCGATGACAAATCGATTGCGAAATGACAAGATTGACAAAAAGACAAGGATCGATGACAAAATAGATTGCAAGATGATAGGATTAAAAATGACCACGATTGATGACAAATCAATCGCAAAATGACAAGATCGAACATGACAACGATCAATGACAAATTGATCGTTAAACGACAAGATTGAAGGATTGATGACAAATCGACAAGATTGATAAGAGTACAATGATCAATGACAAATCGATCGCAAGATTGACAGGAGGACAAAACCCTAATTAGGATTGACGATGTCCAAAATAATGACAAATGAGCATGCACATTGATGCAATAAGATAAGATCAATTAAAATCATGACTGGAGATTGTTGTCGACAAGACCAAATTTGAGAGCGAGATGAAGGAAGAATGTAGAAGAATGACTCGATGCTCACAAATGATAAAGACCAAGTGCGAAACATAGGAGAAATGTTAATGCGACGCAAAAACCTAAAATGAGGCAATGCGCAAATGTTAAAGTATGACTCCGCAAGCGTTGACCATTTTTAGGTGTCTACAGCTACCATATAGGAAGCTCAAATAGGAACAAAATGAGAAACCTTAGTCAATCTATCAACTATGACCATGATGGCATCATGACAATGTGAAGAGATAGGCAAACCAATAATGAAATCCATAGAAATGATATCCAATTTCCAATCTAGTATCAAATTAGGCTATAAAAGCCCTGTCGGGTGTCGATTCTCTACCTTTACTCACTGACACTCTAAACACTTTGACACAAAATCAGAAATGTCATGTTTCATGCCCGCCCAATGATAAATCTGTCTAAGATCTACGTGCATCTTCTTGACACCTGGATTTGTCGAATAAGGTGCACGATGGGCCTCAGTCATGATCAAGATGTGAAGACCCTCCAAAGAAGTTACATAGATCTGTCCATGGTGATGAAGAAGTCCATCTGCCTCAAGATTATATCTAGAATATATACCCTCTAAAGGCCTTTCGGACTCTATCATGGCTCTAACATCCTGATACCAAGTATCCTGAGGAAGAACTTTGAGAATCCTCTCTCTCAAGTCTACTCCAAGGGACAATGCCAAAACTTCATGCCGCCTACAACTCAAAGCATCTGCCACTACGTTCTCTTTCCCCTGAATATAACAAACCTAAAAATCATACTCGCAGAGGAATTCCATCCATCTTCGCTATCGGGCATTCAAGTTTGGCTACGTGAAAATATATTGCAGATTGCGATGATCACTATGTAGTTCGAACCGATGCCCTAACAGAAAATGTCACCATCTAACCAAAGCATGAACTACAACTACCAACTCTAAATCATGAATTGGATAGTTCAACTCGTGGTTCTTGAGTTTACGAGACTCATAAGAAACCACACATCCATCTTGCATAAGCACTGCGTCTATACCTTCCAAAGAGGCATTTGTGCATACCAAAAAATCTCTAGATGAATCAGGAACTGCCAAAATCGGAGCACTGACAAGGAGTTCCTTCAAGGTACAAAAATATAACTCACACTATTCTGACCAAACAAACTTCCTCCCTTTCCTCTAAAGAGAAGTGATCGGGTGTCCTATCCAGGAAAAGCCCTGAACAAAGGGACGGTAATATCTGGCCAAACCCATTAAACTCTGAACTTTGGATATGTTGGTTGGCACTGGCCAATCAACAATGGCTTGGATCTTTGAAGGATCCACAGATACACCTTCTCCTGAAACTATATGACCAAGATAGTTCACCTCAGACTGGAAAAAGTCACATTTTGCCAAATTAGCATAAAGTTGATTCTCCCTCAAACACTGCAATACCTGACGTAAGTGACCTTCATGTTCTTCCATAGTTCTAGAATAAATCAATATGTCATCCAAGAACACAAGGACAAAATGATCAAGGTAGGTGCGAAAAACCCCATTCATGAGGCTCAAGAAAACTGAAGGCACATTCGTCAACCTAAATGGCACCACTGTGAACTCATAGTGACCATAATGAGTACGAAACATTGTCTTATGAATATCTGCATCCTGAATGCACAACTAATGATATCCAGATTTCAGGTCAATCTTAGAGAACACCTTGGCTCCCTTTACCTAATCGAAAAGATCATCTATACGAGGCAATGGATATCGATTCTGGATGGTTACCTTATTCAGCTATTGGTAATCAATGCTTAACCGAATAGAACCATCCTTCTTCTTAACAAAGATAATAGGTGCACCCCAAGGGGAAACACTAGGATGAATGAATCCCTTGGCTAACAATTCCTCTAGTTGCAACTTCAACTCACTCAACTCCTGAGTAGTCATCTGATATGGAGCTCTTGAAATAGGTTCTGCACTAGGAACCAAATCAATGTGAAAGTCTATGTCTCGCTTCGGAGGCATAACAGGAATATCTAATGGAAACACATCAACATACTCTTGAAGAATAGGGTGACTATCAAGAGCAATTTCTTGACTCTCTGACTCATCCACGTCCTCAAGAGTAACTACAAAAAGCTGACACCCTCTACGCATGCACCGCTTAAGTTGCATAGCAGAGATCATACGTAAGGATATTGGTCTATGAACTCCAACAATCTCCACTTCCTTACCAAGGTCATCTAAACACTCCACTGTCTTCTTGTGACAATCTACACGAGCACTGTGAGAAGATAGCCAATCCATCCCCAACACAACTCCATAAGAACCCAAAGGAATGACTCGAAGGTCAACTGAAGTAACTATTGTTCCTAGATTCAACTCACAACTAGGAACAAAGGCATCTACAGAAACATGGACACCTATAGCCAACTCTACTTGCCACCTATCTGCCTTCTTAGTAGATGCAAGTCCGCACCGCTCCACAATAGACAAATAAATGAAGGAATTTGAAGCACTGAAATCAAAAAGTATAGAGATAGGGATTCCACACAACATACCTATTGCCTCCATAACTGTACCCTGATGATCAGCTTGGCAGTTATCCACCACTGCAAACACTCTGTCAGACCTCCCTACATCTCCCACTGTAGGCTCTGATGTTGTTGGCCACTGACTACCTGTGTTGTGGAAATGCTAAGGGCACTGCATAGCTCTATGACCAAACTTCCCACAAGAAAAGAAAGCTCCTCTATTACCTGTCGGTCCACTAGACTGCTGAAAAATTCTTTGGCTAGGGGCGTGAGATGCACTCTATGAGTACTGCCCTCTAGGGCCCTATCTGCCCCTTTGCCAGCTCCTGTTCTTCTGATACTGAGCATTGCCACCCTTCTGGCCCTAGAACTATTTCGGTTTTGATGGTTGCTACTACTATTGTCCACCCTTAGCGGGTGCTTGAGGAGTCTTAAATGGTGCAGCTGACTGGGACTGATTCCCGTGAGCTCTATTCCCACTGGAAGGTGCACTCCCTATCTGCACACTTGTCTGACCACCAAGTGCATGGCTAAGGTTCAGCTCTACCAATCTGGCCTTTGCCATGGCTATCTCCACTGAAGTTGGCTCAAACACCCTAACACCTCCACTGATGCGGTCATTCAAACCCCTCAGAAAGTGTTGTACAAGAATAGCCTCATCATTACCAATCCCAGCATACTGCTTGAGCTCATAGAACCTGTGCTCATACTGGTCTACTATCATACCATACTGACGCAAAACATGGAACTCATCTACCCGCATCTACCTCCACTGGGGTGAGAGAAACCATGCCCTGAATCTCTCCAGAAATATCTCCCATATCATGGTGTTAATGCACACCCTGATCTTCTCCTCCTCTAGTCTCCACCAAATCGAAGCAAAGTTTTCAAGACGCATAATAGCACATCTCACCTTGGTGTTGCTACTGTATGGGAAGATAGCAAAACACCGATCCAAACCAATAAGCCAAGTCTCTGCCTTGAGACCGGTACCCATACCATCAAAGAAAGGAGGGTTGGACCTCATCAAGTCCTTTATGTGACCCAAGGAAGCTGGATCTTCGTTAAATACAATCTCCCTCCTCCTGGGTGATCTCTCTCTCTCTCTCTCTCTTCTAGAACTGGCTGATCAACCTCAGGCTTGGGGCCTAACCTAGCAAGAGCCTCTTGAAACATTTGTCTCAGCTCTTCCCTTTCAAGAACCTATTCTTCTACATTTTGTGAATCCTGATGAACAGACTGTTCCGGCTCAACACTCACATGAGTAGGTGGTGGTGAAAGACTATGATGATCAGAACCATAGACCTGTCCTCCACCTCTGCCTCCACCTCTACCTCTATTGCGACCACCCATATGGCCACCTCCCCTAGCTCTCCTAGCCATGACCTAGCACTACAAAAGAGAAAACGGTTCAGATCTATGGCAAGGATAAACAAGGGAAACACAAAAATTAAGACCTAAGCAAAAAGGTCAAGTTGAATAGGCACACTACAAACCTAGAGTACCCAGTGTTGAAACTTATGCTCTGATACCAAATGTAATACCCCGCCAGAAACCCTAAAGAAAAAAAGTACATCTAGGCCACTAAAAGGGCATAATATTTTTTTTTTTAAGATTAAGTGCATAATCATATCAATAGCATGTTTAATGACACAACGGAAGTCTAACGTATGATCTCCTAAGGGTTACCAATGAAGATTACTTCTTAGACTTTATTGACATCATGGTTAATCCTATTGTTCAGCTAATTAGGAAAATTAATTGCTTAAGACAAAATCTACCCATACATCTAAATTCCATAATGAAAGAATCAAATTACTTCAAAGCATTCAATTCCCATAGATCATATACACAAAAGATTAAAGCAACCGAATTAACATACATTACAATGATTCCCTTTCACAATATCCATAAATATATGGTTTCTAATAATACCACGGATTACAAAGTTAAAGTTACATAAAAGTTTGATACAATGACCACAAGGTCTCAACTGAACAATGATCACAAACATGAGTTGGTACATGAACCATGAACCAAGAACATCAGTGAAGCCCTTCCTTGCCTAAAGATACATTCCTGAACATCCGATGGGAAGTGACACTACCACCCGACCATGTGATCCCGAAATGGAACCACCCCACCATGCTAGGAGATAGTAGAAAACACTCAAGCAAGCAAAGTAAAACAAGTACGAAAGACTAAAAGACTCTGCAAAAATCCATGTGACTCAACTTACAAACACTAGTGACTCTACGAAGAGAGTGTCATCATATAGCTTAAGATGGATACCATGGTAGAGCCTCCATAGGTCCCAGCCCCCATCCTAGGTTATCCTGGTAACCTCTCCCGAACCTCCGGCTCCAACTAAGTCTCATGCGGACCCTACCAATCCTTTCATGAAGACAAGGTGGTAAGTTTGCCATTCCAGGCCTTCTCGTAACATTATGAACCCTGTACTAGCACTCACCTATGCACAAGGCACATTATCTTAGTTAATATTTATCTCACCCATCCCAAATCAATTATTAGGTTATCACTTTTTAACTGACTTTCGATGGGTTATCCTATCATCCACTTCGGGCATGACCCCCGTTCGAAAGCCACTCTCTCTCATAGGACACTACAGGAAAGGTCTCTCTACAAGAACTCTATGGTGACACAGATAGCCATACCTAATCTTGACATACCACAGGTGAAGGATACACAATCACTAACCCAAGATTGACCATTTGGACAAAACACACAATGGCTCACATCAATAAGGTTATACATCAACACCTGACCAAGAAACATAATAACATAGGACACAATGACAACTCAACACGAAATGCAACTGAATTTAGACTTGACTGCAAACACCATTTAAACAAGATCCTAATACAAGCAATCTTTCCTTAAAACAACCAAATGCATAAATAACTTGCAATTTAAGATTTCCAGAAAATAAGAATTACAACTATATTAATACGAATAAATAAATTTTGTCATTTTATTGAGAAAAGAGATAAATGAACCAGGACACATAGAAATATGGAGAACTTAGACGATATAAACTCAGAATTTTAAACCTTAAGAAATGTCAACATTTATTAGCAAAAAGAAACATATTTGCAACGTTACATCTTCTGTAACTTCTATCATGCTCCCTAACAACTAACCTTATACTATAAATAAGAGATTAAATACCCTTATTAACTACTTTAGGGAAACAATATTATAATATGGCAACATTAGATAATTTTCAAATCCACTTCATTCAAGTTTATAATATAAGTTAGGGTCAAAATAAATATATATATCATCACAGGAATCTTAAAAGAAAAACATAATATTCAACTCAACATATAATAGAAAGGATGACATCTTTATTTCTTGATAATAGAAGTGATATAACACATTACATCACTCTTCCGGAGGAGACAGGGGAGTGTATTCTTCAGACTCACTAGGACTTAAAGGAGTATAACCTTCAGATTCAGTCTCACTCATAGGGGTATATCCCTTAGATTCATTATCTCTTAGAGGAGTATATTCCTAAGACTTATCAGAACTTATGACAATTGGCCTTATTGGTGAGTACTCTAGCTCAGACTCTTTTTCCTTTACAGTAGTAGTTTTTTTTGTAAGACATTCAGTAGGGTCTTTTCCTATCACATCACTTTCTTCAGGAGCTGGGTTCACTTCCGAAGGAATGTTATTGAAAATAGGCTTGATAGGCATTAGAGGATCCTTCTTGACCCTCAGATAATGGGCATACCCAGCTATGGACTTTGGAGCTATCTGTTTGATACGCACCATCTCTATAATGTTTCAACATAAACCTATTACTCTCCAAATTCTTCTAGCAAAGTGACTAATAAGTCCTAAAACCTAGGCTCTGATACACAAGCATGAATTTTCTTTCATAAAGACAAAATGTGTGCAACCACGTTCTTAAATTGAAATATAACTAATCATTTAGACAAATTTCACTATTATAGAAAATAACTTAATTACATCTATTACTCTATGGTTTTTCATTCATCTATTCCAAACAATTAATAATACCTTTCAATAACAATGATATAAGAAAGATCATATAAATAATCATAACCTATATCTAAAACTTCCAATTTCACACTTCCTTAAATAATAACCCAAAACTAAAAGAAAATCCTACCTCTTTGTGAGCTTGACTGGTTGAGAAACTTCTGACGCTCTTTTGCCAAATAGAACTATGCCTTGTTTGCAAATCTCTCTCTCCAATCTATCCTTCTTTCCTCACTCTTTTTCTTCCTAAACTGTCCTTTCCATTCTCTCTACCCTCTCTTGTCATTCTTCTTATTTCATTTCCTCTTATCTTCCTCTCCTTTCTTTCCCTCGAGCCTTCACTATTATTTATACTGCTCTCCTTCTACATTAGTTGCTATAACCTTGGCTTTAAGTTAGCCATGACATCGACACCTCTAATAATCATCCAAGGTTCTCTTAGTTCCAATGACTTAGAGCTCTATGGGTTTGCATATGTGTCGACTAAGTTGTCTTCGATAGTTGACAGATCCGATCGTCGTTGCCCATGTCTAACCTTTCATTGTCTTAGCCATAGTTCTGTTTAACAACAAAGAATGATATAATTACAGACCTTCCTACCTCTTGGGTTATTTTCCTTTGTCGACATGTCTCCTGATCAGTTGACCATCAACCTATTGTTCTCTACAGTGGTGGAATGCCAGGTCGATCACTTCCTTCTGAGGATCGTGGGAGAGTTAAGTGGACAACCGACTTCTCTACTAATTAACCATGATTTGGGGGGGTAATCGGTGGTGTCGACTCCCTCCATTAATATACTTTGCACGTTAAATTTCCAACCATAAAGCTTAAGTGGCTACACATGGTTTATGTGACTTGCAACATGGCTTTCTTAGCATTAGACTCCATGATTCCTAAGTTTTAACGTGGAGTATGTTTCATCACAAGGGAAGAGTGGTCGGTGTTTAACTTCCAAGTGGTGTTTGGTTTAATGGAAAGGGAGAGAGATGGTCAGTGGTAATACCAACCTCTCCCTTTATATAGGGGGGGTGGTCGATATTACTATCGACCACCCTAGTTATTGTTTTAATAACCTTCTTTCACCTTCCACCTTCACATTATGGTAAATAATAATATACATGACTTCTAATATATGATTTATTTAAGAAAAACCTAATAAAATAGGATATATATATATAATTTCAAATTATATACATGCGTAATCAAAAACATAATATCTTGAATTGACATGATTATCCAATTATAAAGTAATCATTTAAGCATAATTTAAAATAAATACCCAAACAGAAAACCTCAAGCAAATACTCATAAAAGATCAAACAACAAAATACGAAGGCCGAACAAACTGACAGGACGACCAACTGACGACACTCACCCGAGTGTAACTAAATAAAATAGGGTCAACTACTATCTCCTCCACTTCCATCAAAAAATATAAGGCATGCTCAAACCTATGAAGCCAGGGGGAGACGATACCCCGTACCTACCCTGTACTTGTACCTGCAATATCCTGCATCACTGAACCACATAAGCATATATATAATATAGAATACACAACATACACACCAATGAAGGAAAATCGTCCCCTTGCATCGAATACACTCACAAACACACAACATATAATTCCACATTGCATAGATAAAGTAAAGTGTCAGTACATAGCAATAATCCATAAAATGCCATAAATCACAAGTACTGAAATACTACAAATAAGTTATGCATCTCATATCCAGATAAAGCATGAAATAATGTCATATAAGTCTGAATAACAAATCATGGTAATGTATCTATTGAAAACAACCAAAATAAAATATGAGTTCAGTGAGTTCAAACGAGTAGGGGTACTACACAACCACTCACTTGGTTGATCTGACTTCTCCATGTCAACACAACACTTACCAGTTGACATCCTTTCCTTATCGGTGATACATTGTACCGGTAACCTATCCATCTCATCCACACAAGTTAGGCACTAACTTGTTTACCAGTGTCTCCAGTGGTGATTCATCCTTACCTTATCAATGTCCTACAACACAAGGTGATATCAAAGATATCTCAACCTGTACTCCTCCTTGACCTTGTTGTACATACATCACTCATATTGGTAGTCATTCCATATCGGTTGACATCAATGACAACACAATGCCAACAATCTCCCCCTTAGGCATTGATGTCAACTCATGTAGTATCCGACATACTACATAATCCTTCTCCCCTTTTCTCCAATCAATGGATTCTCACTACATGTAGTATGTTGTATACTACATAATATTTCTCCCCCTTTGACAACAATGGCAAAGGGAACTGTCAGGATATCATTCCTCCATGTATTTACTAGACACTAACATAATTATTTCTCCCCATTTTTCTTTACCGAATGCATCTCCTCCTTTGATACCAATTCTTATAGATTATTACATATTCTCAAGTCACAACACTTGAGATGAAGGACTCAACCATCAACTAACACCAATTGAGCATGCAAATTTTATACCATTTGTTAAAATACTCAATTTCAGAGGGATGTGTTAGTGAACACTTCTCACCTGCCGATCAACCTATATCACCCCCTGTTTGATCCCAAATTTCTTTAGGAATCAAATGTGATTGTACTAAGAATACAACCAACCAAATGATAGGTGGATACCCCTTACCATGAAATTTTATTAGGTATTCCTACTGTAATTTTTTTATCATCTCTAGTTTTGGGCAGTCAGCGCACTTACAATTTCGGGTTCAAGCATGCTGGCCTTGCATCATAACCACTTGAACTCCCCTAAGTCATA
Source organism: Cryptomeria japonica (assembly GCF_030272615.1). Lineage (NCBI taxonomy): Eukaryota > Viridiplantae > Streptophyta > Pinopsida > Cupressales > Cupressaceae > Cryptomeria > Cryptomeria japonica. The sequence goes on from NC_081415.1 coordinate 324,104,814, forward strand.
CATCCTAGGTCCTCATTTCTCATCTGCCAGATACCAAACTAGGACTCACCTCGACACCCATGACATGCATCATCATGACCACAATGCCAACTGCGGGTCACATATCCAGCCTATTGACCCATTAAGGTGTTTTCTCATAAGATTAGCTACTGGACCACAATGAGTTATTTAGGTCCTTTTCAATATCACTTGAAACATAGCCTTATCCATCTAGGATATAGGAGTTACGACAAAGATCCCTCAACTCATTGAACTACATAATCTGCAACATCGATCAACATCTGTATTGGTAATATGCTGCACATACCGGTCTCTTGTTTCTACCAGGACTCTTTCCTCTTTACCTTTATTTCCCGATTCCAATTTCCTCTGCTACCATTCATTTCACCTATAGCAGTAAACCATATTTGATGTGTGGTCGAGGCGGTAACTACACACATATTGCCATTATATTTTCTTCCTCTTATCGATAGCAACCTGTTCATCTCCTTGTCCACTTTCAGCTAAGGGATGAATGATCTGATCAATATGTAACTCCCCTTGAGTCTTGCATCTCCTTTAAGGCATAGGATATATCACTTGTGCATTGAATTCACAATTCCATTCCATTCTCTTATCTTCTAGCTTCTTCCTCCATGTTTTCTTGATTTCTTTCCTTTCCACATCTACAGTCTTAGCAGTAGGATTGACCTTCTTCTCCTCATTCTTCCTTTCTCTGTAGATAGTGCTATAGTGACATACAACATCCATGTCAATCTCATGACTGGGGAACCTTCTAACATACCAGTTTTCTCTTCTTTTTCTGACCATGCCAATTTGGCTAGTTACTAGTTTCCTTGAATTCCTTGATTGTGCAAGAGCATTTCTCCTCACGTTCCATGCAGGTCTATGCTACTCATATACCCTGTAACTACTCTCACTTTGAGCATGATTAATACTCTTGTTTCCATAGGACTGCAATTTCTTCCTCCTACAATCATAACTTCTATGGCTGGGTCTATTGCAGTTATAACATACAACATTTGCAAAACCGGGAGAGAGGGTATGCATGCTTCTTCCCCTAGATGCATTATTCTCATATGCATGAAATCTATAGCCATATGATTTATTATATCTAGGAAGCACACACTATCTATTCCAAGACCTCATTTTACACTCTTCTAACCTATGACCATAATCTTTACATCCAAAATTATAATCGGAGAAAAGAGGCTTATTACTTATAAATTTATTCTGCCAAACATATTGGTTTGGCATCTGCATTTTTGCTTCTCCAGGAATGGATCCAAGGTTGTCCATTCTCTACAAATCTTCCATCTAATCTCTTCTTCTGCCATGCATGCCTTGACTTGGTGGAAGCAACATTTCTTTGTCTTCTACCATTAGGAGGTCTTTTCCTATTCATGTTGTCGGTAACACTGTCTTCCCTCATCTTTCCTTTTCCTTTCAAATCTGCATTGTATCTCCATGCAACACCTGCTTTCATCTTCATGTTTTCACTGGTTGAAGTCAGGTCAACCTTCTTTCTTGGAGTATCTTTGACTGTGAAGGTTTGGCTTTTGCCATTTTCATTTGAGGAGACAAATTGAATATCTTTGTGGGAGGTTTCCTTGCTTGTATATAATTCACCAGCAACACATCCTAATCCTCCAGTATCCTTGGAATAATTTTGTTTACTTAACATTTTGTCCAAGGCCTCAGTACTGCCACCATACTAGATCCTTATCTTGAGCTCATTTTGACATTTCTCAAGGTCTTTTCTGATGCTCTCCATTTCCTCTTTCAGCTTCAGTCACTCTTTGTCCTTTGTTTCCACTTCGAGCTGGAGATCCTCACATCTTCTCTCCTTATCATCAAAGACTTATTTCAACTCACCAATCAATCCTTTTGCCTCTTCAAGTTGAGATGTCAATATATAAATATTTTTATTTGATTCTTCAAGGCATATTCTCAATCGGTTACATTCATCATGAACTGAATCTTTGTAATTCTTAAAATCTTTTCTAACACTTTGCATCTCATCTAGTGCACTTACTAGTTCAATTTCAAGATCTACTTCGGCTTCATCTTCATAATCACTCCCAAACACATCTTGCCAGTGGGATCTATCTACCTTGTCACACTCTGATGTGTGCACATAACTTTCTGTCTCTTGTGCCATGAAGAGATGAGTTTCATCTTCATCAAAACTATAGTAACCGATTGATCTACTATCAACATTTACACATGTGTCTACATTGTTGTCCTTCATGCTTCCACAATCTGATTCAATAGTACATGGCTCATTTCCATAAAGCTTCTTCAGTCTAAACCATAGAATCTTTGTTGCTTTGCATCACTCCACCTTAGAGGAGCCATCACTGGTGAGCCCACTGAGTATGGCCTTCATGGATTCTTCATTACATATGTATCTTATTTCATCTTTAGATCCGAAGGGAGGAGTGATATTCCTAGGGAGACCATTGATAACCAAGATCCATACATCAAACTCTAGAGAGGATAGGAAGACTTCCATTCTACAAATCCAAATAGAATAGTTTGAACCATCAAACACAGGAGCAGGGATTGACACTAAACAAACCATTGTGTCCTTAAGCCAGAATCTACCCAAGCTAGAGAAATCTTGTCTAACTGGGAACCTACACTCTGATACCAATTGTTAGACACAATGTACCACTAAGAGGGGGGTGAATTAGTGGTTCTCAAACTATTTCCCTTTTTTTGACTTGTGTGAGTATACTGATTATTAGATCTAACTTATAAAAGACTTATTGGTTAGTGGGGAGACCAACACAAATGCAATCACACAAAGGGACATCACATAACACTAGCATGTATGAGGAAAACCCAAGATGGGAAAAAAATCGGTGAGCAATGATGCTGGAGTCTACTACTCCAATCCATCCTCACAATCAAATCTTTGTTACAATTTTTAGTTCACCAACCCAAGGAGCTACAACCCCTGCCTTGTTTATGGCCTATAACCCAAAGGAACTACAATCCTTGATTTAGGGCACCAACCCAAGGAGCTACGACTCCTACCTGATTTATGGGCTACAACCCAAAGGAGCTACAACCCCTGCACCAAGATACAACTAAGTGATCACTATGAAAACATAAATTATAAAAGTAGTTATTCTATTACAAGTGGATCTTGCAACAATTCCAAATACCTTACTCTACCGGTGAGAAACCTTCTCTGCTACATCGACTCACTTTTCTGCTGCTCTCATCTATTGCTTAACTGTCAATAAACTCTACCAATACAACTCTCCTCTTCTTCTGCTTTTCTTGATCTCCATCTTACTCTCTTCTCTTCACTGGTACAACACTTTGCCGGTTTTCTGTATGCCTTCTCTGTAGCTTCCTTCACTTCTACTCTGCTGGTATGTACACTACTAGTTTTGCACTGCTACCAATTGAACACTCAAATCCGGTTCACTCTCACACTCAGACTCTTCTCAGATACTCGATGAGTACTTGACTGATTTTCTCTCTCATGCAAAAGTAACACTTAATCACTTTGCAACAACACTATTCTCCTCTCTTCAACAACACTTAACAATGTCTTTGGCCTACATATTTATAGTCTGATTTTCCAGCAAAAAGCCTATTCAAATTCTAGGTGGTTAGGGTTTCCTCATCATCCTCAAGGAAAACCAAAACTAATTAGATCTTTCCCGATCTGATCTCCCTAATAGCCAATTGTACACCCCCTCCATTAATGTGCCTTCTTGATCACGCCTTCTATCTCTGGCAATCTTCTTTTTCCCTTATCGGTTGATTTCTTGGTCAACCACCAATATTGGTCTTGTTGTTTCCTTCATTCACCTTGATCTCCTCAAGCACTCTTAGCTGGCTCTATGTTGTCCTCCAGACCTCAAGCTGCAAACCTCTGCAACAACTTTGCAACTTGTCCCATGATTTGTGGGATCTGCTATTAATGTTGACCAACTCTGCAACTACGTTGTCAGTGTACATTCCTTCTTCATATGAATGCAGGTCCACCACCTTGAATCCATGTTGAACAACTGCTAGCTTGACTCTTCATGTTAGTCTAGATAGGATCACCGACCAAACACTCTATCAGTTTCTCTTCTCTGTCGGTTTACTAACCCTATCGGTTAAACCCTCAGACCGGTCTATGATCAACCTTGCACTTTGCTTCTCTTCTGGTGGACTACTCAATCAGTTAGAACTCTTGTTAACATGCCTTATGTACATCTTCATTAGATGAGGAGTCTTCTTCATCTTCACCTTGTCCATATTACCGATTGACTATTCATATCGATAAAACCTCTTGATGACTCTATGTCATCAACCTTCAACAAACTCCATCTAGAATCTGACCCTTTTACTTTGACTATATCTGCTTAGCCTTGCCTTCTCCTTGATCAGCTGAGACCATATCTCATAGAACTATGATGCACTCTATGCATACCTAGAGATAAGCTCCACTTACTGGTGGAGTCACACCTTGTCATCTTCATGTTGCAGTGCACTTATGTGACTTCCCTATTTATGAAGCATCTCTTCAAAGAGGCACATGTGATCCTGTGTGGGCACATTCACTACCACTCATCTCTTCATATGGTGACTGAATTCTTCATCCGATGGAGTCCTTTTGTTCAGCAACCTCTCAGCATTCTGGTGACTGGTTCATTCTTCTCTTCTGATGTTGATGCGATTCAGGTAACATTCCTATTCATCACAAAACAACATCCAAGCATCTTAGCTATTCTACTTGTACACTTGTGATGAGCATTGCCAGCTGACAACCACTCACTTGGTTGATCTAACTTCTCTATATCAATACAACACTTACCAGTTGACATCCTTTCCTTACCGATGATACATTGTACCGGTAACCTATCCATCTCATCCACACAAGTTAGGCACTAACTTGTGTACCAGTGTCTCCAGTGGTCATTCATCCTTACCTTACCGGTGTCCTGCAACACAAGGTGATATCAAAGATATATCAACCTGTAGTCCTCCTTGACATTGTTGCACATACATCACTCATATTGGTAGTCATTCCATATCAGTTGAAATCAATGACAACACAATGCCAACATTTGAAACATCAGGTTTTGAAACTTTCTTCTTCTTGTTTTAGGTGACATAGGTGATTGTTTTGATCTTTGACCTAGGACTAGACAATGTATGAGACTCAAGATTAGCAAACTTTAAAATATGAAAGAAACTAGATGGTAGGATATGTTTCTAAGATATGTGATATGGGATTGGAGTCTAAATGAAATATGAAGACAAATGACAAGCTTGATCTGATAAAGCTAGAAGAATTTAAGGGAACTCCAGGTCTCAAAATAATTGTGATGCAAAAGCTTTACTTGTGCTATGATGGATAGACACAAGGACAAGTGATCAGAAGAGGGTATGCTGAAGTAGGAGATGATGAACTCCAAGTGGATTACCCTACTCAAAGATGTTGATATTTTTTCTAACTCAAGGATGATGGAATACAATATAAAGTAGGAGCACTTAACTAGGATTGTTTTGGAAATGTAGGTCTGGTATGTTCCACAAAGGGTGTTGGTAAACATTTCTCAATAATATGTCATGATTGTGGTAGTTAATCAAGGGGTTTTCTGATAGACCTTGAACTAGAATGTCTATGTTTGCAAAAGTGAAACATGAGTCTTCGCTTAGGGACTTTGGTTTTGCAAGAGGTCATGTAGACGTTTGTATTATTTGATTTTTGGACAAGTTTTGAGGTTTGCAAGGTTGCAATGTTATAAGTTTTAGGTTGTTGGTATTATGGATGACTTCATCATGTGTTGCATTGGTTTTGTCATTGATGTCAACACTTATCTTTCTGGAGGTCTACATTATTGATTTGGCACTCTAGCTATATTGGTTTGTTGCTGAACCGACACATTGTGGTCCCAACATGGATATTGGCTTATGCACAGTCACCGGTATATGATTCACCGAGAACTCGGGAAGTTGATGATGACTTATTATCATCTGGAGATCATTTGGTTATGTCGAAGACATGGATTGGATGTTTACATTTGGTGTTTTTCCTATTGGTCTGATCGGGCTCACATATTTGCCTTTATCGGTAGATAGGTCTAGGTTATGGACCGGTACAAGATATCATGTTCCATATCAACACGACACGTTTTGAAAATGGTTTATTGATTGGATAATGTGTAAATGTATTGAGGCCGACATATTGTATTGCACTAAGACTTATTTGTAATTGATTTAAATGTAATATCTTTAGGGAGCCGACCTAATGATGAGGTCTTAGATTTTGTATAAATAATTGTAAGATCTTATTGAAGATCAGAGTGAGTGTGTGTGAATATTGAAGATCATTGTGAAGAGCGAAAAATAAACAGATCCTTGTGCGAATCACGTAGATATTATCTAAAGGTTGAAGGAAAGGTTATGAAGGTATTTGGAACTCATGGTCAGAGCTTAAACTGGTACTGAATCCATCATTGCAGATGCTATACTAAAGCAGTACATTGTTATTGGATTTAACCATCTAGTTGTAGTTAGTGTAACTCCTATTTTGTGATTTGAGCAGCGACCTCTAGGCGGTTGGCCTTTCTGCATGTGTAGATCCCATTATTGTATTCACTTACTATCTATAGTAGTATCATCTGATTGTAAGTAAGGTCTCCCACCGTGGTTTTTCCCCTTATAGGGTTTCCACATCAAAATCTTTGTGTCATGTATTTTGGATGTTGTTTTTCTTTCTATTTCATGCATTAAATTGTATCGGTATTAACATAATTGTTAATCTATTTTACCGACACTGGTTTTAAGTTGGAATAATTTGTTTTGGGTTATAATTTATTGACAACTGATTCACCCCCCCCCTCTCAGTTGTCCTTCCCTGTTCCTAACAATTGGTATTAGAGCCTAGTCCTCTTTTTTGCAGAAGCCTAACAACTTGAGGAGATCATATGGCAGAAAATATCTTTAGGAAGGACAATCCCAAACTTGATGGAACTAACTATGGTATATGGAAGATCAAAATGGAAATACATCTAAATTGCATTGGAAGAGATATATGGGATATTACAAAGAATGGGTATGTTGCTCCTACTCTGAATAACCCTAATCCATCGACTTTGGCTAAAGACTTGGAGAATGATTGCAAAGCAAGAGAAGCACTTTTGAGCGCTTTATCAAATCAGAAAATCATGGTATATCAGATAGATCTACTGAAAAAGCTATTTAGGATAAACTGGAAACATTGAATGAAGGAGATACCACTATCAACATTGCAAAATTGGAATGTTATCGGGTCAGGTATGAAAATTTAAAAATGGAAGAGGATGAAAGAATTTCTGCATTTATGGAAAGAGTTAATGAAATTGTTTTAGTAATACAATTTTGTAGAGGATCTTTAAGTGAAGATCAAATTGTTTCTAAAGTTTTAAGAGCTTTGCCACCAGCTTACAAAATGAAAGTGAAAACTATTAATGAGTTGAGAACAATGCCTAATACATTAGTATCTAGAGATACTTTGGTTGTAAAACTTTCAACATTTGAGCTTGAAGAGTTTGGTCCTATTGCTATAGTCAAGACTGATATAGCCTTCAAAGCATCATTATTAGAATCATCATCATCATCATCTGACAAATCTGATTGGAAAGCACTTTATGCAAAATAACTTGAAGATATCAGAAGAGAAAATGAAGAACTTGAAGATCTTGAAGCACTATTCACAAGGAAGATGCCTAAAGGTCCAGCAGGAAGTAAGTATGAAGGTAAATCACCTTTCAAATGTTTTAATTGTAAGAAATATTTCCATATGGCATCTAGGTGTCTTGATAGAAATTCAAGACTAATAGATGAAGCAAAAAGAACATATAAGCCTAACCTTGAATATCAGAGATACAAATTTAAGAAAAATAGAGATAAGTCATGTTACTATGCAGATGACTCTGATGAAGATCCAACAGATAGTGGATGGGCATTTGTTGCATTAAAAGAAGATCAACCGACACCTATTGTCAAACTGGTAGAGAAGGCATTAGCAGTTAAAATTGAAGAAAAGGATGAATGGATCATTGATAGCGGTTGCTCGCATCATATGACTGGTGATAAAAGAAAATTCTTGTCATTACAAGAAATTCATGGAGGTCTACTAATATTTGGAGATGACATTGATATACCTCCCCGATGCTCCCCATAATCGCTCCTCAGAGCCATCTATGCCAGGGGGGGAATCTCATTCCGTTGATGGTGTTATAGGGTCAGTTGTGCAAGCCTCCAATCAATTTGGTCCCTGCTTGTTTAATCAAAGGAAGAGACACTATATCTTTGGATGGTAAGAACAATACTGACAATGTTTATTATGTTGAAGGTTTAAAGCATAATATTTTGAGTGTTGGTGAGTTAGTGGGAAAAGGATTTCAATTACAATTCAAGAATGGAAAATGCAAAATCTTGAACCGAACTGGATTGGACATTGCAATTGGTAATTAGACTAAAGGTAATATCTTTCACTTGAATACCAGTGATAAGACATGTTTGATAGAACACATTGATGAAAGTTGGTTATGGCATAAAAGACTCTGTCATGTGAATTTTGATGGCATTGTAAAGATCAGTTCAACAAAGGGAGTAAGGGATTTACCTAAGATTGTGAAACCTCATAATCCGGTATGTAAGGAATGTCAAATGGAAAAGCAAGTTAGAACAACATTTAAGAGAATTTGTGAGAAATCCAATAATATTCTTGATTTAATTCATACTAATTTATGTGGTCCAACAAGAACAAGAAGTCTTCAGGGTGATAGATACTTTATGCTAATAATTGATGATTATTCTAGGATGTGTTGGGTTACTTTTCTCATGGAGAAATTAGAATCTTTTGGAAGATTGAAGATATACAAGGCAATGGTAGAGAATGAAACCGACAAGAAAATCAAATTTTTGAGATCTGATCAAGGAGAAGAATTTACATCTAGAGAATTCAATGCATTTTGTGAAGTGAATGGAATCAAAAGACAACTATCAGCACCTCAGACACCTTAGCAGAATGGAGTTGCGGAAAGGAAGAACAAAATTGATCCAGAGCCCTCCTTGTATCCTGCCAAATACTCCAAGATGTATGACATTGACCCCTCAAAACAACAATAGGATCCTATCAAGGCAAGGCTCTACAATATTAGTTCAACATTTCACAATCTCCAAGACTCATACTTACTCAAATTGGGTAATTTGCTCCATCATGCACCATGAAGCCTCCAAGGGTTCCTAACCATTACCACACCTATTTTGGGTTAGACATGACTCACATGGACCAGATCAAACATTGGTTTTAAGGATTCAACACCATATCCTATAGCACCTTCACAATTAAGCCTATTTGCTAGTAGCCCTTTGAAATGGATAAAGGGACCTTAAGTACAAACTTTCCCAAACACCCTAGAAACAAAATCATAGATTCAAATACCCTTTTAGGTCTTACATAATTCCCCAAAAGGAAAGATCAAGTTCTGACAAAAAAAGGTTTGAACCCAGTGAAGGTCAACTGTCCTAAAGGGCTAATTAGGCCTCCATTTGTGAAGCAACTATATCCAAATGAATAGACCATACAAGAAAAACCCCATGAGAATGTGGGGAACCATAAACCCTAATGGATTCCAGGGTTACACACCTAGAATAATCGCCATTTGCCTTCTAGGGTAGCTCTATTGTTTAAGGACTATGTAGCCACATAGAGATGTCTACCTAGGGCCTAATAAAAAACACACCTCCCTTTCTCCTCCTGCACAATGCTTTTGTAATCTTATAATAAATAGGCCATAATTTCATTTCACCCAATCCCATGAGTTTTAGATGGATAAATTGCAAGTTATGGCCATGGAGAAGCAAAACCTTAGTTAAACCCTGGTTTTCCGGGTACCTACAACAAAATTGGAATAATAGAAGAAAAACACACAGTATGAACCTCAAACAAAAAAAAATCAAATTTTATTCACTAATTTTACAAAATAACATCATTGGGAATTGATCCCAATCCATACAATGCCGTACTCCGTGCCAAAACTCCATAATTGCAGGAAAAACTCAGAATTTCATTAGTTTGCAGTCAGCAAAACCTTCCTCCATACAGTCTAACCTTTGGAATTGGATCCTCAAGGTGTATATACCTCTCCAAAACTTCTCTCAACCAAAAAAAAGAGTTTAGAGCCATTGGAGGAGCTCAAACAAATAAAAATTCAAAAATTGCATAAAAGTTGCTTATGACAACTTTTGACAACTTTTGACAAAGTTGTCAAAATGTCATTCCTCACCTCCTAATGCCTTGGGTTAAGACTAAACCCCCTAAAACACCCTAGAAGCACTAAAACCACTAGGATAACTATTTCCTACACACACTTGATCCCCTTTTGTCCAAAAGTCCTAATTGGCTTATCAATATGCCAAAATAGGAGCTTGACTCACAAGATGGGGTCTTTTATTACAAACACACAATGCGTGATTGAAACACATGTAAAAAATCCTAAGACATGTTTGATGCCTTATCCTTCCTCCTCTGAGCCTAATTGATCAACTTGAAGGGTTGCTCCTACACCATACTCCCCGAAAGAAGAAATCTCAAGTCCACTTGAGTTGAGAGCCTGCAGGTCTGCACCATGGTCTTTGATCTGTTGTTCTATCATCTAGACTGCTTCAGAATTAGGTTGTCCCTTCCAAGCCACCAAATACTCCATATAAAATTTTTTCCTTGTTCTCTTTGTAACCTTGGTGTCTAAAACCTTATGCAACTTTGGTGGTTCATGTTTGGGAATTCATCATCTGACATAACTTGAATTGTTTCTTCTCCTGCATCAACCCTACATTTGTAAAGAGTTAAGTCACATACATTAAAGATAGGTGAAAAACTAAGATCAGGTGGGAGTTGAAGTTCATAAGCATTTTGGTCACATTTTTTCAAGATTTGATAGGGTCCAATCTTTCTTTGCATAAGCTTTGTATATCTGCTTTTTGGAAGTCTTTCCTTCTTCAAGTGAACCCACACCAAGTCTCCCACATCAAACTGGACATCCCTCTTCTTCTTGTCATCATGAGTTTTATATCTTTCTGTAGATTGTTGAAGGTGAGATTTAAATTGGTCATGGATCTCCTTTATGGTGGTAGCAAAGGTTTCCCCATCAGCACTAATAACTTCTCCTTGAGGTAGTTCTCTTAACTCCAACACACCCCTTGGGTGGATGCCATATACAACCTAGAAGGGTGACTTACTAGTACTTCTATTCACTGTATTATTATAGGAGAATTCTACCTTAGACAATATGCTATCCCATCTCTCTCCATGCTATCTAGTCAAACACTTTAGATTATTTCCCAATGACCTGTTTACAACTTCATTTTTGCCATCCATTTGGGGATGGTAGGCTGAGGAGAAGGCTATATTTGTACCAAGATTCTTCCAAAGGATCCTCCTGAAGTGTCCAATAAATTTCACATCCCTATTAGAGACTATGGTCAAGGGAAAACCATGTATCCAGACAATCTCCTTGAAGAACAAATCTGCAACATAGGAAGCATCACAAGTGGTTTTACATGGCAAGAAATGTGCCATTTTACTAAACCTATCCACCACTACAAAAACACTATCATATCCTTTCCTTTTCCTAGGCAATCCTAAAACAAAATCCATACTTATGCTTTCCCATTGTCTTAAAGGAATGGGTAAAGGCTGGTATAGGCCTGCATTTGTGGACTTCCCCTTTGCCTTTTGGCATATCACACATGTCTCCACAAATCTCCTAACATATGTCTATAGTTTGGGCCAAAATTAGTGCCTCTTCACCAAATCTAGTGTCTTGTCAAGGCCAAAGTGGCCTTCCATTGCTCCACAATGTTTCTCCCTGATTATATTCAGGCTCATAGATCATTTGGGTATGCATAACTATGCACCCTTAAACAAAAATCCATTTTGAATCAAAAATTCAGAAAAACCAACGTGAAACCACTCATCAAATGAAGCACATACCTTATAGATCTCTCCAAAGTCTTCATCATCCTCATACATGGCTTTCAAGGAGACTATTCCAATACTCTCAAACTGGATCTTATTCTTGGCCCCCTTCTTATGCTTAAGAGTGAAAGTGAAGCCTTGTAGGGTCTCCACCCACTTCATATGCCTGTGATTCAACTTTTCTTGGCTATTTATAAAACTAAGGGCCTAATTATTTGTGAATACTATGAACTCTTTTGACAGCAAGTAGTTTCTCCATTTTTTCAAGGATTGTACTAAAGCATACATCTCTAGGTCATAGGATGAATACCTCCTCTTTTCCTCATTTAACTTCTCACTGAAGAAGGCAATAGGCCTTCCTTCCTAACTGAGTACTTCCCCAATAGCCATGTGACTATCATCACACTCCACTTGGAAGATCTTATTGAAATCAGGTAGGGCAAGGACCGACTGCTCTGCAACTTTTCTCTTCAATGTTTCAAAGGAGTTATCTGCCTCTTTTGTCCAACTGAACCTGCACTTTTGTCCTCCCTTTATGGTATCAAGCATAGGAGCACAAATATGGATAAATCCTCTTATAAACTTACTATAGAATGCGTCTAAGCCATGAAAGATTCTAACATCATTCATTTTTCTAGGCATAGGCCAAGACAACATGGCACTCACCTTTTCTTGATCCATTTTCAACTCACCATATGAGATTACAAATCCCAAGTAGATGATCTCTTCTTGCATAAACAAACACTTTTCCAAATTCATCATTAATTTCTCTTCATGCAATCTCCTTAGGACCAGGTCTACATGTTTTAGGTGCTCTTCTCTGGTTTGACTAAAAATCAAAATGTCATCTAGGTAGACTATGACAAACTTTCCTATGAAATCCCTTAAAAAATCATTCATTAACCTCATAAAGGTACTTGGTGCATTAGATAAGCCAAAGGGAATGACTTTCCATTCATACAACCTCTCATTTGTTTTAAATGCATTCTTCCACTTATCTCCTGGCCTAATCCTAATATGATGATAGCCACTTTTCAAGTCATTTTTTGTAAAATATCTAGCACCCCCCAAGCAATCTAACAAATCCTCAATCCTAGGCATTGGAAATCTATACCTGATAGTAATTTTTTTGATAGCCCTTGAGTCAGTGCAAAGCCTCCAAGTTCCTTCTTTTTTGGGTGCCAAGACTACAAGGACTGCACATGGGCTCAAACTTTTGCCAATCAGTCCGGACTCCAACAATTCTTCAATCTGTTTTGCCATCTCAACATTCTGATCATGTGTGAGCTTGTATGCTGCTTTATTAGGCAAGGTGGATTTAGGTATAAGATCTATGAAATGGTTTATATCCCTCATGGGAGGTAGTGACCTTGGCATGCCATCAGAGATGACACCCTTGCATCTATTTAGTAGCTACTACATTGCAGGGTCAACCAACCTCAATCTGTCTTCTTTCTTGTCTTCAGACTTCTCCACCTTTGTCACTGTTGGACTAGGAATAAGTGCATAATAAACAATGCCTTCGTCTACTATGTTCTTCATGAATTTCTTTCCTCCTAACACCAACACCTTGGCCTCCTTTCATTTGGTTTCCTCCTCACTCTCCATCAAAGGTAACAACTCAATCACTTTACCATCTTTGGTGATGGAATATGTATTCCTAGCACCATCATGTTGTTCCTTCAAATCAAATTGCCATGGTCTCCCAAATAGGAGATGGCAAGCATCCATCTTTACAATGTCAAACAACAATCTATCCTTATAGGTTCCAATCTGGAATTATACCCAAGCCCGCTCTTCCACAACAACTTGCTGACCTTGGGTGAGCCATGAGACCTTGTAGGGGCAAGGTTGAGGTAGTCTCCTCAACTTTAGCTTCTCCACCATTTCTAGAGACACAAAGTTTTCAGTTGAACTGAAATCTATTAGAACCTTGCATACCTTTCCACCCTCTTTGCAAGTGGTCTTGAATAGAGACTTTCTCTATGTGGGCTCTTTGTCAGCCATCTTCCTGGTAGTTACTACTCTTCTGATCATCAAAGCTTAACCTGTTTTAGGGTAGCCATAACTATAATGGGTATTGACACTTTGGTATGTATTTGCACTTGCAACACTTTGGCAATCAACTTCTAGAACCAAGTTACTTCTAATTTCCCCCTTGGAACTAGTAGGCTTGTCAGGACATTTGTTGGCCATGTGCCTTTATTGATTGCAGTTATAACATTTGATTGGTTCTCTACCTTGAGACCTTCCTCTAAATGGTGGTCTTCTTCCTCTGAAGTTACCTCTCTAATTGTATCCTCCATTGTTATTGGAACTAATCTCTCCTTTAGTGCCTTCTTGATTGGTTTCACCTTGGTTTCTAAAACCATTTCCCTTACCTCTAAAAAAGCTTTTGCCCCCTTTCTGCTATCTTCATCTTCCTTTATTGTTCTTCTCTTGTCTCATTTTGGTATTTTCTTCCACCTTTATGGCAAGTTGATGGCATTTACCAATGATATTTGGGCTAAGAAGGTTTAGTTCTTCTTGAATGTTGTACCTTAATCCATTTAGGTACCAAGAAATTTTTTCACTCTCTTCCTCCTTTGTCTTAGACTTCATACATAGCCTTTGGAACTCCTCATTGTAAGAGTTCACATCCATCTCCTTCTGCTTGAGATTTTGTCTCCTCTTATGAAGTTGAATTTCATAATCTTTGGGTACATAGGCCTCCTTTACTAAGGCAACCATCTTCTTCCAAGAAACAATCTTGGGTTTGTTGTCCTTCTCTCTTTCCTCTTGGACAAAGTTCCACCAAGTTAGGGTGGCTTCCTTCAACTCGGACTTAGCAATCTTCACCTTCTAGTGTCCTGGAATGTCTTCACATTCAAAGAAACTAGACAGGGAGTATATCCAATCTACCACTACATCTGGTTCTGTCATGCCCAAACTTTTGGGCACGAACGGAATACTTTTTTTTTTTTAAATAACAACCTAATAACATTAAATTTACTAATGCGGAATGCACTAACAAGTTTTGTCTTGACTATGTTTGAGTTAACTCTAACCGCTAACTCAAGAAAGCGAAAATAACTTAGATAAAATGTGGAATACTAGAAGAATAATATTATTATCTCAACAATTTTAATCAATAACTTAACTTAATCAAACTCTCTAAAATAATTGACGAAGATAATATTAATCCCCAATAACCATTAATTGCTTTTAGGAACTAAATAAATTAATCCTAGCACTTAGTTTATAATGTCTAAATTTTATTTTAACAAAATTAAAATGTGGTTAAACTATTTCGACTAAAGGGTCAATTAAATCTATAATGAAAATTGTCATATAAAGTTTAATCTCAACGAAAACCTATATTTAGGTGGACTAAAAATATTTCCCCATAGCCAAAATAACTCACCCAATTTGTTATTAAATTTTCTAAAGGATTAAACTTCATAAGTATTTTAAATTTAAACATCTTTTTTTTTTAAATATACCCATATGTTTATTAAAAACATATATAAATTATAAACACCTAATAAATATTTAATCAACAATTTGCCCTATTCATTCATATTTTTAACTCTCTCTCTCTCTCTCTCTATATATATATATATACATATATATATATATACATACATACATATATATATACATACATACATATATATATATATAAATATATGTAAATAAATATGTTTTCACATTATTATAAACTATCCATGAAAACCCTAACCAAAATATATATATTAAAATGCCCCCTTTCATTTTAAATCTCTCCTCTTTTCTTTTCGTGCCACCCTAACCCTAACCGGGCTAGGGTTTTATTTTCTTCTTTTTGTGCAGGGCGGAGGTTTCATGCAGGGGGAGTGGCGGCAGTTTGAGGCGGCGGCTTTGAAGGGAGTTTCATGGGGGAGGGCTCCCCGCAGGGACAGCCACTACCGAGCCTACGGGTCACGGCCCATAGAGGTGGCCTTGGTCATCACTGTGGGTCGCGGCCCGCAGCCCTGCAGTGCCACCGCTGTGGGGCGCCGCCCACAGAGGGGGGCCGAAGCCTCCCCAACTATGGGTTGCGGCCCATAGTCAGGGGGGGGGGGGGGCAAGCTCCCCGAAACCCAAGGTCATTTTAAAAAAAAAAATTAATTTCCCTTTTTTTAATTTAAAAAAAAATATAATATAATATATATATATAAATGTATTTTAAATATAATATAAGTATATATATATATATTTGATGCATAAGAAAACTAAAGCTAACTTTACTACGCAGTATAAACTTTTTTTTTTTTTTTAAACCTTTTGACAGATTAATTAATCTATTCAGATTTAGATCAATGTAAATATTTTTTTTTCTTTATTTTAAATTTCATGTTGCTAAAATCTGAGATAAACTATATAACCTTAGATTTATTTCCTACAAATAAATAATTGACAGAATTCAGTAAATTTATATAGCAACTATATAAATATGTTTTTATTTAAATTAGATAGACTATTTAACTTTAGATTCCAATTTCTGCAAATAAGTAAATGACATAATTAAATAAACTTAAACATCAACTATATTAATCTAGAATCATTTGATTTTAACCTTAGAGATATGCATGTAATTTCTTCAAACCATGATTTGTATTGGAGAATAAATGGTTAGGAATAGATGCTTAATTTTTTTCTTTCACTAACATGCAAGCTTCCCTATTTCATTCTTTTCCAATAATCCATATGCTTAAAAGGGTAAAATGAACTTCTTGCTTTCTAAAGTAACATGCATACAACCATTAATATTTTAAGAACATTTCATAGCTAAAGCCCAACAGAAATATTTCATGTATGCAATAATAATTTAACAGAAATAATGCATTTATTTAAGGCATTTTTAAAGTACAATATAGTAAACATTACAAGAGGGTGAGATACCCTAACTAGTCCCTCATTTCTATTAAATGAGGACTTTAAATAAAATAGATACATTTCCTTTCAAAATAGATACAACATATAGTTTTCTTTACATTGCTGCAACTAAAAAAATATAAAATATTCCATTTCCAAATCTTTTTCTGCAAACAAATAAATCCAGCAACTTCTACTTGTCTTTTTCTTTTCTTCCAAACAACCTACAAATAAATCATAGGCTATGACCATGGAGTGCTCACCTCCTAGCCTAGGCTAACTAGAAGCTACCCCCAAGCTTGGAGAACCAAGCCCTAGACAGGTTACAAACATACAAACACAACAAGCAAGAGAAAACATATAGCAAACACTTTCCCACCCAAGGCTACACTTCATCACAAAATGTGATGATTTTACACGGGTGGTAGTGGACCAAATACCCTAAGGAGACTGCAAGAATGGTAGAACACAATGCCACCTCATGGCAAACAAAGTTATTTCATAAGATCATTAACCCCTCATTCCTTATGCCCCCCAAGGCATCTATGCCATACTTTCTCCCCTTATGACCCCCAAATGCACAAACCAGGCCATGCAACAAGGGTCACAAATACACCCCTTGAGCTCGCTCTCATAAGGAGAGTCTCTCACTCAAGGGCTGTCAAACTTCTACCACCCGCAAGACCATCCTACTCTCCCAAGAGTAGAAGGCCTTGGTTACTCCCAATACATAGAAAATGCATACAAGAAAATAAAAGATAGAACACAAAATAATTTTCACAAAGGAAAATACAAGAAACCAACCTCTACATACAAGCAATCTTTTCAACATAAACATGCAACGTAAAAACAAAGAGGTGAACCAACCTTCAATCTGCCCAAAGGTATGCTAGAACTAGTTTGAGGATGAGCAGCCCAAATCCACAAATCTTCCTTCCACCCTTAGCCAAAATTTCGAATCCAAAAACCAAATTTTTCAAAATGCATAGTCTCCAAAAATGGAGAGTGGGTGATTACCCACAAAATCTCTCATTCTTGCCTAAGAAGACCTCAATGAGAGTTCTCACAGGTTTCTAAAATTGATAAAGGAAAAAGTAAGAAAAAGATCAAAAAGGATCTCTCATCAAAAGGGAAGGTTATCTAACCTAGATGGCACCTTCTAATTTTGAATTTTCGCACATCTTTGAAAACCCACTTTTTGGGATGACTAAATAGTCACATGGGAGTAGACACATGCCTAAAAACACTCATAACTCATAGGTATACCTTATGGGCTTTAGGAAACACCTTTAAACTACCCCTAGGAGTCCATTTGACCCCTTATAAGCCCATCTGAAGTTAACTTTCGGGTCAAACTTGAGTTGACCACTCCAAAGACTCTCTACCCAAGGAAATTTTAGAACCACATTCAAATGTTTGAAAAAACTATAGTTGGACAACTCCCTTCAAGAGACAAGTCAAAATTCAAGACATAAATCAACACATGTCAAGTGACACAATAAAATACATTACAAAATTACACATGGAAATTGTCTCTTGTTGGATTTAAATAAATCAAAAATAAAATTTAACTTACATGCATCATTTACTATTACAAATAAAATACGATACATACAGGGTGTTGTCTCTCCAAATAGAGAACCCCTGGCTTTACGAACATACATAGGTCTAGATTTGGTTCTCCATAATGTTTCCATGGTCACATGGATAATTTTCCTGCGCATCTCAATTACACATTAGTAATTCCAATAACCTCATATAATATTAAACACATGAATAAGAATACACATCAAACACTCTGCATACAATTTACATTTAAACAATCGATATACCTTATATCCAAATAAATCCACATAATTTTGATCCATACATAAAACATGCATTCCTATTTCTATCATCATAGTAAAGTCCTGCAAATCCAATAATGACATACATCATCTCAAATTTATCCTATTCTAGAATCATATAGAGTTCTATATCATAAAGCATATAAATAAAGCATCCATATATATCAATGTTATCCAAATCATGAAATCATATAAGTTCTAAATCCATAATGCATAAAATAAAGCATCCATAATAGTCTCAACATGAAAATCACTGAAATGCTAGGATGAGTCGGGGTAGGGCCTCATAGGTTCCATCTTCCCAGTGAAAGTTGGAAAATCAATCTTCTGCTCCATGGTTCTCCTCTCCATGGATTTGATGGTATTAAGGAAGTGCCTTTGGTCAGGAGGAATCACCTCTTCCTCCGGCATAGGGATCTCATCTTCATCCCCTTCTTCACCACTACCAGTGCCTCCATCTTCCTTCCCATCTACTCTACCCCTCAACCTCTCTAACTCCCTCTACATTTCCTTGCAAGCAGTAGCCTACTCTCTAAAAATATTTGCCAATTCTATGTTGGTGATCGGTCCTCTAGGGACTTCTTCTTCTCCCTCTACCATTTCTGAAATCTCCATCTCTTTACCAAAGCCGTTACTAGCTCTGATACCACTTGATGCAAAGCCCTCCTTGTATCCTACCAAACACTCCAAGATGTATGACATTGACCCCTCAAAACAACAATAGGATCCTATCAAGGCAAGGCTCTACAACATTAGTTCAACATCTCACAATCCCCAAGACTCATACTTACTCAAATTGGGTAATTTTCTCCATCATGCACCATGAAGCCTCCAAGAGTTCCTGACCATTACCACACCTATTTTGGGTTAGACATGACTCACATGGACTAGATCAAACACTGGTTTTAAGGATTCAACACCATATCCTATAGCACCTTCACAATTAAGCCTATTTGCTAGTAGCCCTTTGAAATGGGTAAAGGGACCTTAAGTCCAAACTTTCCCAAAGACCCTGAAAAAAAAATCATGGATTCAAATACCCTTTTAGGTCTTACATAATTCACCAAAAGAAAAGGTCAAGGTTTGATAAAAAAAGTTTTGAACCCTGTGAAGGTCAACTGTCTTAAAGGGTTAATTAGGCCTCAATTTGTGAAGCAACTATATCCAAATGAACAAAACATAAAAGAAAAACCCATGAGAATGTGGGGAACCATAAAACATCATGGATTCTACAGTTACATGCCTAGAATCATCACCATTTGCCTTCTAGGGTAGCTTTGTTGTTTAAGGACTAGGTAGCCACATAGAGATGTCTACCTAAGGCATGATCAAACACACACCTCCCTTGCTCCTCCTACAAGATGATTTTGGAATCTTAGAATAAATAGGCCATACTTGAATTTCACCCAATCCCATGAGTTTCATATGGATACATTGCAAGTTATGGCCATGGAGAAGCAAAACCCTAGGTAAACCCTGGTTTTCCGGGTTCCTACAACAAAATTGGAATAACAGGAGAAATACAAACATTCTGAACCTCAAACCAAAACCAAATCAAAGGTGATTCACTAATATAACAAAATCACATCATTAGGGATCGATCCCAATCCGTACAATGTTGTAACCCGTGCCAAAACTCCAGAATTGTAGGAAAAACTTAGAATTTCATTAGTTTGCAGTCATCAAAACCTTCGTCTATATAGTATAACCTTGGGAATTAGATCCTCAAGGTGTATATACCTCTCCAAAACTTCTGTCAACTGAAAAAAAGAGGTTAGAGCCATTGGAGGAGTTCAAAAAAACAAAAATTCAAAAATTGCATAAATTTTGTTTATGACAACTTTTGACAAAGTTGTAAAAATGTCATTCCTCGCCTCCTAATACCCTGGATTAAGAATAACCCCTCCTAAAACACCCTAGAAGCACTAAAACCGCTAGGATAACTATTTCCTACACACACTTGATCCCCTTTTGTCCAAAAGTCCTTATTGGCTTATCAAGATGCCAAAATAGGAGTTTGGCTCACAAGATGGGGTCTTTTATTACAAACACACAATGCATGATTGAAACATATGTAAAAAATTCTAAGACATGTTTGATGCCTTATCCTTCCTCCTTTGAGCCTGATTGATCAACTTGAAGGGTTGCTCCTACACCAAAAACTATACTGTATGCAACAAGAACCATGATGATGGAAGCAAATATACCTCATATGTACTGGAGAGAAGAAGTGAATACAACGGTCTATAATTTCAACAGAGATCACATCAAAGGTGAAACCGGTAAGACCCCTTATGAACTATGGTTTGGTTATACTCCTACTCTTAAATACTTCAGAATATTTGGAAGCAAATGCTATATTAGGAGAGATGAGTCTATTGGCAATTTTTTTTCTAGAAGTGATGAAGGAATATTTCTTGGTTATTCAACTAGAAGAAAGACATATAGATGTTATAATAAAAGATTACAGAAAATCATTGAGAGTACTAATGTGAAAATAGATGAACACTTTAGAAGAGAATCAAGATCTATAGGTTTTGAACCAACACAAATTGCACTAGAATAGAATGAAAAATGAGTCACACGAGCATCATAAAAAACTCAACTATGACTGAAGAATAACATCCTGTAAGTGGAAATCAAAATAAACCCAAGTATGTAAGATTGAATCATTCAAAAAATCAGATAATTGGAAATAAAAATCAAGGTGTTATGACAAGAGGAAGATTGCCAAATGAAGAGGTATGTTTAATTTCTCAATTTGAACCAACATCAGTTGTTGAAGCATGCTAGGATAAACATTGGATAAAAGCAATGGAAGATGAATTAGAACAAATTGAAAATAATAATACTTGGACATTAGTTCCCCGACCTAAAGAAAAAAATGTAATTGGAACTAAATGGGTATTTATAAATAAAATTAATGAAGATGGTGAAGTAATAAAAAATAAAGAAAGATTAGTTTCTAAAGGTTATTCACAGAAAGAAAGAATTGATTATGTAGTCACATAAATCTGTCCAGTTTAATTAAATGATTATTTGCTATTTATTTGATTAAAAATCCACTAGCCATCAGTTAATTAAATTAATATTTAATTAATTCATCTTCAAAACATTCTCCTATTAATTAAATAAATTATTCAATTTATTTTAATTAATTCATTCAACCAAATTCACAAATCAATTAAATGAATAAATCATATTTATTTCATTTAATCCACTATTCCTCTTTTAAATAAATTAAATAAAACATTTATTTAAATCATTTATCCCCCCCACTTGCATTTTCCTACAAATGCAACTTGCACACATTTATTGAAATAAATTAATTTATTTTAATTAAAATCCTATTTTTCCTCACCCACCAAATCCACTTGCATTCCTAAACCCCCTTCTAGATTATTCTAAGCCCTTCCTAATTAGCCTAATCCATCCCCTAATTATTGTCACATTCCTAAGCAACTTGGAGTCACTTCTCAAAGACTTCAAAGTCTTTGAAAAGCATTTAATGCTTTGCGTGTTCAACAATTTAACCTCCAAAGTCTTCCAAAACCACTAATGGCTCTTACATGACCATTAATGGCTCTTACATAACCATTTATGGTTATTTCAACTTGCACTCATGTGTCTCCTCAAGCATTTATTGCTTTGACCATGGTTATCCCTTTTGCCTTTGCACAAGATTTTATCCATTGGATAAAAGCTTTATTCTTTGAATAAAGAATTTATCCATTCAACTAACCTTGACCTTAACTTTCAAGTTAACCTTCAGGTCATGTCAAGCATTTAATGCTTATTCCCTCTCCTCTCAACCTATCTCACATTGACACTTGTCATCTTTGGATTGGGCTGAAAGCCCTCACATGGATTGAATATCATTCAATCTCGACCCTTGTTGAGATTACTCAATCTCAACAATCCATTGCTCCATTTTTCCTATAAATAGAGCCCATTTCTTCATAATCCAGATCCTGAAAAACTTGTATGCATTTAACCTATAGTGATTTTTAAAGAGCATTTAGCATAAATAACTAATATATTGTTATCTTGGACTAAAATAAATCTTAGTTCTTTTTCATAATATGTTTTATTAGTTTGTTTTACACTTGCATAGCATAAGCTTGAGATCATTTACAATCTTGAATCTCCATAAGCATCCATGGTGCAAAAAGTTGCTGAGAGCTACACTATTTTGGAACTTGGAGAGGAGAGGAACAAGGAAGGAGAAACTACCAGCATGGTAGAGAGCATTTGGAGGAGCTTAGCTGCTTTTTGTAGATTCCTTAAGCTTTCTTTTTTCTTAGTAGTGTCTTTCTTGATATGCTTGCTTTGGATAGTTTTTAATTTATGATTTTCTAACATCTAACAATCGACTCTTGTTGTTTCTTGTTTAGGTGTTTGTTTATCCTAACCTTGTCCTTTTTGTAGGGCATCATTTGATGAACCCGACGTGAATCACAAACACCTAAAAACTTTTTTTTTAAAAACCAACTAACATGTTTGAATGTTGAAATTGTCACACAGGTCGTGCTTTAGCACTTTTGCTCGCGTTGTAGCGCTATTGCAACTTGCTATTCTAGCGCTATTATTTTTACAATAGCGCTATTGTCTCAAGTTTGGCGCTATTGTGCTGGTTTTAGCGCTTTTGTGCTTATTTCAGCACTTTTGAATTTGTTCTAGCGCTTTTGTATACAATGTCAAAACATTCTTTTAGCGCTTTTGTTTATGTAAAAACATGTTTTTGGTTAACTAGCGCTTCTGTTTTCGCACAGACTAGTGCTATTGTAAGGAAGGCCTTGTAACCAAAAATTTGATTTATTTAGGCTTGTGGAAGCCCCCCCCCGTAGGTGTGGATTTTACTAACGGTTTTCTTTTTGTGCATGTCTAAAACTCACTTCCTTAAAATCAAAATTTTACATTTTGGTGCTTTAAAAATTGAACAAAACAACTTTTATTTCTTTGCAAGTTAGGATCATTTGTTTTTAGTGCTTTAAAATTCAACAAAACAAATTTGTTTTCTTGCAAGTTAGGTTCACTTTATTTGGTGCCTAAAACAAGACAAGATAAATTTATTTCTTGCATCAAACTAAAATTTACAATCCACACTTCAAATTTTGGTGCAAATAAAATTACAATCAATTTGTTTTAGTTTTGCAAGCGATTTACTCCATGCATACGTGCTTCAAATTAAGTTGACCAAGATTTTCAAAGTTCTAGTTTACTCAAACCTTTGCATTTGAAGTTAAAAAGAACACCATGATTGTTGGAGCAACATCTCCAAATAGTTAAAACACATTGAGATGACAAGTTAAAAAGAACAAGTGAATTTTGTGTTTGGCACACTTGTGCAAAAGAGTTGGTCAAGTGGTCCTACTTCTAACATACACTATCCTCTCCCTTGGCTTTCGTGGTCGTAGGTGCAAGAGAAAAGTGCTAGTAACACTCAAATTTTTATCTTTTTAAGAGAGGCCTGCCAAGAGACACATCACTCTTGGGAAGGACCTCGCGTCGTAAAACCTTCGAGCCGCTATAGAAATCAGGTGAGAGCGAAAGTTGTAGCCTTGGGTATAGCTATTCCTACAGTTTAACTTGTCGAAAGGACAAATGGGCCCCACCACAAATTACAAGGCTCTTAAGTGAGTCATTGCAGAATGAACTTATGTCCAAAGACATCGAAAATGACTAAACACCTTTAAGTAGTAGCCCACCTGTTCTATTGATTGAGGATATTTGTGATATAATTCAGTGCAAGAGAATAGATGGTTTTGCTCCCAAGATACTCACCATACATATTTCCTTGAGTAGAAACATAGCTTTTTGAAAAGTCACTTGTGGCTTGATGAAAGTGGCGACTCCCCTATCATAGGGATCATCTATTTGTTATGCTCATGAAAGACTTAGTATATCACATCCTTACCTACCACGGTGGGATTCATAGGGTATGTAGTACCAAAGTCGAAGAAATATCAAGATGTGGGCTGAATTTATCACAACTGGCCATTTGACCTTAGGGATAGAAAGTGTTGAAGTGTTTTCATTTTAGTCAAAGACCAAGTACAAATTGAGTCGACTTCAGGCTTTGGAAAGAAAAAAACCTAAAATACACTTCAAGAAAATAGTCATAAAAAGTCCAAGGATTGGGTTGATCTAGACCCATACCCATTTGTGCCTTTAAGGCAACATTCTTGTGTTTGTGTGCTTTCTTTGTTTTCTTGTCAAAGAAACATCGTAAAATCCAAAAATCAAAACAAGTATTCATCCAACCAAACATTCCAAAAGGATCAAAAACAAAAGAAAAGTATCAAACTTTATGACCATTCTTCACATCTTGAGAAAGAAGAATCTTCATCAAAACATCAACTTGAAAAGAAGACCATTGAGCTCAAAGGCTTTAATCGAAAGACATAAATTCTTCTATCTAAATAGACAAATCTTTGTCTCTCATAGAGCTTTTTTGTGTCACATGCATCTATTGATTCAAAGTCATTAAACCATAAAGCTTTTATGGAATATAGAGCTTTGAGTTATCACAAAAACCAAGGAAGGAAGATCAATCCCAACTTCTTCCCAAACATTTGTATCACATACAACGTACCTCAAGAAATGCCACCAATGCCTGAAAGGGAAGAGGTAGAATTTGATCCATTTGTAACACAAAGCTTTTATTGAAGTTAAAACATTTCATCCATTATCTCATTCACACAACATCACGTCATCTTCAACTCTTGAAACATTAAAGAGGTTCTTGTCCTAAGTTCTCTTTTGGATATTTCTTGAAATCAAACACATCACATCACTTTTAAATTGTTTCTACATCTAGGATAAGCTCAACCTAAGAGACATATCTATGCAAGTTAAAACTAGTTTATGAGTGAATCCTCTTGTTACTAGGTAGCTAAGTCTGTAACACATCTCAGATTTCTCTAAACCTTATCACATCAAACCTTATCAAAAACAACAAGCAAATCAAAGAAAGAATTTTGGTAACATCTACCTTTAAAGTGCTAGAGATCCGCATGCATCACAATTCACCAACCATCAATCTTTCATTTCATAAAAAACTCATCATCATTTTCACCCAACTTCAACAAAAACTCATTAAAAAAATGGCTCATACCTGATCACAGTCAAGGCAACGAGAAATTGAAGAAGAAGAGGAGGAAAATATCAACGAATTTCAAGAAGCACTTGGAGGAAATGTGAATGATGAAAACCCAAGTACTCCTACTCCTACAACAATAGAAAGGGCTTAGCACAACCCTCTCTTTAACAGACTTTTTGACAAAATACTCAGGAGCAATGTGGATGCTCACTTTTTAAAGCTTGCTCAAGA
The DNA here is from genome assembly GCF_030272615.1 of Cryptomeria japonica. Classification (NCBI taxonomy): domain Eukaryota; kingdom Viridiplantae; phylum Streptophyta; class Pinopsida; order Cupressales; family Cupressaceae; genus Cryptomeria; species Cryptomeria japonica. The sequence goes on from NC_081415.1 coordinate 324,130,852, forward strand.
AGGAGCCAAACTCCCCTCTAACTTTGATCTTGCACAACTAAGACAAGCATTAGAACAACAAAGTCACCATGAAGAAGAAAGAGGTAGAGATCCCATCAGATATAACATTCCTCGAGGTAACCCACCACCTCCTCCTCCAAATGAAATAGAGATGTTGCGGCAACAAGTTGAAAATCTCGCCCAACAACTTCATAGTGGTGTGAAGACTAATCAATTTTCCCTCAATGACATTTGTCCCTATCCCTTTGATAGGAATCATTATATGCCACCTTTTCCACAAGGATTCGAAACACCGAAATTCAAAAAGTATAGAGGAAAGGGAGATCCTCGCGATCATGTTAGAGAATTCCATTCAGCTTGCCTCGAAGTGGCATACGAGGACACATACCTAATGCAACTTTTTCCCCAAAGCTTGGGAGGAACAACCACATCATGGTTTTCTCGACTACTAGGTGGTATTAGGACCTTTGAAGAGCTAGTTCAGAAGTTCTTGGCACATTACTCTCATAACATTGAACGTGATATCACCATGGCTGATCTATGTAACACTAAACAAAAACCAGGTGAACTATTCTCAGTATTCCTGCAATGATAGCGTCAAATGTCTAGCAGACATTCTCTTCAGTTACCTGAACAAGAACTAGTGAAAATATTTATTTCCAACTTAAACGAAGAAATGGAATTTCACCTGGATGTCAAAGACACAGACTCTTTCAATGACATGATCACCAAAGGATTAAAATGTGAGCGAGCTCTCATCAAGAAAGGACTTATCAAAATCTATAATGAACTAAAGGATGGTCCTCGCCCACGCTTCAATACTGACAAACCAAGCTTCTGGAACAAAAACAAAAATATCGTCAATGACGAGGTTGTGGATGCAAGAGCTATCAAAAGTGCACAACCTGTAGTTTGATTTGCAGGATAGAATCCCCCACCTCATACTAACATGGTTGCTCCTCCAAATCAAGGCCACATCACATCTCATGATGAACCCAGACCTCGTCAACAAAAACAAAAGTGAACATACACTCCCTTAGGGGAACCCATCGAAACAGTGTTGCGACAACTGGTTTCTCAAAATTTGGTAACCCTACCTAAAACATCAAACTATGAACCTCAAGTCAAACCTGCATGGCGGAGGGATATTGAACATTGTGATTTCCATTAAGGGAGAAGACACAAGACGAGCAATTGTCACAGATTAAAAGATCTTATTCAGGCTCTTATTGATCGAGGTGAAATCGAAATTGAAGGACATGACCCAAAAACAACAAACAATGATCATCTGATGTTCAAAAATCCACTTCCATCACCAGATCAAAGGGGTCCTTCCACTTCTAGGAGAGGCATTGATACCATTGATTATACGCAAGTCACGTATAATTATACTGTAAATCACTTGTACGATGCCAGTGAACAAATTGCAACTATAACCATCAAAAATCCCATCTCCACTTGCAATGTTGTTACACGTCGCAACAAGATTACTATAAAAGAAGCCCCACAAGGCACCCCATCTATCCCAAAGCAGTATAACCTTGTGGAACAATTAGACAAAATGCCCGCACTGATATCTATCTTAGAGCTATTGCACCTATCTCCATCTCATAAAACAATCTTGGATCAAGCTCTCCAAGAGGTGTCAGTCCCTGCAAACCTAAATACAGATCAATTCCAAGCCATGGTTGGAAGTCTAAAGTCATCACCTTGTCTCACTTTTTTTGAAAGTGACAACTCTTCCTTCCAGAAACCTCATAATGCCTCACTAGACATTGAAGGGTTTATCAACCAGCATAGGATCAAGTGAGTCTTGATTGATAATGGGGCTGGCCTGAATATTTGTACACTACAGTTGGTCATAGCTTTGGGATATGCAATAGAATTAGTGGATCCTCGCAAGAAGATCACAATCAAAGCCTATGATGATGTAGAGCGTTCACCCAAAGGAGCGGTGGTAATACCAATCTGAGTGGGCCATGTGGTGAAGCACATCATTTGTCAAGTTTTGGACCTTCCTTTGCCATACAATCTATTGTTAGGAAGACCTTGGATACATGCCATGCAAGCTATTCCATCTACCTACCATCAATGTATCAAGTTCCCTCATAACGGTGTAGAGATCACAATCCTGGGCGATGCAAACCCCTTTGCATATTGTCATAACATCAGTTATCAACCAGAGATTACCATTCCTAACAATAGAGAAGCCATCTCCTCCACCTCATACATAAGTCCAGCCTCTCTTGCCAATTCAAACACCACTATACCCAAGCAAGAAAAGCTCAAAATGAAAGTAGCAAAGGAAGGCTCGGGGGAATAAAATTTGAGTCAACTCTTTTGTGTGGGACAAATGCCCACTTCTCCTAGAACACATGGCAAACCGTAGCAGTTACTTCAACAACCACTGATCACACCAGCATGTGCTTTGATGCCTTTCATCCTTGGGAAGAGTCAAGAAGAAGAAACCAAAGATGAGGACTTAGCGGAATGGATCTATAAAAATCCCATCACCACCGATATGCCGCAAGCTACACTTCCCACAGATCAGTATGGCAAAGGCCTCCTCATTATGCAAAGAATGGGTTATGATGGTCAGAGTGCTTTGGGACCTTGCAAACAAGGAAGACATGAACCATTGCTGCCGAAATTAAAGCCCAAGGATAATACAGGCCTAGGCTTTCAAAAGGAGATCTTTCCCAAGCTCAGATTCAAAGGAAAACCTAGCAAACTACTAGATCAGCCTATTGCAAAGAGGACATCTTTTATTATCAAAGCAACATCAAACACCATCATAACTCCCCCATCGAGGCTCAAAATCCCAACACAACCATTTACAATGCCAATCATCCCACCAATCAAACTAGTGATCCCATCAGCAACAGCAATAACATCAAAAGCACCATTAGCAGCAGTGACTATATCAGAACCCATAGCAGTATCTATGACACTAGTGGTTCTAGCAGAAGCAACAAAGTCAACACTACCAATGCTCCCCGTATCGGATTCATTGATCCCCATAATCCTTCCTACAACACCGATCATTTCATCTACAATGGTACATCAGCCGATCACACCTACAGTGTTTAACTCAGATGATATTCCAGTGTGGTATAGCAATTGGATCCCAGAAAGCAACTCAGAGACCAATTCACATGAGTGGGAATTTGATTCCATCAAGCTTAATACTTTAGATGAGGAAGACACATCACTACCTCCACCTCACAAAGACATCCCTATTTACGGAGAAGCACAAATAAAGACCTCTTGGGTTCCTGAGTTGGAAACTTCTTCCACAGACCCTACGTCACATCCTGCACCTAATTCTGACAGGGAGAGTACCATCAACAACCTTCACCATAACGTCTTAACCCTCACTGACACATCTAATGAACTTAACCTAATTGATGAAGTAATGCCCATTATCCATCCTGAACTCATCGAATGGAACCAACCTAATCCCCCATGTCTTGACCTTTTCCAAAATGATGAGACAATCATTGACTTTTTGGAACTACGGGATAACATACCAAGCGGGGATCACAAAGCTAGATTTGCCATAGAACTTAATAGTGCAACATACTTTGGGGTGGTTGCCAAACCTTTTAGCTACAAAAATATAACAATAAAACATGGATCTTCTAGTGAAAACCACACTGTGGCACTGTTTGATTCAACAAAAGTAAAAAGAAAGAGCGTATCCAACGGTGAAAACCTCTCTGAGGCACCTAAGGATGAAAGGTTTGACATCCTTCCCTGTAGCACACAATGGGAACAATCAATGATTCTCATCGAGGAAACAAAAGAATACAACATGGGGACTCCTGAAACTCCTCACCACATACATCTGGCATCTCTTCTAGCTCCAGAGGAACAGCCTAAATTTGTAGAGTTCTTTCAAAAGCATTAGATCAACTTTGCATGGTCATATGCAGACATCCCTGGGCTTGATCCTGATTTAGTCATGCATCACCTCACTATAGTAGAAGAAGCCAAACCTATCAAGTAGAAGCTTCGCAAGATGCATCCTCAGATTGCAGTATTAGTCAAAGCTAAACTCAAGAAACTTCTGGATGTTGGCTTCATTAGACCAATTGATTATGCAGATTGGATATCCAATATTGTGCCTATCGGCAAACCAAATGGGGGCATCCGTATTTGTACTGACTTTAGAGATCTAAATAAGGCATGTCCTAAGGATGAATTTCCCCTACCAAACATCGACATCATAGTGGACCTAACAGCAGGACATGCCATGCTTTCACTCATGGATGGCTTTTCAGGATACAATCAGATAAAGATAGCACCAAAGGATCAACATAAGACAACCTTCACATGTCCATGGGGCACATACTGCTGGAATATAATGCCTTTTGGTCTAATGAATGCAGGAGCGACCTCTCAACGAGCAATGACCACCATCTTCCATGACATGATGCATACTATGATGGAAGATTATGTTGATGACTTACTAGCAAAATCACTCACCAGAGAAGGGCATCTCAACATATTAGGTAAAATATTTGATAGACTGGAACAATATCATGTTCGACTCAACCCAAAGAAATATGTCTTTGGAGTAACCTCTGGGAAGCTTCTAGGATACATTATCTCCACCAAAGGTATTGAGGTCGACCCAGCAAAGGTCAAAGCAATCATGGACATGCCACCTCCAAAGAACATCAGTCAGCTAAGGACATTACAAGGACGGCTACAATCCATCTAAAGATTCATTGCACAATTGGCAGATAAGTGTCACCCCTTTACACATCTGCTACACAAAAGTATTCGCTTTCAATGAGATGCCAGATGCCAACAAGCATTCCAGATACTTAAAGAATATCTCATGAATACACCATTGTTGATCCCACCAGATCCAAGCAGACCCCTGTTACTTTATATCTCAGCAATAAGTACAACATTGGGTGTACTACTAGTACAACATAATGCAGAAGGGAAAGAGTGTGTTGTTTACTACATTTCTCGCACACTAGTTGGCTATGAACTCAATTACACACCTATTGAGCGAGCTTGCCTAGCAGTAATCTTGGCAGCCACTAAATTAAGGCACTATTTGTTAACACACAAAGTACAGTTGATTACAAAGATTGATCCACTCAAGTATTTACTCAGCAAAGTAGCATTGACAGGCCGCTTGGCCAAATGGGTGATGATTCTAAGTGAATTTGACATCGAGTATGTAGACCCTAAAGCTATCAAAGGACAAGTTATTGCAGATCAGTTGGCCGATGCACCACTCATAGGCGATCATCCTCTCATTTCCAATTTTCCAGATGAATAGATATTCATGATCACTACAGCACAACCATGGAAACTATACTTTGATGGTTCGTATACTAGGCATGGCTCGGGGGCAGGCATTTTGTTAATCACACCTCAAGGTTACAGCATCCCGAAGTCTTAGAGGCTCACATTTCCATGTACCAACAACATAGCAAAGTATGAGGCCTTGATCATAAGACTCAGGCTAGTCGTACAATGGAAATTACAAGAACTACAAGTATATGGCGACTCCCAATTGGTCATTCGGCAAGCAACAGATGAATATCAGACCAAGGATGACAAACTCATGCCATACAAACAAATGGTGGACAAATTAAAGGCATCATTTACTACTATCACCTTTGAGCAGATACCAAGAGATCAGAATCGAGCTACTGATGCTATGGCTACCATCTCATCTCTCCTAGATCTTCCACAAAATTCAAGATGCTACGAGTTCTTGGTAGAACAAATTTGGATTCCCGCTTATGATATCCCTGAATTCAAGATGATATGTCACCTTATTGGTTTTGAATCCCCATGGTATGGTGAGTTCTACACCTATCTCCGTGATCACACCCTTCCTCCTAACCAATTGAATAACCAACGTAAAACCTTCATTCGCCAAACTGCTCGATATACCATTATTGTTTAAACCCTATACCAACGCAGTCTTGATGGTACTCTCCTTCGATGTCTAGAACAAGATGAGATAACAAAGGCCTTGGAAGAGGTACATGAAGGAATTTGTGGAACGCATGCAAGCGGTCCGTCACTAGACAAGAAACTCTTGCGCACTAGATACTATTGGCCATCTATGGAAAAAGATTCCTACTACTTTGTCAGAAAGTGCAAGAAATGCCAAGTTCATGGAGCCCTGATACATGCACTAGCACAAGAATTGCAACCAATCATGACACCATGGCCTTTTTGTCAATGGGGTCTTGACCTTGTGGGTAAAATTCATCCATCTTCATCCAACAGCCATAAATTTATTATTACCGCCACTGAATATTTCACAAAGTGGATCGAAGCTATTCCACTTACCCAAGTTACTAGCAAGCAAATTAGCTCATTCATCCTCAATTACATCATCTGCCGGTATGGTGTACCCATGTCCATCATCACAGATAACGGTCTTCCTTTCAAGAATCAAGATGTCCATGAACTCTGTGAGAAATTTCACATCCAACACCGCTTTTCCACTCCCTATTACCCACAAGGCAATGGTCAGGCTGAAGCATCGAATAAAAACATATTGAGGATCCTAAAGAAGATAGTCAATGATGTCAGTCATGATTGGCATCTTCAATTGAATCCAGCACTATGGACATATCGAACTAGCATTCGAACCCCTACAGGCGCAACTCCCTACTCATTGGTCTATGGTGCAGAAGCTATTTTACCTATTGAAGTTGAGATACCATCACTACAGGTTTTCTTTACACAATCTCATAGATGATGAAGCATGCAGAGTATCTCATCTTCAGGACTTAGAACTACTTGATGAGAAGCGACAAGCTGCATACAATCACCTCAAGGCCTATCAGCAGTGCATGAGCAGAAGCTATAATCATCGAGTTAGACCTCGTGCATTCGAGGTAGGTGATCTTGTTCTTCTAGAAAATCCTCATAACCAACCCAATCACGAACATCAGGGAAAGTTTGAATCAAACTGGCTGGGTCCATATGTTATCACTACTGTATTTGGGTCGGGGGCATATCAATTGGCTACTTTAGAAGGAGAACCGCTAGCAGATCCGATCAACAGCATGCACCTCAAACGGTTTTATACATAAGCTGCACAGAGCATCAGGCTCCCATATATACTGGCCAAAATACCAAAAACATCTAGATAAATGACCTAAGGAAACATATAAAAACATCAAAATAGTAAAGAAAAATCATGCATCCAAATGGTGAACAACCACTCCAGTGGCACCTTGGGTAAGTGCGATGGTGAAAACCTGGCAAATAAGAGCCACTCATAAAGGCTATGGCTCCATTGTCTTTTATACTTGTTGTGATCACAACCACACATCCATCCGTCCAAACCATGGCTTGTTATTAATCTGTAATCAAGAAAGTACTTCACGCGTCTTCCATCCCGCTTTTTCATAGTCATGTCTAAACTGGGAGCAATGCCCTTAACCTATTGATGGAAGTGGATTCTACATTGTTTTGTGATTCATTAAGTTCTTCATTCAAAACTATCTCGCAAAATCCAAAAACATTCAAAACAATCATCAAAATCCAAAAACATTCAAAACAATCATCAAAATACCAAAAACATTGAAAAACTATCTCACAAAATCCAAAAACATCAGAAAACATCAAAAATCAAACAGAAAAACATGGCAACACATTGTACATACTCATCCGAGAAGATACCACACAAGCATTGAAAAATTCTCGCACAATGACCACTTATCAATCAAACAAAACAATCAACATCAACACTCAAACCGATCTTCAGCAAGGATGCATCCTTCCTTACCAAAACAAAGACAAAATGACATTTTCTTTGACAAGAAAATTTTGTTTAAAGCTATCAGATACTTGGTTGATTTGTGAGTAATTCATTCGTTTATATATATCAGGTTCCTATAGCATTGTTTGTGTATCTTCTATAGATTGTTCCGATGAAGTTCTGGGGCATGTACTAATGGTGTCTACGTGGGAAGTTCACTAAGCTACATGATCTTATGCAAAATGCAGTCATAGATCACTATGGCTTGCTGACTACAACATATACCTCGACCATATGAGCATGAACCATTACCAAGGATCCATATTCTTTATTCTTTATGTACATACTATTTGCTTACAGGAACAATGCTCCTTCTTTAGTTCCTCCACATCCAATTTGGATAAAGGTTTTTATCTCTTATTACAGTATGAACTTGTCTTAGGATATGATCAGCCCAAGATCAAGGAGGGCGATCCAAGTCATGCATAAACGGAGATGATCCTTGTCTATTCTGCAAGCAATACTCAAGTCAACTTGACCCATTATATCAAGTTGTTTGTATTAACTTGCTATATCAAATCCATGTAAGAAATACTCTGGTCATCTTGAATCATTATGTCAAGATGCTTGTATTTTCTTCCAACATGTTAAAGCTCGATGATGAAAAATAAAGCACTATGAATCGTCATTTCATCCCATCTGCATATATATTGCATTCTGTTGCATATCGTCCATCCTTTCACTCATTCATATGTATGATTTTTGTATGCCAATATGAACAAAGTTAAAATGAGCAGCTATGTGCAAATTAAGTTGGTCTTGGATACAATCACGACCAAGTACTCTGATACATCATCAATGCATCATACAAAGTCTAAAATACCTTGCATTCATCATGGTCATATCATCATCATTACATTTAGTTGCATTTTGCATCAACTACATTTAATTTCATTTAGTTGTTTAAAATGCATATAGTTCATTATCATTTATCAAACATTTATATCATTGCATAAATCGGGATGTTTTTATTTATTCATATAAACCAATTGTCCCTGATTGTATTAGCCATTTACTATGCATTCTTTTAGTGTCAGTTATCAATTATCATTTTATCATCCTTTATTATCCTTTATCATTTATCGTTGCATCCATTCCTTTATCTATTCATTAGTTAAAAAGTGCATTCATTCATCCATTATTAAGTGTCTTATTATGCTCATTTTAGGATTCATTTACAATGCATTCATTATCCCTTTTTAATTGCATTAAGGTGCATCTATTAAACCATAAGTTGCATTATCATCACATTATCATTTTTACTTAATCATATTTAGGCATTTAGAATCATAAAACCATTTGTCTTCAAACATTGGTTCATACCATTTTATATATCCATTCTTTGTATGCATTCATTTAGACATCATCATATAAACATTTATACTTTACATTTGTTTATCCATATTTCATTCATCTAAAAACATCTAGATACATTTACATATATATAATCATTCATTCAAAATATTGTATTCATCATTACAAATATATCAAACATGAAGCACCAAATCCTATTCATAAATCATCATAAGCATACATCATCATCATGGCATTACATACATAAAGCATTACATCAAACAAAAAATGCACACATGTATAAACCTGTATTCATATGTCAGTACCCAACATCATAAATCATCATAAAAACATGCATATAGGAATCATCTCATAAATGCATACATATACACATATTTATCTAAGCGTAAACTCATAAAATCACCATCCTGCATAACATCCATACATATCAAATGCATATCATCAAAATATGGGATCTCATCATATATATCATCTCATATATTAGAGTACAATGAAGTCTACAAAATTGGCTACCAAGAGCCATCCAAGACATAGTCCAAAATAACAATATAAATACATATATGCAAAATTCTCTCTTAGATGCCGCTTTGATCAGATGCTGCACCACCATCGCCACCTGCTCCAGGACTAGTCCTTGCACCACTTGATCTATCTCCCCATGGAGGACCCATCAAACCCCCACTAGCTCCTGCATCCTCTGATCTATCCCTCCATAGAGGACCCATCACACCCCCATTGCTCTACATCCTCTGTGATCGCTCTGATCTGGCCTGCCGCATCTATGAATAGCTCAGTGCCTGCTGAATAGATGGTACCACCTGCTCATATAGGCCCCGCCAATAAGCCACCTCCTCACATGCTCTTCGTACCTCCCTCACCAATGCCTCTACAAATGGCCCCTGTCCCTGTGCTCCCTCCAAAACCCTCACTCTCGCCTGCAACTGGCTCAACTTGTCCATGGCCTGATCTCTCTCTCGTAGCACTATAGTCAGCTCTGACTCTCATGCAAATAGCAGCACATCCCTAGCTGCAACCTCCACCTCCAAATCCTCCACCTACACATCTCTAGCTACAACCTCCACCTCCAAATCCTCCACCTGTGTCTCGGCTGCTGTAAGTCGAGACTGCAAAAGTACTATCAGCCACTCCCGAATATCTCCACCCGCTCCCTCTCTTGTATCCATAGGTGCCTCACCTGTATCTCCCTCTCTAGTTGCTCCCTCCCCTATCTCCATAGGTGCCTCTCCAATGGCTCCCTCTCCATACCTCAGCCACCTAATCTAACTCCTCCCAGCATCAACGGCCCCTAAGATATCCATAGTGGCAATCTGCCTCTCCCTCTCCGCTGGACCCAACCACCTAAGCCACCTAATCCGCCACCTCCACCACCTCCACCACCTCCTCCTCCTCCTCCCCCACCTCCACCATCTCCTCCTCCACCTCCACCATCTCCTCTCCCTCCTCCACCTACTATCAGTCCTTGACCTCCTCCCCTCCTTCATCTCCATCCCCTCTCATCCTCAAAAGCAGGAATCGGCTCTGCTAGATCGAATATCTGCAGAATTGGATGAGCTACCATATACTGTGTATACTCATCTGACACCCCAGCATCCACCACCCTTGGTCGTATATCCCATGGCCTCGCCTGAAGCATCCAGAACTCTGCCAATGCCTGATCATATGGAAGTACTAGCCCCCATGCATATCTCTCTCGCACCACTCTGGCGTACTCCCCTGATCCCCTTGACAGTCCTTGCTGCCATCCAAACTGCCTCAGAACTCTGCCTAGCACCTATCTCTCTACATCGTAGGATGTCCACCCAATCAAAAATTGGGTCATAAATACATATGGCAAGGCCTCTGCATCATCCTCCTAGGGATCACACTCCAGATAAGGTCTCCAGATCACTGCATCAAGATCATCCAATGCCCATCACCACCACTCTAACTTCCCCAGGTGGGGCTGACTCATCATGCCACTGTACATGAACATGTAGGGCTGATCAACTGCCTAAAATCTCAGACTCACTGGTCGAGTCACCAGTAAGTGCTCCCATGCCCAAATGTGCAGCAGCATCACTCCTACCGCCAATGAGCCTCTCCCATGGTATGCTACCTCATGCAGCTCCTGATACATTTGCGCTAACATGCACGGTCCCCAGGCAAATTGAGTTCCCTCCGTCATCATCTTCTCTACAACCTGTCCCCATCCAACGGCCAGACCATGTGAGCACCTATCAGGACACAGAAGCCCTCCCACAATCCGAGATAAAACTACAGGCAATGGCTCGTACAATGTCGCGATCTCCTCCCAGGCTATGGAGCCATCATCAATGAACATGTCCTCATCAAAGAATCGCTGCACTGCTAGAGTCCCCCATGATCTATCATATGTGACTAAGTCACCCCGAATGGGAATATGAAGGATATGCCACACATCCTCCAAAGTCACTGTCATCTCCCCCTGTGCTAGGTGAAACATGCACGTCTCACTATGCCAGCACTCTGCCAAAGCTATAATCAAACCATGATTCATCCGAATCATGGGCATATGCATCACATCGTATAGCCCAGTCGCTGCTGCAATGCAATCAATCTAGACCTTTGTCAGCCGATCCCGTAACCCCTGTGTCGCTGGATGTCTCTCACGTAATTGTAACACGCGTAGATCCTCCTGCACATGGGCATCAATCAATCATCATCAGTTGTTTTGTTTTCAAACTTTCTTAAGTTTAAACCTAGACTATCAACATATACTTTGATCAAGTATCTTCGGGTCTCAACAGGTAAGCAATCATGGCACACCTAGACTTCAACAAGCATTTATCCTAAATGACCTAAGTCTCATCAGGGCTGCTATGGTTCAAAACAACTCTCACTTCACATCCCTTTCTCATCCATCATTGGCATTGGGAGATTTTTATTCACACAACCTAGGGCATCTATCTTCCTCAACAAAAGCGCTACTTCCTAAAAAATAGTGCTAAACCCCTCACAATAGTGCTAAACCCCTAACAAAAGTGCTTAATCAACCCTACAAAAGCACTAAAATTACAAAAGTGCTACAAGACCTATGCAATAGCGCTGCTTAAAGACAAAAGTGCTCAATTGACCCCTCAATAGCATTCAACAAACAATAGCACTTAAACATGCACACAATAGCGCTAATATTTTTAATAGCGTTCAAACAACAGCACAATAGCGCCATTATGACACAAAAGCGCTAGTTAATTGGACAAAAGTGCCAAAACATAGTTTTAGCGCTATTGTCCTGACTCAACTTGGACTCAGCAAAAAACATGACAAAAATGCGTACCGTTGGTTTGTAGTCATCTAGTTGATGGAATCGACAGACTCGCTCAAAACGGTGCTCTGCAATAGGTACCAGCATCCTGACTGCTGCTCGCTCCTCTAAAACGTCACTATCAGAGCTCTGGTTTCATACTAGTCGCGGTAACAAATGATCCTGTTTTCACCCCTTTTTGCCCATATAAACCCTTCGCCGTCACCGTAAATTTCCCCCGCTCACCGCCGTGGTCCCCGTGAACTTCCCAAGCCTCCCATTTCTCCATATTACCTCTGATTTCTTCTATTTTTCACCCGCGTTGCTAGATTGTTCTCTTCTACCACCCTACCAATTTTCATTCTTTTTCGAGATATCGTTCGATTTTTTTGAAATTTTTTGGCCCATCTCTCGAGGGGGCATACCACCCACTAAATTAACATTTATGGGGCATATTCTTCACACCTATTTTTCTTTCTTTAAAATGATGTGATAAACTGCACCGTCTCAAAGAGGGGCAAATGTAGTCACATAAATCTGTCCAGTTTAATTAAATGAATATTTGCTATTTATTTGATTAAAAATCCACTAGCCATCAGTTAATTAAATTAATATTTAATTAATTCATCTTCAAAACATTCTCCTATTAATTAAATAAATTATTCAATTTATTTTAATTCATTCATTCAACCAAATTCACAAATCAATTAAATGAATAAATCATATTTATTTCATTTAATCCCCTATTCCTCTTTTAAATAAATTAAATAAAACATTTATTTAAATCATTTATCCCCCCCACTTGCATTTTCCTACAAATGCAACTTGCACACATTTATTGAAATAAATTAATTTATTTTAATTAAAATCCTATTTTTCCTCACCCACCAAATCCACTTGCATTCCTAAACCCCCTTCTAGATTATTCTAAGCCCTTCCTAATTAGCCTAATCCATCCCCTAATTATTGTCACATTCCTAAGCAACTTGGAGTCACTTCTCAAAGACTTTAAAGTCTTTGAAAAGCATTTAATGCTTTGCGTGTTCAACAATTTAACCTCCAAAGTCTTCCAAAACCACTAATCGCTCTTACATGACCATTAATGGCTCTTACATAACCATTTATGGTTATTTCAACTTACACTCATGTGTCTCCTCAAGCATTTATTTCTTTGACCATGGTTATCCCTTTTGCCTTTGCACAAGAGTTTATCCATTGGATAAAAGCTTTATTCTTTGAATAAAGAATTTATCCATTCAACTAACCTTGACCTTAACTTTCAAGTTAACCTTCAGGTCATGTCAAGCATTTAATGCTTATTCCCTCTCCTCTCAACCTATCTCACATTGACACTTGTCATCCTTGGATTGGGCTGAAAGCCCTCACATGGATTGAATATCATTCAATCTCGACCCTTGTTGAGATTACTCAATCTCAACAATCCATTGCTCCATTTTTCCTATAAATAGAGCCCATTTCTTCATAATCCAGATCCTGAAAAACTTGTATGCATTTAACCTATAGTGAATTTTAGAGAGCATTTAGCATAAATAACTAATATATTGTTATCTTGGACTAAAATAAATCTTAATTCTTTTTCATAATATGTTTTATTAGTTTGTTTTACACTTGCATAGCATAAGCTTGAGATCATTTACAATCTTGAATCTCCATAAGCATCCATAGTGCAAAAAGCTACTGAGAGCTACAATATTTTGGAACTTGGAGAGGAGAGGAACAAGGAAGGAGAAACTACTAGCATGGTAGAGAGCATTTGGAGGAGCTTAGTTGCTTTTTGTAGATTCCTTAAGCTTTCTTTTTGCTTAGTAGTGTCTTTCTTGATATGCTTGCCTAGGATAGTTTTTAATTTATGATTTTCTAACATCTAACAATCAACTCTTGTTGTTTCTTGTTTAGGTGTTTGTTTATCCTAACCTTGTCCTTTTTGTAGAGCATCAGATTATAATGAAACCTTTGCACCTGTAGCCAAAATTGAAGTAGTAAGACTGTTTCTTGCATTTGCAGCTCACAAGAACTATAAAGTTTATCAGATGGATGTAAAATGTGCATTTTTGAATGGATATCTTGAAGAAGAAGTTTACATTGAACAACCTGATGGATTTTCATTAATAGATGATAAGGATATGGTTTGGAGGTTAAGGAAAGCTTTATATGGATTGAAGCAAGCTCCCAGAGCTTGGTATGCTAGACTGGATAAATATCTTTTAAATCTTGGATACACAAAAGGTAATGTTGTTAGTAATTTGTATTACAAAATCACCAATGATTATATTTTGGTTATTGAAGTATTTGTGGATGATATCATTTTTGGAGGTGAAGAGGAGTTATGTAAAGACTTTGCTAACAAGATGCAAAAAGAAGTTGAAATGTCTATGATTGGAGAGATAAAAAAAATTCTAGGTTTGCAGATTTCTCAAACAGATAAAGGTATATTCATATGTCAAACAAAAAACTTGAAGGAAATCTTGAAGAAATTTGGAATGGAAGACTCCAAACTGGTAAGCACTCCTATGACTACAATTGATAAATTGACATTAAAGGATGATTCAGCTCCTATAAATCCAAAAAGGTACAAATCTATGATTGGAGGGTTACTGTATTTGACACAAACCAAACCTGATATAATGAATGCATTGTGTATTGTTTCTAGATTTCAAAGCAATCCTAAAGAAAATCATGAAAGTGCAGTAAAAAGGATTTTTCGGTACCTACAAGGCATGACAAATCTTGGTTTATGGTATCCTAAGGATGAAAATTTTGGGTTATGTGCATATATAGATGCAAATTGGGTAGGAGATGTGGATGACAGAAAGAGTGCCACTGGCGGTGCATTCTTTCTTGGCAAAAGATTAATTTCATGGATCAACAAGAAGCAAACTTGTACATCATTATCTACATCATAAGAAGAATATGTTGCAGCAACAACTAATTGCACTCAAGTATTATGGATTAAGAAAATGTTGAAGGATATCAAGGTAAAATGCAAATAACTGGTAATTATTCATTGTGATAACTCAACAACAATAGATATATCAAAGAATCCAGTATTTCACTCTAAAACAAAGCATGTTTCTATTAAGTATAATTTTCTGAAGGAAAATGTTGAAGCAAATGAACTGAGATTGGTTTATGTGAATACTAAAGAGCAAATTGCAGATATTTTTACAAACCCTTTTCCTAAGGAAACATTTGAATATCTCAGAGAGAAGCTTGGGGTAATCACCCCACTGATAGAGACTTAAATGATGAATATTGGCATCAAACCGGAAAGGACTAACAGAAAAATATTTTTTCGGCTTTGATGAAGGAGAGCTACTACTCAGGGGGAGTAGTTAGCTGTATGTTATGTTATGTTTTGATTCTTAACTGCTTTGGCATTTGATGTCAAAGGGGGAGAGATGTCTATGGAAAAACATTGTACTTTGAAGATTGGGGAGAGATGTATTTTTGGTTTTGGTACAAAACTTTGTATTGATCTATTTTGGGAGATTGTTGGTATTTGGCATTCTGTTTTTGGCACTTAGATGTTTTTCCATCTAGTGTTGCCATAAATTTCAAAGGGGAAGATTGTTGGTATTATGGATGACTTCGTCATGTGTTGCATTGGTTTTGTCATTGATGTCAACACTTATCTTTCTGGAGGTCTACATTGTTGATTTGGCACTATGGTTATATTGGCTTGTTTTTGAACCAACACATTGTCATCCCGACATGGATATTGGCTTATGCACAGTCACCGGTATATATTTCACCAACAGCTCAGGAAGTTGATGATGACTTGTTATCATCTAGAGATCATTTGGTTATGTCAAAGATATGGATTGGATGTTTACATTTGGTGTTTTTCTTATTGGTCTGATCAGGTTCACATATTTGTGTTTACCGACAGATAGGTCTAGGTTATGGACCGGTACAAGATATCATGTTCTAGATTAGCACGACACATTTTGGAAATGGTTTATTGATTGGATAATGTGTAAATGTATTGAGGCCGACATATTGTATTGCACTGAGACTTATTTGTAATTGATTTAAATGTAATATCTTTAGGGAGCCGACCTAATGATGAGGTCTTAGGTTTTGTATAAATAATTGTAAGATCTTATTGAAGATCAGAGTGAGTGTGTGTGAATATTAAAGATCATTATGAAGAGAGAAAATAAGCATATCCTTGTGCGAATCACACAGATATTATTTGAAGGTTGAAGGAAAGGTTATGAAGGTATTTGGCACTCATGGTCAGAGCTTAAACCAGTACTGAATCCAACATTGCAGATGCTATACTGAAGCAGTAAATTGTTATTGGATTTAACCATCCAATTGTAGTTAGTGTGACTCCTATTTTGTGATTGGAGCAGTGAGCTCTAGTCGGTTGGCCTTTTTTGCATGTGCAAACCCCATTATTCACTTACTATCAGCAGTAGTATCATCTGATTGTGGGTAAGGTTTCCCACTGTGATTTTTCCCCTTACAGGGTTTCCACGTCAAAATCTCTGTGTCATGTGTTGTGGATGTTGTTTTCCTTTCTGTTTCATGCATTAAGTTGTACCGGTATTAATATAACTGTTAATCTATTTTACTAGCACTGGGTTTTAAGTTGGAATAATTTGTTTTGGGTTATAATTTATTGACAACTAATTCACCCCCCCTCTCAGTTGTCCTTCCCGGTTCCTAACACAGGTGTGGTGTTTGATTGTGACTGGAAATGTTTATTTTAAAACACACATAAAACACAATAGGCAAAAAAATTTGGATGGATCTGACACAAAATTAGAGTAAAATTCTAAATGGGGCCTAGATTAGTCTAAAATTATCAATGGTCTCGATAAATTTGAAAACATTCATAAGCATGTGCATCCTAGGCTAGAAAGAGGATACTACTTATTGGTTCCCTACTTGAATAGATTCATATAATGATACAAATAAGACAACTAGAGATATTGGTGACACTTGCTCCCCTCCATGGCATGAGAACACCAAATCTCTTACCCTTAAGATCTGGAGATCTTATGAATCAAGGAATTTCCTGTCTCTAGAATGAATCATATGTGTGTTGTAGAATTATATGTCAATCCAATTAAATCCTAAAACACATCAATGAGACTAAATGTTGCAAAAAAATTAATAAAATGAAACTCAAATTCAACCTTCTTATGAGCATCCCATTATCCTCTATCTCCAAGGATTTATTCAGCCATGCTTGCTCTCAGATTTATGCACTTGTGGCTTTCAAAATGACTATCTAGAGAATGAGATTGAATTGAAATGCAAGAAATTCTTCTTACAATGCTAGATGAGATGCAATTTTTATCTACATGATGTTGAAAATGATTTATTGATCTAAGCTAAAAAAATAAGATATTATATGCTATGCTATGAAATGCTTAAATGATGAATTCTTGTGCAAAATGAACTCTTAGCTAAGACCTTTATTTGTACAAATGAGGGGTTATTTATATATTTTCCAAGGTTCATGTCCTAGGTGGAAAAGATAAATGGTTGAGATTTGATTTGAGAAAATGAAGGGTTGGAAATGGAGTAGTTAGAGATAAAACTGGATCATGTTTCCTTAAAGGGGAAACAAAGGCTATGTGGAGGATGGAGAGGAAAAATGGAATGTCATGTCCTTAGTTAGTGCAAATGCCAAGTGTCCCTCCAAGTTTGTTGAATTGGTTGAAGATATCTGATTATATAAATATTTAAGAATATTTAATTCAAGAGACACATGCTGATGTGGCAACTCTGTTGTGAATGGGAGTCTCAAATTGGTTGGTTGAAATATCAATCAGATTGCATTTGGTACCTGCAGGGATCAGTTTGATGTAACTTTGGATCTATTTGGGTGACATCAGTGATTAGTTTGACAAGACTTTGAAGTAGTCTGGGTGACATCAGATAGAAAATTGCTCTTGATGAAGTCACATTCTTGTCTCACTGAACTCGCAGGTCACAATGATAGAGTTTCTTGATTTTGGTGAGACGTTGTAGTGATCTTGGTGAAAATACCATTTCAATGTGACTTTGCAGTTCGACAAGACCCTTCAAGCCAATAGCCAAAGTTGCATTATCATGGTGGTGAGATAGGTTTCGGTGAGACTTTAGAGTGGTCTTGGTGAAAGAGACCATTTTCATGTCATGATTGGTTGGTCTTGCTGACGAAATTCCCATGTTTTTATGACATTAGAGTTCGACGAGACAAATTGAGCAAATAATTCAAGTGATGGATATCTCATATCAATAAGACATTTGAGAAGTGTTGGGGACATGATAAGATATAGATGAGACATTTGATGAGTCTTGGTGACATGATATAATTTTGATGTGACATCAGTGTTCACCAAGATTTGTCAAGGAGATTAACAAAGTCATGCTCTTAGGCCGACAAGCCAATTTAGATGAGATATTGGGTTAGTCTTGGTGACAAAGCTATTTTTTGATGTGATATAGATGTTCGGTAAGACAACTCAAGGGGTCAGCCAAAGTGATTTCCTTTTCCAATAAAGGCCATATCGGTGAGACTGCACGTGTGTCTTGGCGACAAGCTAAGATTTTCATGAGACTTTGAAGTTTGGTGAGACATGTTAAGGAGATTGCAAAAGTCTTAACTCTCGCCGATAAGCCATGAGATGAAAAGGTGGGGACCACGTTTTACCTATGCTGACCTTGCTAAGATATCTAATAATGATTGATTAGACTTTATGATTGGTCCAAGCTAGAGATTCATTGTGAAATCCTCTCAAGCCTATTTTAGGTGTATGCAATATGCGTGGGGTGTCTTTGGAGGTTTGACCTCTCGCACCAGCAAGAAAAGGGTTTTGGAGCACCAGCAAGAAAAGGGTTTTGGAGCTACTAAAAACACTGGTTCATAGTAATTCTTTGAGGAGAAAGATCATAATATAGATTCTCAAACAAAGCTAATTAAAGCTCTAACAAACCCTATAAAGAGAAACCCTGACATAGGTTGCACTCTAGCCATATAGACCCCTTGTCAAAGCCTTTTATATAGCATCCCAAAGAGAAATACCACTCAAGAATCACTAAGAGGTAAAAAATCCCCAAAGCTTTTCAAATAGCATAATGGGGCGATGAAATCCCCACCGAATAATTCAATAATCAAAGAAAAAGTGAGTATCTTTGTCACCTTTCTCTTACATTTAGGATCCTGAAGGAAAGTGGAGAGGATACTTGGTGCAACAATGGATCGACCCTATAGAATGCAAGTGCATAAAGCACAAAAATACATTTGGATTAATTTTAAGCACCAAATAAAATGTGATTAAAGCTAAAATAAGACAATATGTGTCAAAATCATAGTTTGTTCTATATCAAATATCGTGAGTAGTTTCATAGCATGGTCTTTGACAAGCGAGAACAAACTGCACAAAATTGTTAGTACACCAAGGATTAACCTCAAAATCAAAATAAACTAAAAAAACTATTCTAGAATAACAACTAATGGACTAACACACAATTAATCAAACTAAGAATCTAAAAAAAATTAACTACAAAGACACACTAGAAAAGAAAAACAAACTAACAAATCAAACCAACTACTAAACAAAAACAACTAACAAACAATTAAAAAAACAAACCATACTAACCTAAACACCAACTAACAAACAATAACAAATATGAAATAAAATACTAACAAACAAAACCTAACTCACACAAACACTAACTAACAAAACAAAACCAAAGGCATTAACAAAAACCAAACAAAAACAAAAAAAATACTAACAAACTAAAGACTAAACAAAACTAACAAAACCACTAACAAATACTAAATTAATTATTACTACTAACACACTAAACAAATAAACTAACAAATTAAGACACACAACATAGTAACAAACTAACACAAAAACTAACAAGACACTAAACTAAGAATATTCTAAACAAATAAAATACTAAACAAACAAACAACACTAAACAAACAACACACTAAACAAACAAAACACTAAACAAACACCACACTAAACAAAACAAAACAAAACACTAACAATAACTAATACTACCAACAATACTAACAAAGACACCAAACTAATACTAACAACTAACAAAACACACCAAACTAATACTATCAAAACAACAATGATTAACAATGAAACTAACAACACTGCTAACAAAACAAAAACTAACAACTAACACTAACTACAGAGACTAACAACAAAACTAACCTACAAGACAAAACCCAACAAATCAAAACTCAAGCACAACAAAAAATAACTAAAACAAAACACAAAAGAACATCAAGATTGCAAAAAATGCACAAAATCAATATGTTAAAATGACTTTAAACAAAGGCACATTAACTATTTTATGGACAACAAAAAACATGAATGCAAAGATAAAATACGTGAATGCAAGACAATGTTACTATCTTAAGACTGCAAAAAATGTGGAGCATAGACAAGCACAAAACCCTATTTAAATGACTGCAAAACGTGGGCATAGAGAAAACATACAAATTTGTTTGAAAGAATGCTCAACATGGAGCAGACACAAGGCACACAAACTATTTGATTTAATGCACAATAAAATATGGACAAAGCATGAGTTGTTTGATAGGATAGACAAGGTATATGGGCTACAAGAATGGCAATGTGGGCTGCATAGACAATATGTGGAAGCAGAGGCAATGCAATGATTGTTGGATTCACCCAAAATAAACCTATTGAAATAGATTTTGTAGGCAACATGGGTAACTAGATCAAAGGTATGACGAAGGAAATAGATATTTGTATTAGAGATTCAAATTTATTCCAACATCACAACAATGAAGTACCTACCAAAGAAAACACACATGTAGAATGAAATAACTATCTAACACACAAATGCATTCAATGGATTTCTGACTCCATTAACCTCCTATCAGCTAAGATGCTGTGTTTGAAAATAATTTCTCTAAGCAATTTGCACAAGAACCTATGGAGAATAAAGATTTAAAATATGAATGTAAAATCAAAAATCTGCAAAATGGATGTGATTTGGATGTTATCAATCAATTTTCAAAGAAAAAAATCCAAGAGAATGAAAAGGCAAGAATATGAAAATACAAGAGAGATATAAAAAGATGCCAGTCCTAGAAATGAGAGGGGAAAATAGATTTTATAGATGTCCTCGTGGGTGGATCCAAGAATCAGGATAAATGTGGAATAAAAGAAGTGATATGGAGTTTCAAATGTTTATCCCAGTTTGACTAAGTGGATGTGGTTTATTAAAGTGAAAGAGGATAAATAGATGATGAAGCGGATACAGGGGATTCTTTATTAAATGGATTTAATGAAATGATAGAAAATATGGAAAATGTTATTAGAGTGAAGAATAAGAAATGAAATAAGAATATTATTATGAAATAGAAAATAAGTAATTAATAAATAAATAATGCATCCACATATTGATAAAAACATTAGGACCATTAGAGGAAATTTTAATATATCTACAAGGTCCACATGTGACACACATCTTAAATGACTTGCATGCACCGGTCATTTTCAATCCTCCACCTCACTCTTTGACCAAGCGTTCTCACACATGTGTGAGGACTCTCTTCCCCACAAGAGCCACTCTAAACTTTCCTTTTCCATCTATTTGTCATTTCCTCATCTCTATCTCTCTTTGACTTTGCCACTTTTGTCTCCACTTGTCACTAATAGAATTATAAAGCATTGAGAGGGGTGTGAATCAGTGACAACAGAAACAATACTACTTTAAACACTGACTGATAGATATACTTAAACACTATGTATGCAATCCAAAATAATATTAAAGCATCCACAATATGTAAAACATCCACCATAACACAAGTGTTTATATGTGGAAAACCCAGATGGGAAAAACCACGATGAGATGGGACTCGCAAGTTAACTATCTGTAGTAATAGGTAACTAACTAATTAAGGTCTACAAAAGTGCTCTGCTAGGAGTGAATCCTGTTAAAGATCCCAAAGCTCTATTAGGAGCTATACCCTGTTAAAGGTAGTACCCTGTTAGGAGTAACCTTAGTAGAGGATTTCTGAATCCAAACTAATGGATCACCTTATTAAAGGATTTGTAAAATGAATCTTTTTAGAGCTTTCCCAGTTAGGGGATTTGATTGTTTTAGTGATTAGAAACAATAGGTGTGTGATCTAGAAGTAGCACAACTTTCTTGAATAGATCCTCTTCTGTGCACTCAAAATTGCATCACCAACATATTTTGCAATGTCTTCAACAACTTAACACCACTATCCTCACATCAAATCATCTCATATCATATCTTTAAAATAGTTCATCATAATGTCATTATATAGACATTTAGATTTCATGTCAGCTTAGAAATTATATCACAATTTCCTAGGTGCAATGTATCTGGACAATCAAACATAACTCATCATAAATTACCACCAAAATTGTCAGTTAGGGGTAACTCATCACGACCGGTGATAACCCATCACACAATCAATGAATACCAGTTAGAGTTAACCATTGTCAACATTTAAACCGATTTTCCTCCATTTGCTTCTTTGGTGGTCTCTGCTCAATATCCAAGTTGGTGTCAAGTCATTCCTGCATATAAATCAGTTGTCTACATGTACCGATTGACATTATCTAAACCATCATAAACTAAACTTCCAATACCAGTTGTAATACAAGTGACTTTAGAAGTAATACTGGTAGACAATGTGAACATGTGTGTGTGCATACATGTTCCATCAATGACAAGTTAGCTTATAAATTATATCTTAATTTCCTAGGTGTAGTGTATCTAGACAATCAAACATAACTCATCACAAATTACTGCCAAAATTATCGGTTAGGGGTAACTTATCATGACTAGTGATAACCCATCACACAATCAATGAATACCGATTGAAACACTGATACTGGTTCGAGTTAACCACTATCAACATGTAACCAATTTAACTCCATTCACTTCTTTAGCGGTCTCCATTGAATCTCCAATTTGGTGTCAAGTCATTCCTGCATATATTGGTTATCTACATGTACCGATTGACATTCTCTAAACCATCATAAACTAAACTTCCAATATCGGTTGTAATACAAGTGACTTTAGAAGTAATATCGGTAGACAATGTGAACATATGTGTGTGTACATGTTCCATCAATGACAATATATGAATTCATTCATTACAATCATCATCAATCCAACAATCTCCCCCTTTGGTATGGATGACAACACTTAGAAAATTTAACAACATTACAGCTAAGTGTGCTTACAAAAATTGTACAAACATATTTCTACTCCCCCTTAATAATACATACAATTTTTTCAAAACACATACATATTTCTACTCCCCCTTTGACAACAATGCCAAATTGAAAATTAAAATACATATATATATATATATATATATATATATATATATATATATATATATATATATATATATATATATATATATATATATATATATATATATATATATATAGAAAATTTTGCATCAAATGTTTACATATACAAAAACTTAAAAGTCTATATTAAGGAGTGTTCACTTCAATTTCCAAGAAAATGTCATTGAAAGTAATCTTCATTTGAGAAAAATCATTTTCCCATGTTTCTAGTAAAGTTTCAGTGATCTCGATGGTTGTCATAATCTGTGCAGAAAATTCTCCATTGCATCAATTGTACTCATCTCTAGAGTCACCAAAACTGCTTCTGCATCCTTGTATACTCGTTGCAAGATGTCCACTTTAGGTCTCAACTGGTTCTTTAGTTCTTTCAAGGATAGGAGTCTCTTAGCCTATTCATAATCATAAACATCTAACTGGTTTTGCAAATCATCCATAAATTTGCCAAAAGCTAAGACTGAGTTCTATAAAGGTATGTAGGCATTACATATCTTTGCCAATTCCAGTTCTATCTTTGTTCGCTTCTTAACTATATCAACATAAAAAAATGAAACATTAGATGTGTAGGCTAGAATTCTATCTCCTATCTCAATAGCTTTTCTCAAAAGATCTTTGTTCAAGGATAAAGAAATCTTCCCTATATCAATGTCTTTCATTATTTGTTCATCTCTTTTCTTCTTGTAGGTTTTCTCAGCTATAGTCTAAGTTGCTTCCTCAAGAGATTTGAGTTGATCAGAAGCATCAACAACCAACTGGCCAAGATTGTCAATAGGAGTTGACAAGTTCCCTATAACAGTCTCTGATAGAAGACTTGACAAAATTTCTACAACAGTTTGGATTTTTTTGGCTTCCTTCCTCTGTTTCTTAAGCCTCTTCTTCTATGCTCTGGATTGCATCACAGTTGCAATTTCCAATAATTTTGATGCACTCATATTGTCAACATCTATAGGCCCTTTGATTCCAAATGAGTCATCATCATCATCATCCTACTGCTTGACTAATGCCTTTTTTGGTTCAACAAACTTCTCCTTCTCAGTTTTGTCTTCCTCTTGTTCTTTCTCCTTTTCCAGTTCAAAGGACTTTTCTGAAACATTTTCTGTAGGTTTCTCCTTGGTAGCCTCTGAAACCGGTGGGAGTTGTGATTTCAGTGGTTGATCTTTTACCGGTGGGGGTGGAATATCCACACTTGGTTGAGTTGCCAGTATATCTATTGTATTAACCTATGATTCAGTAATTACAGGTAGCTTCTTATATGGTTCAATAATATTCCTAGATAGATCAATGGTATCCTATATGTCATCAACAAAAATTACCAATTGGGAATTGGTGTCATCCTTCTTCTTGATAGGATAGACAATATCAGCTTGTAATATTTCTTCCTCATCCATTTTTGGTCCTTCATCAGTATCTTGCTCATTAGCCTGTTGGGACTCTATTAGTTTACACATTTTCTAAATGTCCCTTGCTATCTGATGAGTCTCAACTTCAACATATTGCATCTTTCCACTTATTAGCTTTAATCTCCTTGACTTAAAAGGAAATTGTGTTTTGTGTTTATCAAGCAATGCAATTAACTCATCTTTAGACAAATCAGGAAAATATTGAGTAAACACATTATCAATAATTTCTTTTTCTTTCTTCACAACTTCTTCCCATTTATTCAAAAGAATGAAATATAAAGAATTAGAAATATCCTTCTTAAGATCGTGAGGTAATCGATTATAATGACACAAATAGGTGATTACCTATTGAACAATTTGTTCCTTCTGATCTTCATTGAATGAATCAAAACATTCTTTAACATTATCAAATCTATTCCTTCCCAATGTATTTATTGTTCTCTCAAAATCAGTCATAGGCTTGTAAGACAAATCTTTGATGGGAATACTCTACTGAGATGTGGCTTCAACTAGTTTGGACTTCTTGCCAATTGCCTTTACCTTCTTTGGCTTCTCTTCAGTGTCAGTATCATCAGATTCTGCTTGAAGAATCAGTTGCTGACCTCTTTTCTTTGTTGTAGTCTTCTTATTTATGTATACCTTAGGTGCCGGTTCCTTTTTGACTTGGACACTTCATGTCACTCTAGTTCTTGTTGACACCGAAAGCGCTTGCTCAGCCTTTTTCTTTTTCCCTTTACCACTGTTGAGTGGAGCACTACTGGTTTCAGCTTTTGCAATTTGCTCCTCAACAATATCCAGTCTTTTCTTCTTCTTGTCCACTAGAGATGCCAATAGGTTATTGGCATAACCAATCAATAAGTCATATTTGACTTCATAACTCATGTCTTCCATTTCATCTTCTCTTGGTTCAATAGCTTCCATCAAACAAAAATTAGTGGTGATTGTGAAAATGATGTCCTTAGCAAATGTTTTCACCACATCTTCAGGTAGCCTCACCCTCATACTCATTTTCTTCTAAAATTCATTGAAGTACTTGTTCATTGCAGCAGAGAAAGTGTTCTTAACAACCTTAATGTTGTTCTTGATCTAAGCAGTTATCGGTAGGTCTTTAGACCATTCAATGTCACCAATTCCTGGTATGAAATTCTGAAAGTAAGAGAATAAACCAATCAATAACTAACCAAATTTGAACTTATGATTGTTGTCCTTCTTAATTGACTGTAGATTCAACATTAATTGTCTCCTTATGGACTCACATAGGTCATAATTTGCATTCTTAACAATCATTTTATAGGTTGTATGCACTGCTGCAGATGGCACACTGTTCAATCTACTGGAATAGAATATCCTGTAGCCTAAACCATAGTATCTAGTTTAACCGTTGGGTCCTTAATCTTGTTAATAGAAAATGCATGCCCATTAGAGGTAGATGAGGTTAAAGTGGTTACAGTCTCTTTAGAAATTTGCCTCAGCTTGGAAACTTCACTGGTTGACTAAAAACCAGTCACACCATGGATAACTTCCTTGGTTATAGTGTGTGTCCTTTCCAGATACATATTCTCACCATGATGATGACTTAGAATGATTCTGATGTGTTCCTCTTCAAAATCTTCAAGAAAATAAGTTGCATTATGAAAAACCTTCTCATAAACCCTAATATACTCAGGTTGAATCTTTCTGCTCTTATCACAAAGGGATTTCAATTGAGAATAAATTGATAGTGATCCTAAATCTTCAACTTTACAATCAATATAGCTAGGCAAATCACCTTTTACAATGACACTGTCAGAAACTTGAGATAAATCATTGTAAGACACTATTCGTTCGGATTCCACAACCTTCATAGGCTCTAATGTGATCATTAGTCTCTCTACTTTCTTAGATAATGAAGACATTAAGGTAAACTTGATTCAAAAAGGGATTTACAAAGAAATACCTTAATTCTCAAGCGTAGCCTCGGTTACCGGTTGATTACTCAAATGCACACTAGTTCAACCTTCACTAATCTTTGAATCAGCTTCAATCACGCAGTTCATAGTACAAATTCATCTAAGAACAACTAGCAAATCTCTCTTTGCTCTACAAGTGCTCAAGAGTTCTCTTTCAAATGCATTTAGGGTAAAAATAACATAGTAAAACTGTATTTTATCCTTTTTACCTACTGCATTAAATGCTCGACCGCTAGGGTTACAAACCCTAATACACTGCTTGATGATACATTCAATATTAGCAGGTGTAAAACTGGTTGATAAACTTTCAAAAAACTGATTGACAAAGATATCAAGATTTCATACATAATAACTCAAAAATGCAAACTCTCTTACCACTCATCTTTCAAGGGGTTTAGAAAGGTTTACCGCTATTCTCCCCTTAGCCCTATTGAAAGACTCAATTCAGCAGTGCAGGATTCTCCACACTGGGTGAAGGATTAGGTTCTTCTATAGCTATATCATCACTCTTCTTTTTCTAGATTCGGTTCATCTCTTCTCTGGTTTCCTCAATATTTACCTTCTTCTTACCTTTCTGATCTACAAAATGATTAACCGGTTTGTTCTTCCTGGTTCTATAGAACTTCACAATGTGTCCTAGTTTATGACAATGATAGCAAGCCATTCTAGATGATCTCCAAGGTCTTGCATTGCCTCTTCTAGTTCTCCTTCTACAATTCATATCTACATGACCATAATTGTTACAAATGGTGCAAATGACATTAGTTACCTTTTCCATCTCAAATGGACTAAACCGGTTGACATATGGTCTCTGCCAGTTCATGTTACCTTGATTATCATAGGTTCTCCAGTTACCATTAGGTCTTGGACTCATGTGAGGTACTAGATTATTTGTTCCATATTTACATTCAACTGATCTATGTCCATACATATTTCATGTATAACATGACCTTAAAATCTCCTAGATACATACCTAGTATTTGCATTGTAGCCTGTATTCTCATTGGGTCTGTTTCTACACACATATGTTGTATGTCCACGTTTATGACAGAAAAAGAAAACAGGTTTAAAAACTTTCTTACCGGTAGGCTTGTTAGTCTTAGGAGTAGTTTTGTCCTTGTGAATGTTTCTCTTTGTACCATAAGACTCTCCTTTCTCAGATGTGTTAAAGCCTAGTCCAGTTGTATCACCTTTCATCCTCTGTGATTGGATCTACTCATCCAACATAGAAGAACTTTTATTGAACTTTTCCAGCTTTCCATTAGCCTCAATGAGTTCTCTTGTAAGATCTTCATTGTGTTTTGTAAGAGTCTCTCTTAAGGATGATGCCATTTCAAGATCTAGCTACAAAGCCTCTTTTTCTTCTTTTTTAGCATGCCAATGTTCATGCAAGATTGCATTATCTTGTTTGATCTTAGCAATCTCATGATCTCTTTCTTTGACAAGCTCTTCAGCTATCCTCCTAGCTTCCAACTCTGGACTCATGTGGATAGTTAGGACTTCTAACTCTCTTCTCAGATTTAGCTTTTCACCGTTCAATGTTTCAACTTCTTTAGCTAATGCATCAATGTTAGCTTCATCTGAAGAACTCTTATTAGATATTTTCAATAGTTGTTCAGTTAGCTCTCTCCTTTTGACTTGTGAAGCTTTAAATCTAACCCTTAGGGTTTCAAGCTCTTCCTTGGTAGCTTCAAGTACTCTAGCCATCTCAAAGTAGCTCATATCCCCCATGGTGGCTTTAGGATTTCCTTCCAAGTGATTAATCCTTAAAGAAGTTAGGCTCTAATACCAATTGATAGACTTATAAAGAACTGAGAGGGGGGGTGGATCAATGATAGCAAAAACAATACTACTTTAAACACTGACCGATAGATATACTTAAACAGTATGCATGCAATCCAAAATGATATTAAAGCATCCACAATAAGTAAAACATCCACCATAACACAAGTGTTTACATGTGGAAAACCCAAATGGGAAAAACCATGGTGAGATGGGACTCACAAGTTAACTATCTTCAGTAATAGGTAACTGACCGATTAAGGTCTACAAAAGTTCTTTGCTAGGAGTGAATCCTGTTAAAGCTCCAAAAGCTCTATTAGGAGCTATACCGTGTTAAAGGAAGTATCCTGTTAGGAGTAACCTCGATAGAGGATTTTTGAATCCAAACAAATGGATCACCTTGTTAAAGGATTTGTACAATGAAGCTTGTTAGAGCTTACCCGGTTAGGGTATTTGACTATTGTAATGATTAGAAAACAACATGTGGTGTGATCTAGAAGTAGCACAACCTGCTTGAATAGCTCTTCTACGCACTCAAAAATGCATCACCAACATATTCTGCAATTCTTTCAACAACTTAATACTACTATCTTCACATCAAATCATCTCATATCATATCTTTAAAATAGTTCATCATAATGTCATTATATAGACATTTCAATTTCATGTCGGCTTAGAAATTCTATTACAATTTCCTAGGTGCAGTGTATCTGGACAATCAAACATAATGCATCATAAATTACCGCTAAAATTGTTGGTTAGGGGTAACTCATCATGATCGGTGATAACTCCACACAATCAATGAATACTGGTTGGAACACTGATACCGGTTAGAGTTAACCATTGTCAACATGTAAACCAGTTGTCCTCCATTTGCCTCTTTGGTGGTCTCCGCTAAATCTCCAAGTTGGTGTCAAGTCATTCCTACATATACTGGTTGTCTACATGTACCAATTGAAATTATCTAAACCATCATAAACTAAAATTCCAATACCAGTTGTAATACAAGTGACTTTAGAAGTAAAACCGGTAGACAATGTGAACATATGTGTGTGTGTACATGTTCCATCAATGACAATATATGAAGTCATTCATTACAATCATCATCAAGCCAACAGTCACTCTCTTGGTCTTCCTAAGATGTTCTCACACATGTGTGATCACACCTTTCCCTCTTCCCCATGATAAATGTTATTCCCTAAAGCCTCCACCTTGTGAGACTTTTTACAAGGCTATGATGTTGGGATCCAAGATCACTGAGAAGGGGGGTGAATCAGTGTTTTGCCAATAGGATAAGATTTTATCCTTTTATACCATACACATATAAACCATTAAACAAACAAACATATAACTTAAAGCAAACAAACCATCGACATAAATCAACACCATAATGCACAAAATTTATACGTGGAAAACCTCAAAGAGGAAAAACCACAGTGGGATTTGTGACCCACAATATCAGTACACTGGCCATATGAAAGGATGTTACATATAATGGGGGCTTGCACATGCAGGAAGGCACACTTCCTAGAGCACATTGCTCATCACTAAAGATTTTGAGTGACTACAAGCTTCTGTTGAAGTAAAAATGAACTCACAAAATACATCTACTATGCCAAATAGAGTTTCAGTTCTAGCTTTGCTATGTACTGGTTCATAAACCCTTAATGCTACTATCGGTATCTGTTCTCCTCCAATAATGCTTTCCAAACTATCTACAGATCATTGGATGATATAACATTTGCATACAAATGATCTACATACATATACTTTGCATTATAAAGTTCTGCTATATTCTCCTATGTCACACTATACAAAATGACCTAGCAGATTGACCTATATACCGATTACAAACAATATGCCTTATGTCAACTTACAATACATTACAAAAGATATTCAATGTTGGCCTTGAAAATAATTACAAAATGATTTTCTAAATAAATATTCCTTGATGTCGGCTTCCTTGAAGTACTTGATGTCAGTGTCGGTGTAGTCCTAGATACTCTAATGTCGATGTCTGTCGATAAATGCCTCCTAATGTTGGTATATGATATCCATATGATCTAGTTGCCATCAATTACAACAAAATGAATCCAATAAGTGTCAAATGCCAACAATCTCCCCCTTTGTCATTGATGGCAACACTCATGTGAAAAATGGATTCCCTGCCAGTTCAACTGAAATATGCTCACCCTAAGCAATACACTCCTTCTGATATTATAATGTCCTTCCCATATGTTCCTGTCTGATATTTTTTTGATATTTTTCACATATATACACTCCCCCTTTGGCATCAATACCAAAGACTTGTGAAAGAATTGAAATAATTCAGAACAAAAGAATGAATAAATATTGTTTGGTTTACCGGAGCTTGACAAACTTCAAAATTTCTAGGTAAGCCTTATCCAGCAACTGCACGTATGTATCCCAACCAGTTTTGAAAGTTTCAGATATGGATGCTAGTCCACTTAGTAAGTGTGCTAGTGTTTCCTTCTCTTTGACTTTTGTCAGTGTGGGTTTAGCAATCATGTCCATACACTCTCTTATGTACACCCAATGAATCCAATATGGGACTCACCAATCCTCTAAGACTCCTTGCTCTCCGAATGATTTTATCTCTCTCCTTCTCTAAAAAAAAAATTTGGTTCTCCAAGGACAAAATTTATCCATCAACAGATGTTGTCAGTGCGATTAATCCATCAAAAGAATTTTAAATGCTAGCTACCTTATCATGTAATTCCTTTAATGTGCTATCTACATTTGCTGTAATAATTTCTATGTTCTGATTAATATGAAAAATAGGTTTTAAGGACCCAAAAACTTTAACATAGGAGCATATAATAGTTCATCAAAAAGAATCTAGACCAACTAAGAACAACTTACAAGATGACTAGCAAAGAGGCCAGTTAACCAAAAGGTTAGCAAAAGAAAGGAACAACAAAGCAGAAAAACCAGAGAAAACACATCACAACTATAAAGACTTAAGGAGATCTGCCGCCTTATTGACCAGCTAGTCATAGTTTTCCGCAATAGCTTCGAGTTCTTCCAGGTCCTTGTTTGGCTTCTTCTCATTCTTTTTACCTCTGGTCCTTGTTCTAAGTCCTTGCGCTTCTCCCGTGCCTTCAATGTCAGGTTCAATCTTCAGGGAGTCCTTCTCCTCCTCTAGTTTGTTGATGAAGATTTTTGTATTGCCAACAGAGGCCTTCAAAATGTTTAAGCTTTTCTCTGCAATACTTTTAAGGCATTCCTCAATTTTGTTGACTTTACTGTTAGTTTCTTCCATTCTTTGATCCATAGCATTATCATTAGTTTTTCTCTCAATCAGGTCTTTCTCAATTTGCTCGAACCTAGGGTTGAAGGAGTCTCTGATCTCTTCGGCTCTGACAATAGTTTTGGTCAAATCCTCAACATATTCTCTCATAGATTTGCCTCCACCAATACTAATTGTTTCCAAAATTTGGACTATGTGGTTTGTTGGCATTATGTGAACCGGTATGAGGACATGATTACATTGTATGTTGTCATTGATGTCAATATGTTGAAGAGGAGAGAACCGGTATATGTGAGAACCGATATAACACTGTGAACCGACATTTATGCCAAAGTGAATCAGTGTGTTTGTTTAAGGTGAACTGGCATGTGGTTATGGGAACTGGCACATGGAAGCTTTGTATGACTACCGGTTGGTAGTCTCAACTTCAGAGTTTTCGGTTGAAGTGCCTCAAGCCTGTGTGACTCAATCAATGACTTTGTGTGATGAGTTAGCATTGTAATGAAGAATAGACCATGTTGCCACACTAGCCTTGTGCGCGTGAAGGATCTTGCATGAAGGAGATTGTTCCTATCTACCTCAGGAATGTGAAAAGTCTATAAATGGTGATAATGTGTGATGGGTTATTAGCCACCATGAAATCGGTGGAAAATGAATGATGGAGAACATCTTGAGATTGTTTCAAGACTGTTGCATTTAATGCAATGTGCTCAACGGTCTGTATTGAACCATTTGAATTTCTTAACCTAACAGGTTTAGGGTTTAGGGTTTATGCTACCGACCTATCTATTTCCTATAAGATCGATGTTGTGCTTCTTTCTGAGGTTGTTGGCAAAAGTTGTGTGTGTGTATCCAAGAGAAGAGATACATGATTCTTGCTAGACCAGAAGAGAGAAGTGATACCTATAGAGTGTAAGTGCAGAAGGTGAAGAGGAGCTAAAGTGAATCTGCATTGGCATTGAGTGCTGTTACTAGATCATTGTAATACCTGCTGATCTCTAACCACTTCAACAGTTGGGAAATCCCTTAACAGGGTAGCTTTAACCGGCTTACTGTAAATCCTTTAACAGGATGACTCAAAACCATTGAGTTCTTGAAATCCTCTAACAAGGTAACCTTTAACAGGGTTTAAACCTTAACTGGGTATTCTATCCATCCCTTAACCGGGTGATCCCTAATAGGATCGGTTCCTAACAGATTCTATTGTATCAGTCTTTAACCAAACAAGGCTCCTAATAGAGCGGAATTCTAAAGAGTTCAAAAATAGCTTGTGGGTATTCATCCCCACTGTGGTTTTTCCTAGTTGGGTTTCCACGTGAAAAATATGTGTGTCATATGTGATGTCTTTTTCATGTGATGCTATGTTGTTTTCTGTCAAGCGGTGAATCATGTTGATCTAGCTATTTATATAGATATATTTGATGGTAGATTACTTGTTCATGCACTAGGGTGAAATGGAAATGAAGTATTAGATTGTATGAGAAGATAGTTTCAACTGGTTTATGCTTGTCTCAGTTACTCTGGGTTTTTCTGATTGTACTCTGTTTAAGACCGGAGTTACTGTCTGTCTGCCTATGCATAGTGTCTGTTGACAAACTGGTTTTAGGATTGTGTTTTTGCCTGTACTGATTCACCCCCCTACTCTCAGTATCAGTTTGGTACTATCCGTTCATCATTGAGTTATCAATTGGTATCAAAGCGTCCTCTAGGTCCTTTGTGTTGTAAGTTTAACCACTTGAGGTAAAGATCCCAATCTAACGATGAAGAGGGAAGGTCCAAATTTCAATAGAGAAAATTTTAGTATATGGAAAGACAGAATGAAGATATACATCAAAAGCATGGGTGCTCAACACTGGAGCTATGTTGAGAGTGCCTATGTTGCCCCTACCGGTACTCTCACCGATGACCAAAAGAGAGAGATGCAAGAGAATGGGCAAGTCATGGAAGCCCTAATTAGTAGTTTATCTGCCATTGAGTTTATTGATGTCCAAGATAAGGTAAATCCCAAAGAGGTATGGGATACTCTTGAAAATATCTATGGAGGTGATGAGCATGCAAAACAAGCTAAGGAAGAAAGCCTTAGAGGGAAGTTTGAAGACATGCGGATGGTTGAAGGTGAGACCATTCAACAATATAGAATAAGAATCAAAACTATTGTTGGAGATATCAAGAGTGCAAGTGGTGAAATGGAAGATTCCACTATGGTAAGTAAAGTTTTGAGATCCTTATTACCGGTCTATGCAATAAGGGTTGCTTCTATTCAGGAGTTGAGATCAATAGACAAGACTAAGTTATCCCTAGACTCCATCATTGCAAAGTTGACAGCCTATGAGCTAAATAGTTTTGATGGCAGTGTTCAAAAGACTGAATCAACTTTTAAAGCTTCTGTTGTACCATCCAGAAAAGGAAAAGAAGCTAGCACTAGTGGTGAACCAAGATAGAGTAGAGAAATGGATGATTAGGAGATTCTGATGGCATTTGAAGCTCTTCTTGCCAGGAAACTTCCTAAAGGAACTGACAAATATAGAGGTAAGCTACCTTTGAAATGCTTTTTATAGGACATATTGTTGTAAACTGTCCTAATGGCGACAACAAGGACAAACCAAAAATATTCAAGAAGTTCAAAGGAGGAAACTGAAGAAACTATTTTGTGGCAGTTGATGAAGGTGTCATAGATGAGGAATCAGAAGATGAAGAAAATGAAGATATTGTGTTTGTTGTTGTCAAGGAAGATGTGTCAGACAAGAAGGCTCTTGTCTCCCACTTTGATAATTCCAATGAGTGGATTATTGATAGTGGTTGTTCTCACCATATGACTAGTGACCGGAGCAAGTTTCTATCCTTGGAAGAGTATGATGGTGGTGTGGTTCGCTTTGGTAATGATGCACCATGTATGGTCAAAGGTAGAGGGTCCATCTCTCTGAATGGAAAGAGTAGTGCTGACAATGTGTATTGGGTTGATGGTCTCAGACACAACCTTCTGAGTGTTGCCCAGCTGAATGACAGTGGTCTCACTCTGGAATTCAAGAATGGAGTGTGCAGAATCAAAGGAAAGAATGGTGAATTGGTGGCCGCCAGCATGCAGACCAAAGGTAACCTATTTCAACTGAATACAAATATAAGTACATGTCTTATGGCTAAATTTGATGATAGCTAGATATGGCATAGGAGACTCTGCCATGTAAACTTTGATAACATTGTGAAGGCCAGTAAGATCAAGGTAGTTAGAGGGTTGCTGGTGTAAAGAAAACTGGAAAATACCTTGTATAGAGAGCGTCAATTGGGGAAAATGTCCTCCTCAACCTTTAAAGGTAAACCTTTCACTGCTAACAATTTGCTTGATCTTGTGCATACTGATTTGTGTGGTCCTATGAAAACTAGGAGTGTGCAAGGTGATAAGTACTTCATGATTCTCATTGATGACTGCTCAAGAATGATGTGGGTCACCTTCTTGAAAGATAAGTTTGAAGCTTTTGTAAAGTTCAAAGCTTTCAGAGCATTAGTGGAGAAGGAAAGCGGTAAAAGGATCAAGTGCCTGAGAACTAATCAAGGAGGGGAATTCACTTCTGATGAATTCAACAAGTACTATGAAGACCATGGCATCAAGAGGCAATTGTCTGACCCCCGGACTCCACATCAAAATGGCCTAGCAGAGAGGAATAACCAGACTATGGTTGAAGCAGCTAAAACTATGTTGATTCAAGGAAAAGTTGCTCACAGCTTTTGGAGAGAAGAGGTGAGCACTGCAGTCTACACAATGAACCGGGTACTCATCAAGAAAGGTAAGGATAAAAATCCTTATGAGTATTGGACTGGTAAGATACCTGTAGTTAGCTACTTTAGAGTGTCTGGTAGCATATGTTACATCAAGAGGAGCGAACACCAGAGCAAATTTGATGTGAAATGTGATGAGGGAATATTCCTAGGGTATTCCACCAAGAGCAAATCTCTCAAGTGTTTCAATAATAGCACTTAGAGAATTATGGAAAGCATCAATGTAAGAGTTGATGAAACCTCTGAGAAAATTGAGGAAACTGGCAGTGAGCAATCAGTAAATGAACTGGTTGTAACCTTCTGGGAACCGGTTGTCAATCAACCGAGTACTAGTAACAGTGTTCCTACACCGGCAGATGTAGATGCTGATACTAATGGAGATGAGGATGAAGAAGAAAAGAAAGAGGAATCTATCAAGACCATTCCTTGGTATGTCAAGATGAATCATGATCCTAAGCAGATCATAGGAGATAAGGATGCAGGAATCCTTACAAGAAGAAAGGTCAGAGAAAACTCATGTATGATCTCTAAATTTGAGCCTAAATCATTCAAAGAGGCACATAAAGATGAAGACTGGATCAAGGCAATGGAAGAGGAACTTGACCAGATATAGAAAAATGGTACATGGTCTTTGGTACCCAGACTAGAGCATAAAAATGTCATTGGCACCAAATGGGTTTTTAGAAATAAGCTGAATGAGGATGGCACAATGATTAGAAACAAAGCCAAACTAGTGTGAAAAGGATATTCCCAAGAAGAAGGAGAAGACTATGGAGAAACCTTTGCTCCTGTAGCCAGATTGGAAGGAGTTCATATGCTTCTTGCATATGCAGCTTATAAAGGATTCAAAGTATATCAAATGGATGTAAAATCTGCATTCCTAAATGGTGTACTTTAAGAGGAAGTGTATATAGAGCAACCAGATGGGTTTGCCCTATCTGAAGACTCTGACATGGTGTGTAGGCTAAATAAAGCCTTATATGGTCTAAAGTAGGCACCTAGAGCATGGTATGAATGCCTGCACTCCCATCTTGTGAAGATTGGATTTGAGAGAACAAGCGAAGATAGAAATATCTACTTGAAGTCTGAAGAAGATTAGATCCTGATCTGTAAGGTATTTGTTGATGACATTATCTTTGGCGGAGATGACAAGATGAGTCATGAGTTTGCAGATGAAATGAAGAAAGAGTTTGAGATGTCACTCATAGGGGAGATTAAGTTCTTCATTGGACTGCAAATTCAGCATATGAAAGATGGAATCTTTATCACTCAGTCCAAGTATGTCAAAGAGGTGTTGAAGACCTTTGGCATGGAAGATAGCAAACTGGTTGGTACACCGATGGTGATCGGTTGTAAACTATTCAAAGAGGATGACTCAGCATTGGTTGATGAGAAGGAATACCGATCAATGACTGGTAAGTTGCATTATGTAGTGCATAGAAGACCAAATATTGCACATGTAGTTGGCATTACTGCAAGGTTCCAAAAAAGTCCAAGAGAATCCCACTTGGTTGCAGTCAAGTAGATTCTTAGGTATTTGAAGGGAACTATTGATTATGGATTATGGTATCCATATAGCAAGGATTTCAACTTGAAAGTATTCACAGATGCTGATTGGGCAGGTAATGTGGATGACCGGAAGAGCACAACCAGTGGTGCATTCTTTCTCGGTGGTAGACTAGTCTCATGGATGAGTAAGAAGTAGAGTTGTATCTCTCAGTCTACAATGGAAGTTGAGTATGTTGCAGCTTTCATGAACTGTACTCAGACAATTTGGATGAAGCATGTATTAAATGGCTTCAAAATTCTTGTATCTAAACCGGTAAGTATATTTTGTGACAATACTAGTGCAATTAACATCTCCAAGAATCCGGTTTTACATTCTAGAACCAAGCACTTTGAGCTTAAGTATCATTTCTTGAGGGAAAAGGTTCAGAACAAAGAGATTGCACTGGAACATGTTTCCAGTAAGGAGTAGTTAGCAGACATATTCATGAAGCCTCTCCCAAAGGCTACATTTATGTACTTAAGAGGTGAATTAGGGGTGCTGCCCCTTCAGGAGGTAAACTAAAGGTATATGCTCCACAACAGTCAAGTATTGCATAGTCAAATTTTTCTTCAGGATTGATGTGTTGAAGGATGCTACTCCTCAGGGGGAGCAGCATAATGGAATAGGGAAGCTTGTGCCTCCACTTTGGCATTGTTGTCAAAGGGGGAGAAGAAGTGAAGCAGAGAAGATATCTGCAGAAATTGGGGGAGAAGATGTGAAGTGGAGAGATATCTTTGTATATTGCCATCAATGCCAAAGGGGGAGATTGTTGGCATTATGTGAACTGGTATGAGGACATGATGACATTGTATGTTGTCATTGATGTCAATATGCTGAAGAGGAGAGAACCGGTATATGTGAGAACCGGTATAACACTGTGAACCGACATTTGTGCCAAAGTGAAGTGGTGTGTTTGTTTAAGGTGAACCGGCATGTCATTATGGGAACTGGAACATGGAAGCTTTGTATGACTACCAGTTGGTAGTCTCAACTTCAGGGTTTCCGGTTGAAGTACCTCAAGCTTGTGTGACTCAATCAGTGACTTTGTGTGATGAGTTAGCATTGTAATGAAGAACAAATCATGTTGCCACGTCAGCCTTGTGCACGCGAAGGATCTTGCATGAAGGATATTGTTCCTATCTACCTCAGGAATGTGTGAAGTCTATAAACAGTGATAATGCGTGATGGGTTAACAGCCGCCATGAAATCAGTAGAAAATGAATGATGGAGAACATCTTGAGATTGGTTCAAGACTATTGCATTTAATGCAATGTGCTCAATGATCAGGATTGAACTATTTGAATTGCTTAACCTAACAGGTTTAGGGTTTAGGGTTTATGCTACCGACCTATCTATTTCCTATAAGGTCAATGTTGTGTTTCTTTTTGAGGTTGTTGGCAAAAGTTGTGTGTGTGTATCCAAGAGAAGAGATACATGATTCTTGCCAGACTAGAAGAGAGAAGTGATACCTGCAGAGTGTAAGTACAGAAGGTGAAGAGGAGCTAAAGCAGATCTGCATTGGCATTGAGTGCTATTACTAGATCATTGTAATACCTGTTGATCTCTAACCACTTCAACAGTTGGGAAATCCCTTAACAAGGTAGCTTTAACCAGCTTACTATAAATCCTTTAACAGGGTGACTCAAAACCATTGAGTTCTTGAAATCCTCTAACAAGGTAACCTTTAACAAGGTTTAACCCTTAACTAGGTATTCTAGCCATCCCTTAACCGGGTGATCCCTAACAAGATCGGTTCCTAACAAAACTTGTTGTATTAGTCTTTAACCGGACAAGGCTCCTAATAGAGAAGACTTCTAAAGAGTTCAAAAATAGCTTATGGGTATTCATCCCCACTGTGGTTTTTCCCAGTTGGGTTTCCACGTGAAAAATATGTGTGTCATATGTGATGTCTTTTTCATGTGATGCTATGTTGTTTTCTATCAAGCGGTGAATCATATTGATCTAGTTGTTTATATATATATATATATATATATATATATATATATATATATATATATATATATATATATATATATATATATATATATATATATATATATATATATATATATATATATATATCTTTGATGGTAGATTACCTATTCATGCACTAGGGTGAAATGGAAATGAAGTATTAGATTGTATGAGAAGATAAGTGTCAACCAGTTTATGCTTGTCTCAGTTACTCTGGGTTTTGTCGGTTGTACTCTGTTTAAGATCGGAGTTACTGTCTGTCTGTGTATGCATAGTGTCTGTTGACAAATCAGTTTTAGGATTGTGTTTTTGCCTGTACTGATTCACCCCCCCCCCCTCTCAGTACTAGTTTAGTACTATCCATTCATCATTGAGTTATCATGGTTAAGCTTCTTATTGTCCTCCAAAGCTTTCTTGTAACTAGTAATTAACCAATCCATGGTGTCCACAAAACCTTTTAGACCCTCAGGAGGAGGATTTGACAAGGGTGTTTTCTCACCAGAATTGTCCTGATCATTTTTAGAGATGTCACCACCAGTAACTTTATCAACTTTTCCATTGACCCTCTATTCAAAACCTTCCCCGGTGGTCACATCCTCCACATTCTGGTCAACTTCCAAAATCTTTCTTTGCATTTGTTCCTCCAACTTCTTAACATTGACTTCCTGTCTCTTCTGTTTGTTCCTATTAATCTGTTTCATTATTATTTTGTCCATTTATGATCTTTGGGGTACTATTGTATTGATCCTTAAAAATGATTGATCTGGCATCCTTGAGGAGGCCCTCTTCTCTCTTCCCTATAATAATTTCTATGTTACAACAGACCCTATAGATATCTATACATTGTTTCAAACAATTCTCAATAAGAATGAGTTTAGCTTCAATTTTCTTTTTCCCTGTTTTAATTTTTCTGGTCAAAGGCGGCTTTCTTAGCCACAGTAAATCTTTGTAATGCCTGTCGGTCTGATATCTACTGTAGTGATTGAAAATTGTTAGATATGTGCTCAGTTAATGCCTTAAGATTACCGGAAGGTCTTGCTTCATTCTCAATCTAACAATCAAGGATTAAATGCAACACTATAACTAATTGATCTATTATTCCCTTATCTGCAAATCCCTCCTTTAATAGTTTCTGAGTAGCCATCATCATTAACTCGGTTGGAGTCATCTCAGTGATTGGTTTCTTCTCAACTTGAGAAGTGTCAATTGCCAAAACCTTTGTCGAGGAATCAATATGAACTATCAGTTTAGACTCAATTCCCTTTACCTTATCTTCTTTAGCACCGGTGGCTTTGCCACTTGGTGTAGTGTCAATTACCATCAGTGGAGTATTATCCACAATATTCATAGTATCATGTACATTGCCTTGCTAAAAAATAGTTTGTGCCAGTATAGACTGTACACTTTCCTAAATACTGTTGGTTGTGTCTGTATATCTATAGTTACTGCCAGTTTAGTCAAAATTGGAGTTGAACTTCCCAAGATACCTTTCCCTTTTGATTTATCTGGAATGGTGCAAATTGTTGCCTTAAC
Source organism: Cryptomeria japonica (assembly GCF_030272615.1). NCBI lineage: Eukaryota > Viridiplantae > Streptophyta > Pinopsida > Cupressales > Cupressaceae > Cryptomeria > Cryptomeria japonica. The sequence continues at coordinate 324,171,866 of NC_081415.1, forward strand.
AAACTCTTTGTGAGATGTAAGAAAATTTGGATTCTTTTGGAAGAACTTGGTCCAACCATCTTTGGTTTCATTTACTGCCTCATCAACTCTACCCATCATTAGGCTTATTTGTCAGGGTTTTCTACTAAATACTGTTCTATTTGCAACATCTATGCATCTTTTCATTTCCTCATTGTTTATTGAGCCACACATTTCTAAAAGTTCTACTTCCTTAATTTCTCTATCTCTCTTGATTGCATCAAGTCTTCTAGCATCTAATTTATTGTATAGTGATAGAGGAATTTCCTTCAAAAATTTAACTAAGGCTTTCTTATGTATATCCATGTATAACAAAATTGCCTCTTCAATCTCATTTTTCTCATCATCCTTGTAATGTCCCGCCAGGAAACCCCAAAGGGATAAGGCTAAAACTCAAGAATAGAGTGCAAATATATATTTTTTAAAGAGTTTTAAACACAACATAAAGATACCATGAGTTATCATAAGCTCATATCACACAGCAAAATACTTAGCTAACACCTAAAGGGTTTCCCAAACATGATTACTTGATTCAACACTTAACTCAACCCACGCTAATTAACCCAATTAAGTTGATTTACTTAACTCAACCCACGCTAATTAACCCAATTAAGTTGATTTACTTAATTACTAGTTATTACTTTAAACAAGGATATAATTCATTCGGACGAGTTCATCCATTAGGGTTGAAAACATAGTTAACATGATGAGTTCATCCATTTAGGTTAAAATATAGATAACTTGATGAAGTTCACCCATTAAGGTTAAAATATAGATAACATGATGAGTTCATCCATTAAGTTAAAGTATAGATAACATAATGAAGTTCATCCATTAAAGTTAAAATATAGATAGCATAATGAAGTTCATCTTGTATATGGTGAAAAGTGGAAACAACAATATTGAAAGACTAAATAGAATTCGACCATAAAACCCTAGCCTAACAATCAATAATGATCCACCATAACATATGAAGATTACCTAAGATAATGCAAATCAAATGAAATCACAAAGATTATACCATCACATGTCCAATAGGGTTTGGATCTCCACTCTTCCTATCTCCATTGATCTTGTTTGATATATTTGCTCTCAGATTTTATGTGTGCACAAGAGCTCAACAAAGAATGAAAATGTGGTTGCAAGTAGGCTTGATCACATATGAAAGTTCGAAAGCGTAGAGTAGTCGGGTAGTCGTTGAGGGATTGATAATGAAGGAAGCATCTCCTTATATAGAAGATGCTATAAGAAATGGAGGGATAAGATTGAGAGGTGTAAAAGATAAATGATTTGCTATGATTAGAGGGTAGGTAGTGAAAATAAGAAAATAATGAGAGGGTAGATAGTGTAGGAATTAAGAGATGAATGACATGTGTCATAGGTATAAAAGGTTAATGAATTAATTAAATACATAAAGATTTATTTAATTAATAGAAGAAGTGGGATCAATTAAATAAATAAGATATTTATTTAATTTAGGGAAATGATAATTTAAATAAATAAATGTATTTATTTAAATGAGAAATAAGGCTAGACGAGGATAAATGAATTAATTAAATAAATAAAGATTTATTTAATTAATAGAAAAATTAGGCTAAAATAATTAAATAAATAAAGATATTTATTTAATTAGACATTATAGTTTTAGGTGTCTACATTTTGCCCCTCTTTGAGACAATGCAGCTTGTCACGTTGTTTCAAAGAAGATAAGATGAACTGATACAAAGTTGCCCCAAGATGGGAATGATATGCCCCCTTGAGAGATTGGATGAAAATGTCTGAAAAGATCGTAGACAATCTCTCGATAAGAAAGAAAGGGTAGAATGGACTGACTGGATAGGATAGAGTGATAGAGTCACGAGATAATGAAGATTGACACGGGAGACTAGGGCTAGGGCTAGGGCAGTCTATAAGATAGACCACGAGAGATGATCCTGGGGTAGGTCCTTCCAGGGCTCAGACTCCATCGAGGCTAGGCAGCTCTGAGGGAGGGAGTTAATCATAGCCTTAGAGGGCTCCCTATGTATCAGTTTTATACCATTTTGTATGATGACACCTTCAGGTTATTGTAGCCATATGATTTTGACATCATTGTATCATGACACTTATGATTATATATATATATATATGAGATTCATCCTTGCAGAAACTATATGCATGTGTACCTATGTGATGAAATGTTTCATGATGTATGTTTCTATGTACTTGATGAAATGCAATATTTTTGTTCTTTTATGTTTTTATATGTTATGCAAATGCAAATGTATACAATGTAGATGAATATGATAATGCAAATGACTGTTTACATGATGAGAATGTAAAATGTACTAACCTATGTTATGTGCAAGATGTGATGCAATTGTGATATCTATATGTATGTATGAAATGCTTGTATGTGGTAATGCAGGTGCAAACTACATGAAATGCAAATATTTTTTGGTGTGTCATTATACTCAGTCGTGTGATAGCAGGCTACACAGACTCAAGTCAAGAAAGGGGGATGGAAGATAGAAGATATGGAAGTGAAAGATCTTCTTGTGCATTATCATCATTGAGCTTTATTATGGCAAGTAGGTTATGACAATCCAGATATATATTTGACCTAGAAAGTCATTGTACCCATTTGCATGGAGATCAAACAATTGCAAACAAGGAATGCATCAGTTCACACTAGACTCACAGTGTCCTCATATCCTTGGACAAGTCATAGCATTACTAAGAGACAATCCACAGACAACAAAGAAAAATAGGTGACGATACCCCATCCTTGCCTTTCTAGTCAAAGACATCCTAGAGATAGAATCTCTAGTCAGAGACATCCCAGAAAAGCTAAAAGACGTGTCACCAAAAGATAAAATCAAAAGAAAACCAAGCCTCGACACCGACATCCACTGTAGTCCTCAAATTTTAGTGTCTCTTGCCACTTGTATAAGTCTTATTTGATTGTGGTCACAATGTTTACTTTCACAAAAGGATAGATAGCACTGAACCATAATGTTATCTGAGTCTGTTGAAAGATTTGATTTTGTTGAAGCCCATTGTTGTTGCTATGTCTCATCTAAAACTTACTGAATCCATGCAATTGATACTTTATTGCAAAGAAGATGGAACTTTATTGCGGTCTGGTGATGCAAATGTTGTTTTATTGTGTATTGTGCACGAATAGACTGAAGAAAACAGGAAGAAATTGTACTCCTCAAAACATGTGATGCTCTTAGTTCCACACCCATCACTAGACGTGGGATTTGCCTTAGCCACATATAGGAGCTGATTTATTATGAATGGAAAGGGGTAAAAAGGGAGGTTTATTATGAATGACTAACCAATCTTAGGTAGATCAATAACAAGCCATGATGGGAATGGGTAAGTTTATTATGGATGGATAGGTTGTGAGTGTGTGCAAAGTGAAAGGATGAAAGTGAATCCTGAAGGAGGGAGGAGCAATGTCTCTACACATGGTGCCGGTGACCCGGTTTTCACCATGGTACTTGCCCAGGGTGCCACCGAAGTGGTTTTCACCATTGGACGAAAATGTTTTTCTATTTTTCAATTTTTTTTGTGTCACAAGGCACCTGTTTGCCAGGTTTTCACCAAGTAACGATTTTTTTATGTTTATGATTTTTTTTTTGTATTTTGAAATTTTTTTTTTTTTTTTTGTATTTTTGAATTAGGATATTCTTAACGAGCTATGTGTATAACTTGCGAAGGTGCATGCTATTGATGGGATCCTCCAAAGGTTCTCCCTCTATGGTTGAGAGCTGATATGCACCGGATCCATAGGCCGCTATGATGATGTAAGGACCAAGCCAATTTGGTTCAAACTTGCCCTTCTTCTCTCTGTCTTGCTGATTTTTAGGATTTTATCTGAGAACTAAGTCACCTACCTCAAATGTGTGAGGCTTGACTTTATGATTGTATTTGCAACTCATTCATTTTTGATAAGCCTTGAGATGATTAAAAGCAGTTTGTCTTCATTCATCCAATAGCTCAAGTTCCTATAAGCGAAAGACCATGTAGTCTTCATCATTGACAATGTTTTGCAAAGAGACTCGTAAAGAGGGTAACTCAACCTCAATAGGCAAGAAAGCTTCAGCACTGTAGACAAGTGAATAAGGTGTAGCTCCTATAGGTGTGCGGATGCCTATGCGGTAAGCCCAAAGTGTGGGATTAAGTTGGATATGCCAATTGCGGCCAACCTCATCAACTATCTTTTTAAGGATTTTAAGAATGGTTTTATTAGATGCCTCAGCTTGGCCATTACCTTGGGGGTAATAGGGTGTGGAGAAATGATGGGTAATATGGAAGTGATCACAAAGTTTACGAACATCCTGATTTTTGAAGGGTCGTCCGTTATCGGTGATGATGGAGATAGGAATACCATATTGACAAATGATGTAGTTGAGAATGAATATATCAATCTATTTCCTAGTGACTTGTGTAAGAGGCATGACTTTGATCCATTTTATGAAATATTCTATGGCGGTGATGATGAATTTGTGGTCATTGGAGGAAGGAGGGTGAATCTTGCCTATGAGATGGAGTCCCCATTGACAAAAGGGCCAAGGAGTCGCAATTGGTTGAAGTTCTTATGTTGGTGCATGAATGAGGTCTCCATGAAGTTGACATTGCTTACACTTCTTGGCAAACTGATATGAGTCTTTTTCCATATTGGGCCAGTAATATCCAGTCCTCATGAGTTTCCTGGCTAAGGTAGGACCACTAGAATGTGGACCACATATCCCTTCATGAACTTCGCGTAATGCAATCTGAGCTTCGTCCCTTTCTAAACATCTAAGAAGGGTGCCATCTAGACCTCGATGGTATAGGATGTCGGCTAAAATGACGTATCGGGAGCATTAGCGAATGAAAGTGCGACGTTGGTTGTTGGATAAGTTAGGAGGAAGGGTATTATTGTGAAGGTATGTAAAAATGGAACCATATAACTAGGAATCAGGACCAATGACACATATCATCTCAGTAGGAGTGATCTCATACGAGGGAACCAAAAGGTTATCCACCAAGAACTCATAGCGGGTTTCATTCTGTGGTAGATCGATCAGTGAAGCAATAGTAGCCATAGCATCTGCAACTCGATTCTTCTCTCTAGGTATCTTTTCAAAGTTTTACTTCATGAAATATTGTTTCAGGTCATCCACCATTCTTTTGTAAGGCATTAATTTTTCATCCTTTGTTTGGTAGTCATCAGTTGCTTGACGAATTACAAGTTGAGAGTCCCCAAAAACATGAAGTTCTTGTATCTTCCACTGAACTGCAATCCGTAATCCTCTTGTTAATGCCTCCTATTCTGCTATGTTATTAGTGCAAGGAAATGATAGTCGATATGTGTAGTGCCCCTACCCTAGTCAGCTTTGTAAAACCAGTTTGACCTTGGTTGAATTTTTATGTGGCATTCTTGAATGGTTGATTTACCGTGATGTAATGTTGTAGTCAAATATTGTAATTACTGTGCATACCGGTTAATGTGCTTTCGCATCTATTCTTATGTAAGTTTAATTGTTCTACTGATTCTTGTTATTAATATCAAGATAACACTTTCATTATATATATATGTATGCTTGTGTGACTCATGGTTGCAGGAGATTGCAGGAACAGTACTGACTAGGTGCGACGTTCGTCTTCATCAGGATTCACAGGGTTGAGTATACCTCTTTCGTCCTTAGAATTTGGGTTAGGTGGTCATAAAATCCTCATGTTACCCTAGTCATGCTCAAGTGAGCGTCACCTTTGGTCCATCAGTTTCCCTTTTCATTTGGGTTTGCGGGTCGTGTATTTGGTTGGCTTTCTTGGGTTGCATGCCTTGCATGTGGTAAAAATTGAGTATTTTATCCTAAGTATTTAATTTGATTTAATGTGTTCATTTATGCATTAGAAATTAAGGAAGTTAAAATAAATAGTTTTCTTTTACGAGATTAATCATTAATTAAAAAGATCGCTCTATTTATGTTTGTAGCAAGTTTAATATAATGGTTAATTTAAAATCGTGAATTTATTTAGTTTATGCATTTTGAAAAGGGAAGATTTAAACTTATTCGAAATAAAAATAATTTAATCCCTTTTTGCTTTTTGGAATAGAAAGGCTTATGTTAATTATTTAAGAAAATCAATTTTTATTAGAAAAGCAAGTTTAATTTATTTATATATTTGATATAGTGTGAAAGATTAATTTTGGGAATTTAATTTAATTAAAATATTTTACCCTCATCAATATTGTGAAATATAAATGTTAGCTTTGTTAATATTGAGAAAATTAAAATTAAATGAGAGAGAAGCATTTTAATTTTAAATAGAAAAGCAAGTTAGATTATTTGAATAGTTGAAAAGAATGATTTTTCATTTCTTTTATTTAAAAAGTGTTTAAATTCGAAATTAGGGGATGAGGTCAAATTGGATTTCATTTAACCTAGGTTGGAAAATATTTTTAGGGTTGTTGATTTTTTTTGGGAAAAATTATTTTTGGATGGAGAAATTGGGGATTTTGGAGGAAATGGAAATTTTTCTTGAGTTGCAGGTTGGGCTCTCCATCAAATCTTGCCAGGAATGCAAAGAGAGGTAGGATTCTTATTTAAAAAGTGTTTAAATTTGAAATTAGGGGATGAGGTCAAATTGGATTCCATTTAACCTAGGTTGGAAAATATTTTTAGGGTTGTTGATTTTTTTTGGGAAAATTTATTTTTGGATGGAGAAATTGGGGATTTTGGAGGAAATGGAGATTTTTCTTGAGTTGCAGGTTGGGCTCTCCATCGGGTCTTGCCAGGAATACAAAGAGAGGTAGGATTCTTATTTTGTTTCCTTGTCGAAAGAGAAAAAAAAAAATTGAAAATAAAATTTCTGGTTGTTTTCCTTTGAAGAAATTTCTTGATTGAAATGGGGTTTGGGTTTTAAATCTGTGCATTTTAGTTTAAAGCTGGGAATTTGGGGGATTCATTGTTAGGGAAATGATCTCCATTATGCTCAAGATTTGCTTGTTGGGTTTAGTTTTTCAGCAAAATATGTGTTTTGGAAAACCAATTTTATTTTGGAAAAATCTTCAAAATGGTGTTATTAGACATTCTGGAAAATATTACAGAGTCTGTGAATGAAAGAAATTGGGGGTTTTTAGTTATTTTTATTTTATGGGTTTGTTGATTTAGTTTTAAAATCAATTTTGGTATTCTTGGTCATTCTTGAAAAATTAAAATAAAAATAACAGTATAGAATCTGAGAATGGAAGAAATTTGGGGGTTTATGTCTTTGAAATTCGTTTTATTTTATCAAATAAAATTTAAAATGAAATTTAATTAAAAACAGAAAATTTGGATTTTTGAGGGGGGGGAGCCAAAGCTCAACCCTCGCCCCTCCCCTTTCTGCCTCCTGCAGAGTCGTAGTGGAAGCCTCTACACCCACCACGGTGGACATAGAGCCCCTGCATCCACCATGTGGAGGTAGAGGGACTGCGTCCACGTGAATGGCCGCAACAACCCTGCTCCACAAGGTGGAGGCCGAAGGGTCTGCGACCCCCACGGTGGCTGCAAAGACCCCAGATCCACTGTGTGGAGGCCGTGGGTCTGCATCCACCATGGTGTTCGCAACCTTGATGGGTAGGGTACAACCACCACACTCTTGTGGATGGGAGGTGGGCCCGTGGCTGCCCTGGGGTTTGCTACCCCTCGTTCTTTTTTTTTTAATTAATTATTTTTTTGGGTTTTAAAAAAAAAGAAAAATAAATAAATATATTAAATTTTAAATTAATATATATATATATATATATATATATATATATATATATATATATATATATATATATATTTGATCGGTAAAAGGTCGAAGCCAAATAATTTATTAAATTTAAAAACGTAATACAACCCAGCTCACTAGGGGCACTGGTAGGAAAGAGCTAGGTGGAGAAAACCTCCAGTCTTGCCCCATAAAAGTAGAAAAATTTAGTACATACACAACATCCCACAAGACAGGGTGGGATTAGAAGGAAATAGTCTTTTACTTAGCGTGGTAACGCATACAAACACCACTTTTTAACAACCGGGGTAATAAATGAAGCTACAATTCATAAAATGACTAATAAACTTTCATCCTTTCGCATGATGAGTGCCAATACTTCTATCCAATTAGGATCTTCCCCTTTATGATACAAAATAAGCCTTTCTTTAATCGTTGTCTAGGATTTGGACAATTGCATTCCTGACACAAGATGTATCTTTGGTATCTGGTACTTCCTCTGAATCAATCTTACCTATTTCCTGCATACTCAAGAACATGCTCCAACATATATAAATTAATATATTTTATTATTAAACTTTAATTAATATATATTATTATTATATATTATATATTAATTATTGATTAATATATATTTTAAATATATGCTAATTTAGATAATTTATATATTCATATAAATTATTAATTATATATTAATTATTGGTCCCTTTATAGCGTATATTTTCTATGAATAACAATTATTGATCAGTCATTAATTTTATATCATTGGGAAATGTTTACCCATTTCGATATTTTCTTTTAATGTATATTTTCCATTTTTGAAAAGGGTAAAATTGTGTTGCTAGAGAGGGGACTAGATTATTGTTCCAAACTAGTATGTCAGTGATGTTTATCTAAAGATTAAATGACATATTTAGACGATTAATGCTTCATATTCATGTGAACTTGGTTGAAAAAATCGTAATGATGCATTTATGTTATGTCTTGATGCATATGAATGTAGTGAGTTAGAAAACCAAGAATGACCTGTACCTGAATGAGGTAGATAACTAAAAACAACTTAGATCATTTAGAAAACTTCATCAACCTTTAAATGTTTAAATCAATATGGAAAAAGATTGTATTTTCCGGTTATTGCTTTTGCAAGCCTAAATTTTTGTATTCGCTTTTGTCTAACGTAATGGCAAGGCCTTGATATATTTGTTTGCACCCTGTTGTCTGGTTGATTTGGGGTACCTGTTTGTGCCATCAGTCTCTAGTTTAGTAGTTGCCTTGTGATGGTGTTATAACTGGTCTTGTCCTTTACGTGGGTGTCGAGTGTTGATTTGTTGTTGACCATAGTTGGTCAAGTATCTAGTTAGAGTACCATCAGGCAATGGACCTTTGTATTTGATTTTAAAATGATCAATTGGATCCTTCTCTATGTAGGGATCATTTATGTATTTAATGACCAATGTGGTCATTTGTATATTGGTTATGTTCGCCTTGATGGCAGGATTGTAAATAATGTGAACGTTATGTAATCTTAACTTACTTATATGTTCAGAAGGGGTCTTGCAGTTGAGCAGACCCAGAGATGTAGCCCACTAGGGGTGAACTCCAATATCAATTTGGTGTTATGTGGTGCTTTTGTCCTTATGTTTCATGTTTAATGTTAGCATGTATGGATGGCATTTTGATAGAATGTATAAGTGGATTAGATGAGATTTATCATAATGCATGTATGCAGTTGTCTTAATTAATCGCAGGAATGTGGATCATGAAAGGATGTAGATTTGAATAATAGAATGTAATCAATTTCAGTTAGTGACACCCCATCTGTTACGATGAAATTATAATGCATTTTGGAACAAGATGCATGGCATGGGTTTAATGTAAAATCGAACGTAATGAATGGATAACAATTATTGGATGAACTTGTCATATTACCTAAATTATAATTCTAATGTATGAACTTCATTTGGTTACCTACATTTTAAACCTTGATAAATGAACTCCATCATAATAGCTAAATTTTAACTAAAATGGATGAACTCATTTAGTTATTTACATGTTAATCTTAATAAATGAACTTCATCATATTAGCTATATTTTAACTGTAATGGAAGATATCATTGTGTTACCTAATTGAACTCTAATGGATGAGCTTCATTAATTTATCTATATTTTAACCCTAATGGATGAACTTCATTATGGTATTTACATTTTAACCGGAATAAATGAACTTCACCTTATTAGCTATATTTTAACTATAATGGATGAACTCGTTAGGTTATTTACATTTTAACATTAACTAATGAACCTCATCATATTAGCAATATTTTAACTAAATTGGATGAGCTCATCTAGATATCTATATTTTAACCTTAATGGATGAATTCACATGTTATCTATGTTTTAACTTCCTTGGTAAATCTCCTCATGTTAACCTCATCTTCAAATTTAAAGGATGAAAGCATCCTACTATCTATAATGTTAATTTATTGAACAAATTATATCCATGTTTTAAGTAATAATATGTAATTAAGATAACCTGCTTAATGGGATCTAATGTCGCGAATTGAGTTAGGTGTTAAGTTACGTAATCACATTGGGAAACCCTTTAGGTTGTTTAGGTCTTTCACTGTGTTATCGAAGCTTTAGATAAGTCCAATGTACCTTAATGTTGTGTCTTATTAAAATAAAAATAAAAAAATATTGCACTCCTTGAGTGTCTCTTAGCTTTAACCCTTCGGGGTTTCCTGGCGGGGCATTACATTTGGTATCAAAGCTCATGTTGCAACACTGGGATCTCTGGTTTCACTTGTGCCCTTAGTTGGTGTGAGGTGTATCTACCTTATGTTGTATGCTTGTCCTCCTTGTTGTGTGAGTGTGATTGAGTAGACCTTAACTCGTGTGTAACGCGTGTGTTCACACCTTGTTTTCACCTTCTTGATGTGGGTGCTTTGGAATGATTCTATGTGTTTTGTCTGCTTATTGAGGTCTTGGTCTATGATTTCTCTTATTTTGAAAGAGAGTCGTATGTACCTTCCTTTTGATTCATTGTACCCTTTTGACTAATCCATTTGGGTTGGTTAGTGTTGTCTTGAATCTAAAAGTACAAAATGTGCTTGTTTATGGTTATGATCTATGTTAGTGTTGTTCGCTTGAAGGACTAGTGTGGTAGATATTGACTAGTTATTATGTAGTAAAATGAATGATTATGACCCTTCCTCTCTCTCTCTCTAGAAATTAAAATGATTTTGAAATGTGTAATTATCTCTTATTTGAGTTTTCTTATTGCAAGAGAAAGGTTACGATTTATTGAGCCCTTGTGTGAGCCTTATAACGCTTATGTGTTTTTAGATTATAAAAGGGCTTTGGTTTGAAAATTAATATTGGTTATTGAGAATAATTGTATGTTTACATTAAATAATTCTCCACGTGTCTTGTAGGAGTAACATAATTAAATTATATCTTAAGTAATGTGCATTAATATGCGAATTGTTGTTATGTGAAATTACCTTGTTTGTAAAAGAAGTATCAAAAGGGAACATGTTATAGTAGTTTCTTTAAACTAGTTTGATTTAGGACCTATTTTAGCAATGCTCCATTGAACTTGCTTTTGGATATATATAGTTTCCTTATTATGTTTAGAAAGTATGAATGAAAAGCTTGTTTGATGTGTATGCATAAATGTGTATTATTTAGTCAATAGCTCCTTGCTTATCTTCTTACCATAACTTGAATTTTCAATGATAGGTTGTAGCTTTTTGATATGTTTTGTTTGAACTAAGAATAGTGAGTGTTCTCAAGAGGTCTTGCATTATCCATAAGATTACCTGTTTTGATATCTGTTGTTTGGGAAACTAGAACATTCTATGCAACCATAATAATTGGAAATGTCATGTTAGGTTGTTTGGCACCCTCCTAAAATGGCAGTGAAATGAAAACCATGCAATTAGAATGATAGACATAGCAATAAATTTTAGCTTGTAGTGTGATGTTGTTGATCTTGTGTCTTTGTCGGAAATAGTTTGATTTTCAAAATCTCCTTCCCTTCTCTTTGCCTAAATCATAAGATTTATAGAAATGCTACGAAGAATGCATTGATTTAAAAAGAATTTTTATAATGCATATGAAATTGTATGTTTTCTTTTGGGCTTCTTATGGAAAGATGAAAGTCTTAAGATTTAGAAAGGAAATTGCATAGTTAGTAATGTGAATACGAATGCTTAGTGGAATTAGAGAAAGATATAAGAATGATGTTATTTCCTTATGTAATGGTGAATGGTTAAGAATTTCAGTATTGGTATCTAGAGTAAACTTTATTCAGTTATTCATGTGGAAAGAATAGTTAAAACCTTCCTTGAGAAGATGATAGCGTACTGAAAAGCACTCCCCATAAATGTGACTAAACCAGTAATGGTGCTATTCCTTGTGTATTGTAAGAAACCCGTGCTTGCTATGTGTACCCATGGGATGGTGAAGTAATCAACCATGGAGGATATGTTTACTTATGAGTATGGGAACCATACTATTTATGTGATGTTTCTTATTTGTTTCCTTACTAAGTTCCAACCCACGGGTTGTTGATAAGTCAGTATGTTTAGGGGTAGTATTAGAAGTCACCATTCCTTGAATAGTATGGAACGATGTACGAGTAATGTCGACGCGAAGCGACTTTAGCTTCTCTATTTCGTGGAAACATATAGTTATATAATGAAATTGTATTATATGTGTACCCAATAATTTCCCTTATGATGAACTGATTCATAAGGTTCATGTGTGCCAGCCTATTCCTATCCTTTATTTGAGCATATTGATGTCAGTTCTTGAGCACAGTGATGGGTTTATTGGAGGATCTTTTGCCTTGTCTTCATGAAAGGTATGTTATTTTTCACATGAGCTGCCAATTGACTAGCATTGGTAGACTTGTGGGTAGACCTTAGCCATGTATACCTCTGGCTTACGGCGAGTATCCTGAGAGGTACGATGCTATGCGGGGTGTGACCTATGGGTGCCCTTTTCTGCGAGGTACACTGCCATGCAGGATACATCCATTGCATGCCCTTTCTGCTTGGAGTATTTCCATGCCATGTTGAGACACGATGCGGGATGTAGTAGACATCTCCATGCGACCTACCAACAGGTCTAGGGTAGAGCCATGTCATGTGACGACGTGATGTGGGGTGATTTCAAGGTGCACATTCCCATGCCATGCAGATGTGTGACTAGGCCACACAACATGATGAGCTACTGCGATAGCTAGACGATTGTTTCTTCCTTCCTCATTGGTGGCTAGATGCTAGTCACATAGTGATGTTATGTGCACTTATCATATATATATTTTTTTATTATTTATTTATTTCCTTGTGGGCCAGCAGTTTATTTTATTTTGACCTTGAAGGTTTAGCCATGATCTTGCGATCTTTTGCTTACTTGATTTGATGTTGCAATTTCGGAATGATTTTCTCGCCTTACTATTGGAATTGACGGTTATTCTCTTTATTCTTTTGTACTTTGGTGTCTAAATTGGTTTATCCTTATTGTTTTCGTATGCTGGTCTTGTGTTAAAATGTGAATTCCTCTCCAAGAACGTAGGAGACTATCTTGGTTGAGTGTATACGAGGAAGTAGACGTAGGGAACCTTGAGGATGGGGTATGTGAGGCTGTGAGACAGCTAGGATCCACTACCTACCTATGAGTGGTGACTATCTCTTGGAGGCTAAACACCTTATGCAACAAGGGATGTTCATGAGGGTCTTGCATGGAAGGTAGCACCGCTATGGTGTGCCCTAGCACCATCAATCCCTTGAGTGAGATGTTGGATATTTATGATCATGTTATTTATTCTAAGATCAGGCATAGAGATGTTGATCGTGCATGCTATCCTTGACCGAGCATTGGAAATGCTCACATGTGGCCTTTTGTGTTGTGCAGTCCAGTTATGTGGATGGTTATTATGTGTAATCATGGATTAAATGGTGTTAACTTGTCACTAGGTTATGGGACATAGTCATTGGAAAGGTTCTTTTATGCCTGGAAAGTGTAAACAATTGAGTTATTTACTTTGCTCTTATTTATTGAAAGTTAACTTGGTTGTAGAAATTGATATTTGAAGCTAGTTCTATGCGATAAAGTTTTGTTAAAAAAGAAGAATTGGTAAAAGAAATCTATCATGATGGCATGTTTTCTTGTCCTTCTTGGTAGAATGAGTATGGTAATTGTTGTTTACCTCTTTTAATGCTTTAATTTGGTGTAATGAAAGGAAAAAAATTCTTGTTTTTCTGCTATGATTGTAGATAATCCTTAGAATATTTTAAGAAGTGTATGGTTTTAGATGTATCTTGTCAATGGATAATGACATTCATAGAGGATTTAGCAATAATATTTCAATTGTTTGTGAAAAGATTCATATGTGCAAATTGATAATTTTTAATTGAGTTTCAGGGCTAATACGTGTTGCATGAGTTCTTCTTAGCCTTACGACTTCCGGGAGTAAGTCGGACCCTTGGGGAGGGAGAATGTAGTGCCCCTACCCTAGTTGCCTTTGTAAAACTGGTTTGACCTTGGTTGACTTTTTATGTGGCATTCTTGAATGGTTGATTTACCGTGATGTAATGTTGTAGTCAGATATTGTTATTACTGTGCGTACCCTTTAATGTGCTTTCGCATCGATTCTTATGTAAGTTTAATTGTTCTCCCGATTCTTGTTATTAATCTCGAGCTAACACTTTCATTATATATATATATATATATATATATATATATATATATATATATATATATATATGCTTATGTGACTCATGGTTGTATCAGATTGCAGAAATAGTACCGCCTAGGTGCGAGGTTCATCTTCATCGGGATTCGCAGGGTTGAGTATACCTATTTCATCCTTAGAATTGGGTTAGGTGGTCGTAAAACCCTTGTGTTACCCTAGTCATGCTCAACTGAGAGTCACCTATGGTCCGTTAGTTTCCCTTTTTGTTTGGGTTTGAGGGTCGTGTATTTGGTTGGCTTTCTTGGGTTGCGTGCCTTGCGTGTGGTAAAAATTGAGTATTTTATCCTAAGCATTTAATTTGATTTAATGTGTTCATTTATGCATTAGAAATTAAGGAAGTTAAAATAAATAGGTTTCTTTTACGAGATTAATCATTAATTAAAAAGATTGCTCTATTTATGTTTGTAGCAAGTTTAATTTAATGGTTAATTTAAAATCGTGAATTTATTTAGTTTATGCATTTTGAAAAGGGAGGATTTAAAGTTTTTTGAAATAAAAATAATTTAATCCATTTTTGCTTTTTGGAATAAAAAGGTTAATTTTAATTATTTAAGAAAATCAATTTTTATTAGAAAAGCAAGTTTAATTTATATATATATTTGATATAGTGTGAAAGATTGATTTTGGGAATTTAATTTAATTAAAATATTTTACCCTTATCAATATTGCGAAATATAAATGTTAGCTTTGTTAATATTGAGAAAATTAAAATTAAATGAGAGAGAAGCATTTTAATTTTAAATTGAAAAGCAAGTTAGATTATTTGAATAGTTGAAAAGATTGATTTTTCATTTCTTTTATTTAAAAAGTGTTTAAATTCGAAATTAGGGGATGAGGTCAAATTGGATTCCATTTAACCTAGGTTGGAAAATATTTTTAGGGTTGTTGATTTTTTTTGGGAAAAATTATTTTTGGATGGAGAAATTGGGGATTTTGGAGGAAATGGAGATTTTTCTTGAGTTGCAAGTTGGGCTCTCCATCAGATCTTGCCAGGAATGCGAAGAGAGGTAGGATTCTTATTTTGTTTCCTTGTTGAAAGAGAAAAAACAAAAGAAATGAAAATAAAATTTCTAGTTGTTTTCCTTTGAAGAAATTTCTCGATTGAAATGGGGGTTGGGTTTTAAATTTGTGCATTTTAGTTTAACGTTGGGAATTTGGGGGATTCATTGTTAGGGAAATGATCTCCATTATGCTCAAGATTTGCTTGTTGGGTTTAGTTTTTCAGCAAAGTATGTGTTTTGGAAAACCAATTTTATTTTGGAAAAATCTTCAAAATGATGTTATTAGACATTCTGGAAAATATTACAGAGTCTGTGAATGAAAGAAATTGGGGGTTTTTAGTTATTTTTATTTTATGGGTTTGTTGATTTAGTTTTAAAATCAATTTTGGTATTCTTGTTCATTCTCAAAAAATAAAAATAACAATATAGAATTTGAGAATGGAAGAAATTCGGGGGTTTATTTCTTTGAAATTAGTTTTATTTTATCAAATAAAATTTAAAACAAAATTTAATTAAAAATGGAAAATTTGGATTTTTGAGGGGGGGGAGCCAGAGCTCGACCCTCGCCCCTTCCCTTTCCACCTCCTATAGAGCTGCAGTAGAAGCCTCTGCACCCACCATGGAGGCCACAGAGCCCTTGCGTCCATAGTGTGGAGACAGAGGGACTGCGTCCACATGAGTGGCCGCAACAACCCTGCTCCACAACGTGGAGGCCGAAGGGTATGCGACCCCCACGGTGGCCGCAGAGACCCCAGCTCCACTGTGTGGAGGCCAAGGGTCTGCGTCCACCGTGGTGGCCGTAGGCTTGATGGCTAGGGCACAGCCGCCCCAGTCCCGTGGATGGGTGGTGGGCCCGCAGCTACCCTAGGGTTTGTCGCCCCTCGTTCTTTTTTTTTTTAATTAATTAATTTTTTGGATTTAAAAAAAAAAGAAAAGATATAAATAAATATATTAAATTTTAAATTAATATATTTTATTATTAAACTTTAATTAATATATATTATTATTATATATTATATATTAATTATTGATTAATGTATATTTTAAATATATGTTAATTTAGATAATTTATATATTAATATATATTAATTGTTGGTCCCTTTATAGCATATATTTTCTATGAATAACAATTATTGATCAGTCGTTAATTTATATCATTGGGAAATGTTTACCCATTTCGATATTTCCTTTTAATGTATATTTTCCATTTTTGAAAAGGGTAAAATTGTGTTGCTAGAGAGGGGACTAGATTATTGTTCCAAACCAGTTTATCAGTGATGTTTATCGAAAGATTAAATGACATATTTAGATGATTAATGCTTCATATTCATGTGAACTTGGTTGAAAAACTCGTAATGATGCATTTATGTTATGTCTTGATGCATATGAACATAGTGAGTTAGAAAACCAAGAATGACCTGTACCTGGATGAGGTAGATAACTGAAAACAACTTAGATCATTTATAAAACTTTATCAACCTTTAAATGTTTAAATCAATATGGAAAAAGATTTTATTTTCTGGTTATTGCTTTTGCAAGTCTTAATTTCTATATTCGCTTTTGTCTAAAGTAATGGCAAGGCCTTGATATCTTTGTTTGGACCCTTTTTTCTAGTTGATTTGGGGTACCTATTTGTGCCATCGGTCTCTAGTTTGGTAGTTGCCTTGTTATGTTATTATAACTGGTCTTGTCCTTTACGTGGGTGTCGAATGTTGATTTATGGTTGACCATAGTTGGTCAGGTCTCTAGTTAGAGTACCGTCAGGCAATGGACCTTTGTATTTGCTTTTAAAATGATCAATTGGATCCTTCTCTATGTATGGATCATTTATGTATTTATTGACCGATGTGGTCATCTGTATATTGGTTATGTTCACCTTGATGGTAGGATTGTAAATAATGTGAACCTTATGTAATCTTAACTTACTTATATGTTCAAAAGGGGTCTTGCAGTTGAGCAGACCCGGAGATGTAGCCCACTAGGGGTGAACTCCGATATCAATTTGGTGTTATGTGGTGCTTTTGTCCTTATGTTTCATGTTTAATGTTAGCATGTATGGATGGCATTTTGATAGAATGTATAAGTGGCTTAGATGAGATTTATTGTAATGCATGTATGCAGTTGTCTTAATTAAACACAGGAATGTGAATCATGAAAGGATGTAGATTTGAATAATAAAATGTAATCAATTTCAGTTAGTGATAATACAAATATGTATGAAAGGACCCCTTTAGTTACGATGAAATTATAGTGCATTTTGGAACAAGATGCATGGCATGGGTTTAATGTAAAATCAAACGTAATGAATGGATAACAATTATTGGATGAACTTGTCATATTACCTAAATTGTAATTCTAATGTATGAACTTCATTTGGTTACCTACTTTTTAAACCTTGATAAATGAACTCCATCATAATAGCTAAATTTTAACTAAAATGGATGAACTCATTTAGTTATTTACATGTTACTCTTAATAAATGAACTTCATCATATTAGCTATATTTTAACTGTAATGGAAGATCTGATCATGTTACCTAATTGAACTCTAATGGATGAGCTTCATTAATTTATCTATATTTTAACCCTAATGGATGAACTTCATTATGTTATTTACATTTTAACCTGAATAAATGAACTTCACCTTATTAGCTATATTTTAACTATAATGGATGAACTCATTAGGTTATTTACATTTTAACCTTAATAAATGAACCTCATCATATTAGCCATATTTTAACTAAATTGGATGAACTCATCTAGATAACTATATTTTAACATTAATGGATGAATTCACACGTTATTTATGTTTTAATTTTCTTGGTAAATCTCCTCATGTTAACCTCATCTTCAACCTTAATGGATGAACGCATCCTACTATCTATAATGTTAATTTACTGAACAAATTGTATCCATGTTTTAAGTAATAATATGTAATTAAGATAACCTGCTTAATTGGATCTAATGTCGCGAATTGAGTTAGGTGTTAAGTTACGTAATCACGTTGGGAAACCCTTTAGGTTGTTTAGCTCTTCCGCTGTGTTATCGAAGCTTTAGATAAGTCCAATGTACCTTAATGTTGTGTCTTATTAAAATAAAAATAAAAAAATATTGCACTCCTTGAGTGTCTCTTAGCTTTAACCCTTCAGGGTTTCCTGGCGGGGCATTACATTTGGTATCAGAGCCCATGTTGCAACACTGGGATCTCTGGTTTCGCTTGTGCCCTTAGTTGGTGTGAGTTTTATCTACCTTATGTTGTATGCTTGTCCTCCTTGTTGTGTGAGTGTGATTGAGTAGACCTTAACTCATGTGTAACACGTGTGTTCACACATTGTTTTCACCTTCTTGATGTGGGTGCTTTGGAACGATTATATGTGCTTCGTCTGCTTATTGAGGTCTTGGTCTATGATTTCCCTTATTCTTGAAGAGAGTCGTATGTACCTTTCTTTTGATTCATTGTACCCTTTTGACTAATCCATTTGGGTTGGTTAGTGTTGTCTTGAATCTAAAAGTACGAAACATGCTTGTTTATGGTTATGATCTATGTTAGTGTTGTTCGCTTGAAGGACTGGTGTGGTAGATATTGAATTCTTATTATGTAGTAAATTGAATGATTATGACCCTTCCTCTCTCTATCTCTTGAAATTAAAATGATTTTGATATTTCTAATTATCTCTTATTTGAGTTTTCTTATTGCAAGAGAAAGTTTGCGATTTCTTGAGCCCTTGTGTGAGCCTTATAACGCTTATGTGTTTTTAGATTATAAAAGGGCTTTGGCTTGAAAGTTAATATTGGTTATTGAGAAAAATTGTATGTTTACATTAAATAATTCTCCATGTGTCTTGTAGGAGTAACATAATTAAATTCTATCTTAAATAATGTGCATTAATATGCGACTTCTTGTTATGTGAAATTACCTTGTTTGTAAATGAAGTATCAAAAGGGAACATGTTATAGTATCTTCAAGAGTGTATTAATGTATTCCACGAAAGATTGTTTTATGTGCTTCTTTAAACCAGTTTGATTTAGGACCTATTTTAGCAATGCTCCATTGATCTTGCTTTTGGATATATGTAGTTTCCTTGTTATGTTTAAAAAGTATGATTGAAAAACTTGTTTGATGTGTATGCATAAATGTGTATTATTTAGTCAATAGCTCCTCGCTTATCTTCTTACCATACCTTGAATTTTCAATGATAGGTTACAGATTTTTGATATGTTTTGTTTGAACTAAGAATAGTGAGTGTTCTCAAAAGGTCTTGCATTATTGATAAGATTACCTATTTTGATATCTGTTGTTTGGGAAACTAGAACATTCTGTGCAACCATAATAATTGGAAATGTCATGTTAAGTTGTTTGGGACCCTCCTAAAACGGCAGCGAAATGAAAACCGTTCAGTTAGACTGATAGACATAGCAATAAATTTTAGCTTGCAATGTGATCTTTTTGATCTTGTGTCTTTGTCGGAAATAGTTTGATTTTCAAAATCTCCTTCCCTTCTCTTTGCCTAAATCATAAGATTTATATAAATGCTACGAAGAATGCATTGATTTAAAAAGAATTTTTATAACGCATATGAAATTGTATGTTTGCTTTTGGGCTTCTTATGGAAAGATGAAAGTCTTAAGCTTCAAAAAGGAAATCGCATAGTTAGTAATGTGAATACGAATGCTTAGTGGAATTAGAGAAAGATATAGGAATGATGTTATTTCCTTATGTAAAGGTGAATGGTTAAGAATTTCAGTACTGGTATCTAGAGTATACTTTATTCAGTTATTCATGTGGAAACCATAGTTAAAACCTTCCTTGAGAAGATGAGAGCATACTGAAAAGTACTCCCCATAAATGTGACTAAACCAGTAATGGTGCTATTCCTTGTGTATTGTAAGAAACCCGTGCTTGCTATGTGTACCCATGGGATGGTGAAGTAATCAACCATGGAGGATATGTTTACTTATGAGTATGGGAACCATACTATTTATGTGATGTTTCTTATTTGTTTCCTTACTGAGTGCTAACCCACGGGTTGTTGATAAGTCAGTATGTGAAGGGGTAGTATTAGAAGTCACCATTCCTTGAATAGTATGTAATGATGTACGAGTAATGTCGATGCGAAGCGACTTTAGCTTCTCTATTTTGAGGAAAATATATAGTTATATAATGAAACTGTATTATAGGTGTACTCAATACTTTCTCTTATGATGAACCAATTCATAAGGTTCATGTGTGCCAGCCTATTCCTATCCTTTATTTGAGCATATTGATGTCAGTTCTTGAGAACAATGATGGGTTTATTGGAGGATCTTTTGCCTTGTCTTCATGAAAGGTATGTTATTTTTCACATGAGCTGCCAATTGACTAGCGTTGGTAGACTTGTGGGTAGACCTTAGCCATGTATACCTCTAGCTTACGACGAGTATCCTGAGAGGTACATCGCTATGCGGGGTGTGACCTGCGTGTGCCCTTTTCCATGAGGTACACTGCCATGTCGTGCTGAGACATGATGCAAGGTGTATTAGACATCGCCATGTGGCCTACCAATAGGATTAGGGTAGAGCCATGCCGCATGATGATGTGATGCGGGGTGATGTCAACATGGACACTGCCATGCCATGCGGATGTGTGACTAGGCCACACCACATGATGAATTACTATGATTGCTAGACGATCGTTCCTTCCTTCCTCGTTGGTGGCTAGATTCTAGTCACATAGTGATGTTATGTGCACTTATGATATTTTTTTTTTAAATTTATTTATTTCCTTGTGGGCCAACTGTTTATTTTATTTTAAACATGAAGGTTTAGCCACGATCTTGCGATCTTTTGCTTACTTGATTTGATCTTACAATTCCAAAATTATTTTCTTGCCTTACTATTGGAATTGATGTTATTATCTTTATTCTTTTGTACTTTGGTGGTTACATAGGTTTATCCTTGTTGTTTTCGTATGCTGGTCTTGTTTTGAAATGTGAATTCCTCTCCAAGAATGTAGGAGATGGTCTTGGTTGAGTGTATACGAGGAAGTAGACGTAGGGAACCTTAAGGATGGGGGTATGTGAGGCTGTAAGACAGCTAGGATCTACTACCTACCTATGAGAGGTGACTATCTCTTGGAGGCTAAACACCTTATGCAACAAGGGATGTTCATGAGGGTCTTGCATGGAAGGTAGCACCGCTATGGTGTGCCCTAGCACCATCAAGCCCTTGAGTGAGATGTTGGATATTTATGATCATGTTATTTATTCTGAGATCAGGCATAGAGATGTTGATCATGGATGTTATCCTTGACCAAGCACTGGACATTCTCACATGTGGCCTTTTGTGTTGTGCATTCCAGTTATGTGGATGGTTATTATGTGTAATCATGGATTAAATGGTGTTAACTTGTCACTAGGTTATGGGACATAGTCATTGGAAAGGTTCTTTTATGCCTGGAAAGTGTAAACAATTGAGTTATTTATGTTGCTCTTATTTATTGAAAGTTAACTTGGTTGTAGAAATGGATATTTGAAGCTAGTTCTATGCGATAAAGTTTTGTAAAAAAAGAAGAATTGGTAGAAGAAATCGATCATGATGGCATGTTTTCTTGTCCTGCTTGGTAGAATGAGTATGGTAATTGTTGTTTACCTCTTTTAATGCTTTAATTTGGTGTAATGAAAGGAATAAAATTCTTGTTTTTCTGCTATGATTGTGGATAATCCTTAGAATATTTTAAGAAGTTTATGGTTTTAGATGTAGGTTGCCAATGGATAATGACATTCATAGAGGATTTAGCAATAATATTTCAATTGTTTGTGAAAAGATTCATATGTGCAAATTGATAATTGTTAATTGAGTTTTAGGGCTAATACGTGTTGCATGAGTTTCGCTTAGCCTTACAACTTCCGAGAGTAAGTCGGGGCCTAGGGTTGGAGAATGTAGTGCCCCTACCCTAGTCAGCTTTGTAAAATTGGTTTGACCTTGGTTGACTTTTTATGTGGCATTCTTGAATGGTTGATTTATCGTGATGTAATGTTGTAGTCAGATATTGTAATTACTATGTGTACCTGTTAATGTGCTTTTGCATAGATTCTTATATAAGTTTAATTGTTCTCCTGATTCTTGTTATTAATCTCGAGCTAACACTTTCATTATATATATATATATATATATATATATATATATATATATATATATATATATATATATATATATATATATATATATATATATATATATATATATATATATATATATATATGCTTGTGTGACTCATGGTTGAAGGAGATTGCAGGAACAATGCCGCCTAGGTACGAGGTTCATCTTCATCGAGATTCGCAGGTTTGAGTATACCTCTTTCGTCCTTAGAATTTGGGTTAGTTGGTCGTAAAACCCTCATGTTACCCTAGTCATGCTCAAGTGAGCGTCACCTATGGTCCTTCAGTTTCCCTTTTCATTTGGGTTTGTTGGTCATGTATTTGGTTGGCTTTCTTGGGTTGTGTGGCTTATGCGTGGTAAAAATTGATTATTTTATCCTAAGTATTTAATTTGATTTAATGTGTTCATTTATGCATTAGAATTAAGGAATTTAAAATAAATAGGTTTCTTTTACGAGATTAATCATTAATTAAAAAGATTGCTCTATTTATGTTTGTAGCAAGTTTAATTTAATGGTTAATTTAAAATCATGAATTTATTTAGTTTATGCATTTTGAAAAGGGAAGATTTAAAGTTATTCGAAATAAAAATAATTTAATCCCTTTTTGCTTTTTGGAATAAAAAGGTTAATTTTAATTATTTAAGAAAATCAATTTTTATTAGAAAAGCAAGTTTAATTTATATATATATATATATATATATATATATATATATATATATATATATTTGATATAGTGTGAAAGATTGATTTTGGGAATTTAATTTAATTAAAATATTGTATCCTCATCAATATTGCGAAATATAAATGTTAGCTTTGTTAATATTGAGAAAATTAAAATTAAATGACAAAGAAGCATTTTAATTTTAAATAGAAAAGCAAGTTAGATTATTTGAATAGTTGAAAATAATGATTTTTCATTTCTTTTATTTAAAAAGTGTTTAAATTCGAACTTAGGGGATGAATTCAAATTGGATTCCATTTAACCTAGGTTGGAAAATATTTTTAGGGTTGTTGATTTTTTTTGGGAAAAATTATTTTTGGATGGAGAAATTGGGGATTTTGGAGAAAATGGAGATTTTTCTTGAGTTGCAGGTTGGGCTCTCCATCGGATCTTGCCAGGAATGCGAAGAGAGGTAGGATTCCTATTTAAAAAGTGTTTAAATTCAAAATTAGGGGATGAATTCCATTTAACCTAGGTTGGAAAATATTTTTAGGGTTGTTGATTTTTTTGGGGAAAAATTATTTTTGGATGGAGAAATTGGGGATTTTGGAGGAAATGGAGATTTTTCTTGAGTTGCAGGTTGGGCTCTCCATCAGATCTTGCCAGGAATGCAAAGAGAGGTAGGATTCTTATTTTGTCTCCTTGTCGAAAGAGAAAAAAAAAAGAAATGAAAATAAAATTTCTAGTTGTTTTCCTTTGAAGAAATTTCTTGATTGAAATGGGGTTTGGGTTTTAAATCTGTGAATTTTAGTTTAAAGTTGGGAATTTGGGGGATTCATTGTTAGGAAAATGATCTCCATTATGCTCAAGATTTGCTTGTTGGGTTTAGTTTTTCAGCAAAGTATGTGTTTTGGAAAACCAATTTTATTCTGGAAAAATCTTCAGAATGGTGTTATTAGACATTCTGGAAAATATTACAGAGTCTGTGAATGAAAGAAATTGGGGGTTTTTAGTTATTTTTATTTAAT